>NC_140170.1:181081736-181671736 GCF_963971535.1 Notolepis coatsorum | reverse complement strand
GTACAAAGGCCGGGGACACAAAATGGCCTTCCGGAGGTACTTTTGATCTCGACGTATGCGAAGAGATGAATGTAATGATTCGTAACCACAAGCCAGGCGACAACAGCAAAAAGAGGTTGAGAAAGAGGACAGAAGAGTTGGGGGTAATGAAGCTCTACGCCCAGAAGGGGAGAGCATACAGGCATGAAGCTTTAGCGCTAAACCAGAGAGAGGCGGATATAGGGAAACCAACATCCCCACCTTATGTCACGCAATTGCCGGTGGGCACTGTGACAATAAGAGGAGAATATGAGGAGACGGAATTAGGGACCCCTGCTAGGTCAGAATACGTCACTAGGTCAGAAACCCCCGCTAGATCAGAGACCTCCCTTAGGCGAGATATCCCTCCCAAACTGACCCCGCAGGACCTCTATCCGAAAGACCTGGCGGCATATGGCGAGACAGTACGTCGGAAGTTGTATGATGCAGAGGAAAAGGAGGTAGAGAACCTGGGCAGGCAGAGGGAGGGAGTCGGGAGGAAGATAGAGGAAGAGGCCCGTCAAAATGTGGCACAGCAGACATCAGGGAAACACGGGGCGTGTGGCCACACTAAACTGTTGAATGAGGAGGAAGATGAGAATGACACAAAACCAGGACAGGAGAAAGGAAACATTACAGGAACCCTGACTTTCGCCCCTACATTCGTGGGAAGTGTGACAAGCACAGGCCAGTTTCCCCTGCTAATAAAGGGGAACGATATCTTTCACATGCCATGGTCACCTCTAGACATCGATGGTTTAATAGTAAGACTACCGGACCTTTCAGAAGGAGCCTCCAGGTGGATCACGCAGTTTGAGGAAAATACGTCATCTTTTCTGCTAGCAGTAGGTGACGTCAAATCCCTGTTGACGCGTTTGCTAGGAGTTGGTGCCTGCCGGGACATCATGGGTGATACATCGATGCGAGTGGCATGCGACACGCAGGCCCATGATGGAGACATATTCAACGCGCATAGAGCGGCGTTGTGGTACAAACTCAGGAATCAATATCCATCACGTATTAATCCGGCAAAACTGGCAGGCAACCCCATAATGGAGACGGAAGGGCCTGGCGCCTATGTGAACAAAGTACTGAAGGAGTGGAGAGGTGAGCTAGGACACAACCCAGAAATTGACCCGTTGCAGAGAACGATGTTTAGAGAAAGTGTGATGAGAGGGCTTCCAGAGGTGGTTAAGAATAGACTGGAAGACGTGGTGGGGTTAATGGACATGACTTATCCTTTGTTCTGTGCACATGTAACACATAGTGTGGAGAAGCAAAGGGCTCAGGAGCAGAAAGTCAGGGATCAGGATAGAAATGACTCAAGGAAGTTAACTCAGCAACAACTGCAGCCCCAAAGGAGGTTGCAGGCAGTAATGGTGTCATCTGCTACCTCTCCACCCATGCAGGACCAGGGACCCCCGCCTGCACCTCAGGTAGTGAGAAGCTATGGCTATAGTTCACAGAACCAGGCGTCCAGGCGGCAGGCAGGGAATGGGCAATCAGGCCCACGGTTTACACAGGGACCGGGGAACGAACAACAGTTTCCCCGTTTCCACTGTTGGAACTGCGGCATGCAGGGACACAGGGAAATGAGATGTAGGCAACCATACCGTCCCGGCTCGGAGTATGGAAGACCCGTGCGCCAGGGGGAGTCACAAGGGCCCCACGACCAGGGGGAGACAGGAGGGCCCCGAAACCAGGGGGGTAATCACTAGGGGTGCCCAGAGAATGCGATGGGGGGAAATCAAATGATTGTGGTTTCCAAGGGAGCTGAGCAAGAACCTATTCTGCAGGTCCTAGTGGAGGGCAAATTAACAGAGATGATGGCAGACACTGGAGCAGGTTTTTCCTGCATAAAGCAAAAATACGCCACTCACTTACCCCAGTCTGGACAGTATGTTCGGACGGTCGGATTCTCGGGAAAAACACAATTAATACCCACATCAGATCCAATCTCTATGACGTATAACAACAAGACCATAACAAGTGACCATGAGTGACCGTCAGTCACTCATAGACATTGGATTACGGGAAACTTACCAACTGGATTACTCGCTGGATCAGCTCTCCGAGCCACATCAATGGCCTGAGGAGATCCTCCGGAGACTGGGACCGGACCCTTTGTTCCCAGAGCCCAGGAAAAGACGTCGAGGAAAGAGAGCTGGGATCCGAAACAGGCTGAGATCCAGACGACACCGTACACCACTTCCCAGTATATTGCTAGCCAATGTACAATCAATAGACAATAAACTGGATGACATCCGAGCAAGGATTCAATATCAAAGAGACGTTAGGGACTGCAATGTCCTTTGCTTCACCGAAACATGGCTAACACCGGAGGTTCCAGATCACGCGATTCAACCAGCGGATCACTTCTTTATCCATAGGAAGGATCGGACACAATCAGAGTCCGGTAAACAACGTGGTGGAGGTATTGCCTTCATGTTTAACAAAAATTGGAGTGATCCAACGAATGTGAAGGAATTATCCAACCACTGCTCCCCAGAACTGGAATATATAACCATCAAGTGTCGTCCTTTCTTCCTCCCGAGGGAGTTAACGGCGATCGTCCTGGTCGGAGTGTATATTCCACCGCAAGCCAACAACAACGCCGCGCTCTCCAGACTCCACGACGAGGTAAATAGTATACAAGCGACGAACGTTAACGCCGCCATTTTAGTACTGGGAGATTTCAATAGCGCCAATCTGAGAAAGGTATTGCCTGATTTCTACCAGCATGTGACTTGCAACACCAGAGGCGGTAACATCCTAGATCACTGTTACACGCAATTTAAAGGTGGCTACAAGGCTCATTCTGATAGTGGCTTTGGCAAGTCAGATCACGCATCCATTTTCCTTACACCAAAGTACAGACAAAGAATTAAAAGTACTCCCGTGGTCTCGCGAGAGGTGCAGAAATGGGATGTGACGTCAGAGGATACGATCCGGTCAGTGTTTCACAACACAGACTGGATTGTGTTCCGCGACACAGATAACATTAATGCCTACACGGAGACAGTGCTGGACTATGTCTGTACTAGGGTGAAAGAAACAATCCCCACTACCAAAATGAAAGTTTACCCAAATCAAAAACCCTGGGTAGACAAATCCGTCCGTGAAGCTCTGAGAGAGCGCACCAAAGCATACAATGACGGCCTAGTGGCAGGCAACATGAATGACCACAAGGTGGCGCGACACAACGTAAGGAGGACAGTGTCAGAGGCCAAACGGCGCTACAGGGATAAAATTGAACTCCAGTTTGAACAAGCTGACTCTAGAGCTATGTGGCAGGGGCTCAAAACGATGACAGACTACAAAGGCGCCTCCCTCAAACTGAACAGTGACATCTCCTTAGCAAACGACCTCAATACCTTCTATGCGAGGTTTGATGCTGGTAATAACAACACCAGCTCACAAGCCTCGGCAATGGGGGGGGGGGGTCGGCTGCTGATGGAGGCGCAGTGTTCAGGGTAACAGAGCATGAGGTGAGGCGGACCTTTAAAAAAGTGAATATCAGGAAGGCAGCAGGTCCGGACGGCATCCCCGGCCGCGTCCTAAAAGTCTGTGCCGACCAACTGGCCCCAGTATTCACTGACATATTTAACCTGTCCTTAGAACAGGCTGTCATCCCCACCTGCCTGAAGAAGTCCACTATTATCCCTGTACCCAAAAAATCCAAGCCTGCTTGCCTCAACGACTACCGCCCTGTAGCTCTCACCTCCATAGCCATGAAGTGCTTTGAGAAGCTAGTAAAGGGCTACATCTGCTCCTCCCTCCCCATCAACATGGACCCCCTGCAATTTGCATATCGCCCCAACAGGTCCACGGAGGACGCCATATCCCATGTGCTGCACACAGCAGCATCACACCTGGACAAGAGGCAGGGGAACTATGTGAGAATGCTATTCATCGACTACAGCTCGGCATTCAATACCATAGTCCCCTCCATACTCATAGCCAAGCTCAGGGACCTGGGCTTGGGCTATGACCTCTGCCAGTGGGTCTTGGACTTCCTGACTGGCAGACCCCAGGTGGTGAGAGCAGGCAACTGCACCTCCTCATCCATCACCCTCAACATAGGGGCCCCCCAGGGCTGTGTTCTGAGTCCCCTCCTCTACTCCCTGTACACACACGACTGTGTGGCTCAGCGGAGTAGCAATACAATCGTCAAATTTGCTGACGACACAGTGGTGGTGGGCCTGATCTCTGCCAACGACGAGAGGGCCTACCTGGAAGAGGTCAAGGTCCTGGCGGGATGGTGCCAGGAAAACAGCCTCTCCCTGAACGTCAGCAAAACAAAGGAGATGATTGTGGACTTCAGGAGGTCGGGGGTCAAGGACTACAGCCCCCTCAGCATCGACGGGGCACCGGTTGAGAGAGTCAACAGCTTCAAGTACCTCGGAGCCTACATATCCGAGGACTTGACATGGACCACACACATTAACAGTGTGGTGAAGAAGGCACGACAACGCCTCTACTTCCTCAGGCGCCTAAGGAAGTTCCAAGTCAGCCAGAAGATCCTTAAGAACTTCTACTCATGTACAATAGAGAGCATCTTGACCGGCAACATCACCTCCTGGTTTGGGAATAGCACTGCAAAAGACCAAAGCAGACTACAAAGAGTGACACGTGCAGCCGAACGCACAATTGGAGGGGGGCTCCCCACCCTCCAGAACATTTACTACAAGCGTTGCAAGGGGAAGGCTAAGAGAATTATTAAGGACTCGAGCCACCCGAACAACTGCCTCTTTGAACTGCTGCCGTCAGGCAAGCGATACAGGAGTCTCAAGGCGAGCACAGAAAGACTCAGAAGTAGCTTCTATCCCCAGGCCATCAGGCTGCTAAACGAACAATGAATGAACACTACACAACAACAACCACCAAACACACATAGCACACACATCCACACGCACACACTCACTTTAAACAAACACACTGTAGCACCCACTACACACACTTTATAGCACACACCCACTTTAAACAAACACACTGTAGCACCCACTCCCCACACTTTATATTTATGGATGAAGGATTGCACTACAACTCGTACACCTTACTGTAAATTGTACCTAAAATTGTACCTCATCCCATTTCTGCTTTGCACTAGATAGTACTGTACATTAGTACACTGCATAGTATTGTGTATTGTATATTATATGGTAACTCAGAACATTGTACATATGTCTATACCGAACAACTGTGACCTCATTTTCTTCTTCTAAATTCATGCTATATTATGTTATTATGTTATTTGATACTATCTTGTCTAGCACAGTCTCTGGAGCGTAACAGTAAGAAGCATTTTGTATGAAAGTATTCTGTACTTCTGTATGACAACTATTAAAGAACTTGAACTTGAACTTGAACAATACCTGTATTAATTTCGGACAGCACCCCGCGCAATCTCTTGGGACGAGATGCAATGTGTAAACTAGGCTGTAAAATCCTATGTACGCCTGAGGGGATTCAAATTGAACAAGACGTGTACCAAATGATGCTACAAGGGACGGGGGAGAAAGAGGCCACTGTGTTCTGGCTGGGCAACATAGATGCAGAGCTGCAAAGGGTCTGTGCCCCCTGGGAGCCATTTCTGAAAACCCAACTGCCTCAGTCTAGACAAACAAACATGGAGGCACATTGCACACTACAATATTTGACGAATAGTGACCTAGTTAGGAACAAGGCATGGTTGCAGGGACAGCCCGAGCAGGTGCAGATTAACTCATCTACGATAATTGTAGGGAGACAGGGCGCGGCGTTGAGGGTTAACACGGGTAAGTATCTACGGGAACAACATAGACTAAGAGACGCCGCCCCACACATCACTCTGAGAATAAATCCTGGTTACGAATCCGAACATCTAGGTTCAATGATACAGGAATCCGAGACTCAAAGGTGGGTCTCCACGGAATCTCCGCTAATTTGGAACAGCGCAGATGGGAGTTTCATAAAAATAATGATTTCCTTTTCAGTTTTGGCAAAACCGCAAGTAATCAGATTACCAGGAGACCCTTGCGTTATTCCAGAGGCGGATGCTTTGCTGGAACAGGACATGTTGGCGCGCACCCCGGAACGGTTGTGGTCAAAACACGACACAGATGTGGGTCTAATATTGTCGGCACAGCCAGTGAAGGTCAGGTTAAAGAAGGGTTGTAGACCACCCTTTATCAGACAGTATACAATGAAGCCAGAGTCGGAGGAAGCTATATCACATCAGATTGAGGGACTGTTAAAGGGGGGAGTGCTCGTCCCTTTCAAATCCAGATGTAATACACCTATCCACCCAGTGCTAAAGGCGGACAGGGCTAGGTACAGACTGGTACACGATTTGAGGGCGGTGAACGACGTGGTGTCTGGACCAGAGGCGGAAGTCGCTAATCCACACACCCTCCTGACAAACATCCCGAGTAGCTCGCAGTACTATACGGTCATTGATCTCACGCAGGCATTCTTCAGTGTTCCATTGGAAAAAGAGTCTCAGTATCTGTTTGCTTTTACCCACAGGGGGAAACAATACTCTTACACCCGGTTGCCACAAGGGTTCGCGCACTCGCCGCATTACTTCTCGAAGGCGCTCAAGGAAGACTTGCAAGGAGTGTGCGACACACTACTCAGCACGGTTTTACTGTATGCAGATGACATTCTAATCTGCTCGGATACACGTCAGCAGTGCCATGAGGACTCCATCAAAGTTTTGAGTGGATTAGCCGTGGGAGGCCACAAGGCATCCCGATCAAAACTGCAGTACTGCCAGCCAAAAGTTGAGTACTTGTCTCGCGTCATTCAAAAGGGCATAAAAAGCATCTCACCCACGCAGCTCGAAGCTGTATCCAAGGCACCTAGGCCATTGACGGTCCGACAGATGATGACGTTTTTAGGGATGACTGGGTACAGCTCTGAGTGGGTGGAGGACTATACGATAGCGACAGCGCCGTTGAGGATGATGATAAAAGAGGCGGGTACAGACAAGCTTCGCGCTCCCTTGACATGGACCGAGGAGGGGGAGGACGCGTTCATAAACATTAAGCGTCTGTTGTTACAGGCCCCTGCCCTGGCGCTGCCGGATTATGAGAAGTGTTTCCACCTATTCGTCTCACATAGAGCGCAGCATGCGACAGCTGTCCTGACTCAAACACAGGGGGGGAGTGGGAAAAAACAACCGATAGCATATTACTCTAGAGCTCTTTCGCCGGTGGAGCAGGGTCTGCCACCTTGTTATCAGGCCCTGGCCGCAGCACATTTGATGTATGAGAAGGCAACGGCCATGACAATGGGATATGACATTTGCATTTGGACACATCACAAATTGGCAAACTTGATTGAAAGAGGCAAATTTGTTCTGACCAGCCAACGGCAACAGGCTTACATGAGGCTCCTGCAGTACTCGGACGTTACGATAAAAACATGCCACGGCAGTAACCCGGCGGATCTGGTACCACTCCCGAGCGAGGGTCAACCGCATGAGTGTGAGGTGGAGGTACAGGCTTTCGTGAAACTCCGTCCTGATTTGGGAGTCGACCCGCTCGCGATAGCAGAACTCTCACTTTTTGTGGATGGGTCCTGCTATCGGGAGGGGGAAAATTTAAGGTCAGGATACGCCGTCGTACAGTGCAAACCTAACGGAGAAACACTAACAAGAAAGGCCGGACAATGCATGCAACCATGTTCGGCCCAGCTTGCAGAACTAATAGCACTAACAGAGGCATGCATAATAGCTAAAGATCGCACGGTTAACATCTTTACAGACTCGGCGTATGCGCATGGCGTATGCCACCTATTCGCGGCCATTTGGAAGGCAAGAGGCTTTAAGAAATCGGACGGCTCACCGATCCTTCACCACAAGCAGGTTGTGGCGCTTATTCAGGCTGTAAAGTTGCCCAAAAGCATTGCTATCGTAAAGTGCCAGGCACACAGAAAAGACCTGTCCTTTGTGACGACGGGAAACAACGCGGCGGACGAGGCCGCGAAGGCGGCGGCTGCGGTGCCGTCCACGGCTGTTCTGATGTTTGCGGCCGAACTGACGACTGAGGTAACTGAGGATAATTTGAGTGATCTTCAGGACTCAGCCACGCAGGCCGAGAAACAGTCGTGGACGGAGAGGGGGGCTGTAAGGGGGGCAGATGGTCTGTGGAGGAGTCATAACGGTTTGATAGTCGCCTCCATCGATCTTCTGTCCTTAGTGATACCTGAGGCTCATGGTGTTGATCACTGTGGAAGAGCAGAGACCCTGAAACGAATCACGAAAATGGGATTTTGGTCCCCAAAGCTTCAGGCACAAATTGACGTTACACTAGCCAGGTGTTTAACATGCTTACAGGGCAATGTGCGCAAAGGAGTACCGACAGTGGCGGCTTACACACCCCTCCCTGAGGGACCATTCAGACATCTGATTATGGACTATACAGACATGATAACGCCAGTGCAGGGCAAACGATACCTCCTGGTAGTAGAGGACTGCTTTAGTCGCTGGATTGAGGCCATTCCATCTAAACACAAGAACGCGGACACAGTGATCAAGTTCCTGTGTCGCGAGGTCATTCCGAGATTTGGAATTCCCACGATATTACAAAGCGATAATGGCCGCGAGTTCATCGACAAGGTGGTTAAAGGGCTGATGCAGAAATTAGGTATAAGACAGCGCCTTTCCTGTGTCTATAGTCCCGGGTCGCAGGGGAAGGTGGAAAGGGCCAATCTGGTCATTAAAAACAAACTGTTGAAAATCTGTATGCAAACTAAGCTTAACTGGATTGATGCTTTGCCACTTGCTCTGATGGCTATTAGAAGCAGCGTAAACCGCCAAACACAGCTAACACCGCATGAAATGCTTACAGGCCGCAGCATGCCAGCACCGCCATTTAGACACCTGGCTAGGGGCCCGGCATTAGATATTTTTGAGCAAGATCTGAAAAAATATCTTCAGCAAGTGACTAAAATACATGAAGCTGTGTTTCGACAGGAGCAGAGAAAGGAGAGAAAGGGGGTAAAGGAGGCGGAGAAGGAAGCCACCAAACCGAGACTGATCCCTGGGGACTTGGTCTTCGTAAAGGTCCACAAGAGAAAGTGGTCATCACCCCGGAGAGAGGGCCCGTACGAGGTGATCCGATCGACTGGAACGGCAGTCCAAGTCAAAGGATCAGCGACCTGGTTCCACTTCAATCACTGCATAAAGGCCAGCGGCGATCTCTTGGGGGATACAATCGATCGCAGTTATGCAGAACCCGACATGGAGGGTCCGAGACGGCAACTGGAAGGTGCAGTGCCTGCTGATGCTCCCGCAGATGTTGGCAGCAGTGTGCGGACGGTCGGCCGGGCACAACGACGTCATTAAGAACCGTCACGGTCGACCCGTCCTTGAGGATGACGGGTTTGAGTGGGTAGGAGTCCCACGGGGTCCCGCTCAGGCTCAAGTACCAGCAGGCTTTCATGACCAGGCTCAGAATCAGGCGCCCCCTCTTCCCTCCATCGAGGAAGGGGGGGAGAAGATAAGACTACAACCAAACGGGGTGTTTCCCGTAGGACCGCAAGGGCATGTTTTTGATTTGATGTTTTTGACCATTCCCCCGTTACAGGCGGGGATACTTACCATTATACTAACGAGGATCGGGTTGTGGGGGTAGATAGGAGAGTTGAGCCTGTCCCGAACCAATCACAGGGGACAGGGGTGAGGGGAAAAAGGGAGGTCAAGGACACTGAGTCGGAAGAGGTGGGGGGACAGGATATGTTCCAGAGGACAGCCGGAACATTGAGGGACTCAGTGGGCTCACTCTGGGCCAGGTTGAGGGGTTTGCTTCCTTCCGGGGAACAAGATGGGGGCGACTATGACTATGACGAGGAAGACCCGGAGGCTGACCCGATGTATAGGGCGGCTTTAGGGAATGAGTGGTTTAAGTGGGTCCAGTACACGAGCGCGCAGAATCAGATAGAGGATTGTTATGTCTGCTCCAAGGCACGTCCGGATAGGCTGCTGGTGAAGGGCACGAAGTTCAGTTGGGCTCAGTGTGACAGGGACGCAGAGGCATGGGAGGGGCCCCATAATAGTCGCCCTTGGTGCGAGGCAGAGTGTTTGGGGTTTCTCGGCTCTAGTCGTTTTAAGGCGGCAGGAAACGTCACGGATTTCAAGGATGTCACTATGCGGGAACGTTGTAGGAAATTGGATGTACGTGTGCAGGGGGTAGCGACGGGGTTGCCAATACCCAGAGGTGTCAAACTATGGCTGACCAAGGATTTCGAGTGCTTGCAAAAGGAGGGGACCCGGGATGTAGGGGAGGTGGCAGAGGGGCGGTGCACTACTATTTGGAGCATCACGACTAACTGCACGAAAGAAGGAAAGTGTGGACACGGGGTCGTGTTAAAGGGAGTGGATACCAACCCACGGCCTGTAGCTTGCCCTTTTCATGTCCAGGATATGGCACTGGCGGACCAATACTGGCTCTGCGGCGGTAGGAGGTTGAGGAATACACTTCCTTTAGATTGGTCAGGTAGATGTGCCCGGGTTCAGGCGATCATGCCAATGGTGGTCCTACCATTATCAGTGACGGAAGGACCTTCTGAGTCTCCTATCTCTCGAACGAAGCGTAGCTACAAGGCAGACCCAAGGGTGTATCTGGACAGCATAGGACAGCCAAGGGGCATTCCAGCCGAGTTCATGGCTAAGAATGAGATTGCGGCAGGGTTTGAGTCTATTCTGCCATGGATATCGGTCAATAAGAACACCGGGTGGATCAACTATTTGTTTTACAATCAGCAGCGGTATCTCAATTACACCGAGGAGGCGTTGGATGCAATGGGGGACCAGATGCACGCGACCAGTACGGTGGCGTGGCAGAATAGACAGGCTCTGAACTGGTTAATGGCGGAGAAGGGTGGAGTCTGTTCCATGTTTGGACAGTACTGCTGCACATTCATTCCGACGAATGTGGGGCCAGGGGGAAAGTTCTCCGAGGCCATGGCTAAGCTGAAGGATTTGAGGGAGGAGTTGAGGGGGAATTCTGGCCGGAATGAAGAATGGTGGGGGAGTGGGGTGTTGGAAAGATTGGGACAGTGGGGAAGCATAGTGATGCAGACGGGGATATCCATCGGGGTGGCAGGGTTGATATTGGTTCTCCTTTTCTGTTGTGGTATGCCTCTCTTGGGTAGGCTGGTAACTTCACACGTAACGAGCCAAATGCTGATGGTGGGACAGAAAGAGATTGAGCCACAAATCGGGCCATATCCTCAGCTTTATGCTGCCTTAGAGGGAGACGAGGGGATAGAGGATTAGGGGTATGGTGAGGTAGGGACATTTTCTTTTTGTTGGTTCTTTCCTTTAAGAGTGACGGGGGATGGTCTGAGTGCAGTTTTGTTGGTTTATTCCTTTAACTAGGAATTTTAGTCTGATTTTCTAATGATCCTTCGGCATAGAGATTGCAACCATTGAAAATCATTGCATTGTTTTTTATTTTTTTATTATTTTTTGTTTATTTTACTTGTGGTCCTGGTCAAACCGGAATGGGAAGGGGCATCGGCAGAGTGTCGGTTCTGAGCCTGAGGAAGCATTGAGAAGAAGTGGTCTGGGGATCGGTTCTGGGGACTGGAGGGACAAATGGGGGGGCTAACGCAGTGGGCAAGATGGGCACCTCCCGTCGAAGATGGGGGGACACGTGGTGAGGTCGGTACCAGCGCCTCCCGTCCAGGCATGGGGACATGCTTCTACGAGGACTGGAGGTGTGGCGTGTTGGTTGCTGTATTGGCAAAATGTGACTTTTGGCAATACGGTGAGGAGACTATGGCGTGGGCATGGAAGGGGGGCTGAGCGATGGACACTGGGACTCAATGTTATGGAAGAGACAATGTCATTTTTTTGGGAGGGATGTTCTATGTTTAGTTCTGACGGTCAACTTCTCCTTTCCCTGATGAGAGTCGCGGTTTCCGGCCGGAACTGTGGCTCATTTGGTAAGCGGTGGAGGTTGGGGGGATTTGTCTGTCAGGTTAGGATTATAAATTGGGGTATTTTTTTTTGATGTTTTATTATTACTCTTGTTTTGAGCGGTTTTGTGTTTATTGTGAGAACGGTAGTCAGCCTTTGTTGGTCCGTTAGGGGTCCAGTGAATGAAGTAAGGTTTCTTGTTTAGTTAGACATTTAAAATTTATTATATGGCTAGGTTTCTTGTTTAGATCAGCCATTTAAACTTTTATTATATAAATATGGTTTAGGGAGGGGGTAGGCACCCCGAACCTCTAGACCATAACAGGCGGCAGTGGGCTCGCAAGAGTCTGGGCGCACGTTAAACACATTTATATAGTGCTGGGGAGTGACTGAAGGCCCTCGTGCGTAACGAGGTATGAAATAACATACCACTGTGGTACCGTCTAGTCGGCCCAGGAAACGTCGCACGTAAGTTGGTGTGGGCACTGGGTGGTACGTGGGCGACAGTCCACACCTAGGAGCAGGGCGGTGCACCGTAGGGGGCACAGCTCCTGCCGTGAACAGGCAAGGCTGGCGAAAACGGTCAATATTTCCATGCCCGGAGCAAGCGGGGTGGGGACAAGACCGTCGGTTTCTAAACTGAGTGGCTGATAGGTACTACGGACAGTCAGCCGCTTGGGGTCCTGACTTGATGACGGACTATGAGGTCGCTATCGACTGGGTCGCCAGCCGGTTGGGAGAGCGTTATGACCCTGTTTATAGTCACAGACACGCGGGATGTGGGACCGTGAGTGACTGGACAACAGTGGCATGAATGCACCTGGCTCAATGTACAGTCAGGCCACAGTAACCTTACTAACCGATACAGGGTTAGTAGGCGAGTTGTGCTTCTGTGATCAGCAGGTTTGAAAAGAACCACTGGGAAGCAGAAGGGTAAGGGGTGTCAATTCAGAGGAATCTGGATTGTCTCTCCTAAGGTTGGAAAGGGACCCAGCCTTAAACTGCACCTGAAGGTAAAATAAGGGGACTGCTTCCGTTCATGAGAGGAGACCTTACCGCCGGAAGTGGAGACCTGCATCTCTGTTGGGGGAGAGGGGCCGACGTCGGACAAGGCAGTCCTGAGAAAGGAGCTGGTTGTTGCGTCGTAGCGGACTGCCTAAACCTTACGGGGAGAGGTGCATCTAAGTAGGGGAAGGAGTGCATCCGAACGGGAGGAGGGTACTCTTAACTGGAAGGAGGTTAAAAGGGTCAAAGCGTCTCGTTTAGTTAGACGTTCACATTTTCTTGGTTATATGATTTGGGTGGGACTAGGGATAGCCCCAAATGGGGGAATGTTGGGGAAAATGTGTGTGGGGTGGACTAGTTTAATATAGGTCAACTAGCAGTGCTGAAAGACGGTCTGGCTGACGTTCTTAAAACAATTTGGAACAGATGGACATTTCAGTACGGCATGTTGTGTGCTGGTAATCTCGTACATTGTATGCTTTCATATCTTGTTCTTTTCTCTCTTTCACACAGGCACAGCACACACACACAGACACACGGACACACACGTACACAGACACACACAGTCGCACAGACATACACACCGACACACACACACACACACACATTCCCTGTGACACAATACACACATACAATACACATACGTCTGTACGCAGACGCACGCACACACAGACACACACACACATACACACACACACACACACACACACACACACACATCTCACTCTCTACATCATATCGTGTGTGGACATCATATCTTGTTTATCTCTCTTCATGTTCTCTCTCCGATGTTAAATCTACGTATCATCTTAATGTACGTCATGTCAGATCTGACATGATATGATACGTCATCATATCTGTCATGGGGGGGCAGGACTGAGAGGGGATTTAGGGGACAGGCAAAGGGATTGGGAACAGAGTGTTTTTTGTTCAAGCTGTGGTGATCCTCTGCTCGACCCATAGCTCTTGCTGTTAAGAACTTCTTTTCTTAAATAAATTACCTATTTGTTACAATTGGAAATATCGTCTCCTGCTGTGTTAAACAACCTTCAGCCACAACATAGGATAGGGATTACTGACTCATATGTTCAAAGGATTTAAATCGTATTGTACATGATGTTACATTAATATACATGTAATTTGGTTTTTTCTTATTCAGATATCCACATTGACGGGGATCGGGGGAAAGAGTGTCCGCGACTGCACTAACAAGATGATGGACAGGTATTTATATGCATGTACAAAGATGCAGGTTGAGGCAGGCAGGCATGCGTTCTCACTTTCTGTGTTTATGTTTGGAAAGACCAGATTAAGTCAGACGCGTATATTATATCGATAGTAAATGTACTGAGGATGGACAGATGATGTTGACATTTAAACAAAAAATACAATGCATAATAAATGTGTTCATGATCATCATGCAACAAAAAACAATGGGAGGAAGGGGTTTTATGAAACTGGTGATACACTTGTAGTCCTAGTACAGCTTTTCCCTTCAATTTGTATTTGTTTTGACTAGTCACTTGTTGAATTGCTTGAATTATTAATGTCATGACTTTCTCTTAGAGACTCATGACAAATGCAGTCATGTCCCGTTTTAATTTAAAAGGGTGGTCTCAGGGCTGTACGCTAAGCTTTTTCACTAGGGGCACACTTGCCCCTAAATGAGAAATTTAGGGGCAAAAAATATTTTTTAGGGGCAAATTTTTAAATAACAATTTTACCATTATTTATATCGATTGTTTTTATATAATTATTTTTTTAATAAAATATATATATTATATAATCATACTTGTAGTTGTATTATCTGCGAGACATCGCCACCACGCATCTAAATGCTCGCTATATGCAACCAGCTCCACTGTCTGTGTGTACTGAGTAGCCTCCAGCTACGGCCAGGATTCTCCGGAGCTGAAGCTGGGCCCTATACTGTAGCCTCCAGCTACGGCCAGGATTCTCCGGCGCTGCAGCTGCTCCCTATTGACTATATTCAGCGTGCCCTCAGCTCGAATACGCATCGACTCAGTGTTATAAGACATTGATATCAGGACGGAGCTATCTGAACTATTTAGTTTAAAACCTGTTCCACCCCAGGTGAAATCTGCATAAAATGTTTACCTATGGTAAATGGAATATTGCTCCACTTCTACAAGGGCTATTTGCATATTCTTGGTATCTAGGAACATCTATGGACCTCAATGAATGTATTCTCAGTGTCAGAAATATTGTGTCTATTACTAGGCTTGCTTAAATTCTGATGAAACAAAGGAAAATATGAATTATGATTTTTCTTTTCATCTTTGACAGTGAATAAAACCATGATAATAATGACCAAACTTAAAAAACTGCCACTGAGCTAATTCAGTACCCTCTTGAGATCATGTGTACAAAAGATCTAAGGAAATTAATAAAGGGAAGATGATAAAATTGAAGGTTTTGTATATACAGTACTGAATTCTCCCATCCGGACCAATGCAATTTGAAATATTATTATAGAATATAGAATATATGCTTATACATTACCTTATTATAGCCAATTCGCACATTTATATATATATACATATAGTATCTTTCAAATGGCCGAGTTCAATTTGGATATAGTATCACCAGGCATGTATAATAACATATACAGATATTTAATGTAATCGACTGTACTTTTTTATTTCTCCCACAGTGTAATCATTTTGTAACTAATTTCAGATCTAATTATTCCTACATGATTACAATAGTGTGGAGAAACTGACTGCGTTTCAATATTTGTCAAAAACGTTACCTTTTGTAGCTTATTATCGCGAATCATAACAATTATTGATATGATTCATTCAGAATGCCGAACTTTGAACGACCATAGCGGACCATGGGAAGTGTAGTTTTGAGAAATTCCGACGCTGGCAGATAGCTGGCGAGGCGCTCTTCAAAATGGCCGCAAAAAAACTACAATTCCCATGGTTCAACATTTCCATTTACGCTTCAGCGTCAAAAACGCGAGTGAAAAATAAAAACTTAAAATGATATAAACTCACTTTTAACCTATTGCTAAACTATTGCCAACCTAACGTTTTACATTCTACATGTATTTGTGACATAGTAGTGATAATAATACTTGAAAACGTTTGATTTTAAAAACGTTTAAATTATTGCATCACTCATAAAAATACTAATATATGATAATAATGTCAAAAAGGGGTCGGTACCGTGGCCGTGGGGTGGAACAGGTTAATGGGACGTTTCGTTTTGAACAGTAAGTAATGCAAGCTATCATGCACTACTAGACTTACTGGAGCATTTGTTGATAGCTATCAGTAGCTAGCCGGCTGGCAGGCTCACCGAGGTCCCAGTGTTTACAACAGCCACGGGTGCGAGAGGGCTGGAGGAGGAGCAGATGCCACATCTCTCTCCGTGTGTCTGAGTTCAGTTCAGTTCGGCTCACTATAGGAGGTCGAACAACGCGTCGAAAATATGAAGCAATACTAACTTTACTTTTCTTCATAGCTAAATCAGACAGTCAGCCAGTCTATCAGAGTGAGTGCTCAGTCGATTGTTCCCGCTGATCATACCTGCTGAGTGCTCACTGCTCAGCTCGCGTGAGTGACGTCATCGCGTCATCACACGCCTTGGATAATTTAGGAGTGAAATGCGAATCCAAGGCTTGAAAGCACTACTCGCAAGCCCGCCCCCAGATAATATTTACCAATCGCAACGGCCAATTAAAGGGGCAATTCGCGACGATATCATCGCAGTGTACAGCCCTGGGTCTACGAGACAAGTGGGCCTTTAAGGAGACTGCCCTCTACCGTGTATGTTGGAACGGATAACGGAATTTAAAAAATGTCTAGAGGCAGAGAGCAGAGGAGAGATAGGAGAGGTATTGTATTTCATGACTGTTGGGAACTAGGCTTAATGTAGCACCTACTTCCACGGATGAAGCTAAGCTAGGCTAACGGTCCAGGTGTTCCCTAAGCCTAATGCAATGCATGCATGTCTAACTCCAGGGAAGATGTTTAATAAGCTAATTTCCCAAAATGTTGGGAGTGTTCCTTTAAGTTGCCTTAATGTTCAAAGGCTTAACCTGTTACAGTATATTTATGTAAATATATATATAAATGTGCGAATTGGCTATTATAAGGTAATTTATACGCCTCCTATTCTATAATAATATTTCTAATGGCATTGGTCCGGATGGGAGAATTCAGTACTGTATCTACAGAACCTTCGGTTTAATCATCTTCCCTTTATTAATTTCCTTAGATTTTTTTGTACACATGATCTCAAGAAGGTACTGAACGAGATCAGTGGCAGTTTTTAATGTTTGGTCATTATTAGCATGGTGTTATTCACTGTCAAAGATGCAAAGAAAAATCTTACATATTCTCCTTTCTTCACAATTTAAGCAAGCCTAGTAATAGACACAATATTTCTGACACTGTGACTACGTTCCCTGAGGTCCATAGATGTCCCTAGATACCAAGAATATGCAAATGTCCTTGTAGAAGTGGAGCAATATTTTATTTACCAGGTTGCCTTAATGTTCAAAGGCTTAACCTGTTACAGTATATTTATGTAGCTAATATATGTAAATATATATATATATATAAATGTGCGAATTGGCTATAATAAGGTAATTTATACGCCTCCTATTCTATAATATTTCTTTCTTTATTGGTCTTTTTCCCCCTCCATTTTTCCTCCGATTTTCTCCCATCCCAATGTTAGTCGTATGCCAATTCCCAGTCCCTTCCTGGTCGCTGCGCACTTACCCCCCACAGTCAGATCATCTGGGAGAGTGGAGGCTACCACGTGCTTCCTCCGACACACGTCCAGCCAATCACGCTTCTTTTCACCTGGCAGCGCGGATTCTCATTGAGAGGGCGTAGCGTGTGGGAGGACCACACTATCCCCCTCACGTCCAATCCGCGCTTAGCAGGCGCCCCGACCGAACTGTAGGAGTCGCTGTTTACAACGACCCGGACCCACCCCGCCAGCTTCTCCCACCCTCTGATACAGCCAATTGTATCAGTGCAGACGGCCAGCCAAGCTGGTGACAACCCCGGAGCTGTGAGCTGGATTCGAACAGGCAAATCCAGCTCAGCTCCGGGGCTGGTGACGAACGCAATCTCCGCTCGGCCACCTAACCGCCTTATTCTATAATATTTCTAATGGCATTGGTCCGGATGGGAGAATTCAGTACTGTATCTACAGAACCTTCGGTTTAATCATATTCCCTTTATTAATTTCCTTAGACTTTTTTGTACACATGATCTCAAGAAGGTACTGAACGAGATCAGTGGCAGTTTTTAATGTTTGGTCATTATTAGCATGGTGTTATTCACTGTCAAAGATGCAAAGAAAAATCTTAATTCATATTCTCATTTCTTCACAATTTAAGCAAGCCTAGTAATAGACACAATATTTCCGGGGGTCATCCCTACTGCTGTAACCTACTAATGCTTACCACTTGTATCTATTGCTATGTCCGCCCATCACAATCACGTGAGTTGTATTAACGCCTGTCCCGTCTCCCTGTCAGTGGCTGTCCAGGAGTGTTGGACGTCCCGTGCTGAAGACCGGGAGGATGCGACCCCCTCTGCGCCTCTCCGGCTGTCTCGAAGTGCCGAAGACTGGGAGGATGCAACCCTCTCTGCGCCGCCCCTTAGCTCAAATAGATCCGATATCAGCTCTATCTTTAATCTTCAAAATGTTCAGTTGCTATGTATGTGTGTTGGGCCAGCCTTTAGTATTTTAAAATAAAAAGAAATTATAAAAACTGCTAACTTTTGACTATTCCATGTTATTGATGTGTTAATGTTTAAACAATGCATTTTCAACGCTCATGCTTTAATGTAAAGTTTGGTAGACGTCTATGTCATGATGTTGAAACAACGTCTAGGCTTAGACGTTCAAAACATGTCTAAGCTTAGACGTTAAAAACACGTCTGGAATAGACGTCTACCAAACTTTCACTTTTCACCCCATTCTAGACTGATTTTAGACGTCTATGTCATGACGTTGAAACAACGTCTAAACATAGACGTTCAAAACACGTCTAAGCTTAGACGTTAAAAACACGTCTGGAATAGACGTCTACCAAACTTTCACTTTTCACCCCATTCTAGACTGATTTTAGACGTCTATGTCATGACGTTGAAACAACGTCTAAACATAGACGTTCAAAACACGTCTAAGCTTAGACGTTAAAAACACGTCTGGAATAGACGTCTACCAAACTTTCACTTTTCACCCCATTCTAGACTGATTTTAGACGTCTATGTCATGACGTTGAAACAACGTCTAAACATAGACGTTCAAAAAACGTCTAAGCTTAGACGTTAAAAACACGTCTGGAATAGACGTCTACCAAACTTTAACTTTTCACCCCATTCTAGACTGATTTTAGACGTCTATGTCATGACGTTGAAACAACGTCTAAACATAGACGTTCAAAAAACGTCTAAGCTTAGACGTTAAAAACACGTCTGGAATAGACGTCTACCAAACTTTCACTTTTCACCCCATTCTAGACTGATTTTAGACGTCTATGTCATGACGTTGAAACAACGTCTAAACATAGACGTTCAAAACACGTCTAAGCTTAGACGTTAAAAACACGTCTGGAATAGACGTCTACCAAACTTTCACTTTTCACCCCATTCTAGACTGATTTTAGACGTCTATGTCATGACGTTGAAACAACGTCTAAACATAGACGTTCAAAACACGTCTAAGCTTAGACGTTGAAAACACGTCTGGAATAGACGTCTACCAAACTTTCACTTTTCACCCCATTCTAGACCGACTTTAGCCTAGACGTCTATGGGCCATTTAGACGTCTTTTAAACGTCTATTCAACGTAAAATTGCTCAGAGGGTAATATACAATACAACTAAAGAACAACCTAAGTACCAATGAGGTACAAAAATGCAAACTTTTAAAAATGCTAAATGCAAAGATGCGGTATGGATGTAGTGCAAATCTCTTTATTAAATAGATCAAATATGGTGTAGTGATAAAGTATTCAAAGTGTCAAAAGTGAGTGCTTGTATAGTGAGTGTGTGGATGTGTGTGCAATGTCTTGCAGCAGCAGTGCAAAGAGGCAGTTTGTTATAGCTCTCTCGCTCTCTCTCAGGCGACCTGCGTCACATCACCAAGCTGAAGCCATGGGGTCTGTTCCAGGTCCTGATGGAGAAGTATGAATGGTCCAAAGACGATGCCCAGTCCTTCAGCACCTTCCTCCTCCCCATGCTGGACCTGGTGTCAGAGAAGAGGGCTACAGCCTCCCAGTGCCTCGCCCACCCCTGGATCTCCTCCTAGAGCTCTCCTCTACCTCTCCCATCCCTCTCCCACCCCTGGATCTCCTCCTAGAGCTCTCCTCTACCTCTCCTAGAGCTCTCCTCTACCGCTTCCCTCCCTCTCCCATCCCTGGATCTCCTAGAGCTCTCAGGGATTAAAGCAGAACAAAATCTCCTGACTGAACTTTTTTTCAGGCCAAGTCATATTCTTATTTGAACCTCCACTGTATTCTTTTTTTTAATAGCGTTAGCGTTTTAAGGGAGCCTACTTGTAGAGCCTACTGTCCTGACTGCGTCTATGCCTTCTACAACGCTGTTCGGTTTCCGGGTTCCTCTGATTGGCCGCTGACCTATGCTAGCACGCCCCCCTTTACACTTTACCCTGCGGTATCCTCCCTCCGAGGCGACTCGTTCTTATTATTATCCCCCATTGTTCAGGTCGACATGGTCGCACAAACACCCGTTGGAGGAGTAGTGGGGGAGAAGAAGAGGAATATTTTTAAATAGCAAGAATTATCGACTGGCAACTCTGCTCGTCATACCTGCAGCTGCTGGTACTGTATGGAGAGAGGCACACAACAACAGACAGACAACTCAGTGATTGAAACCGGCTGTCTGTCTGTTGTTGTGTGCCTCTCTCCATACAGTACCAGCAGCTGCAGCTGCACCCTGATGTAAACAAGACAAACGTCTGCATCCCCTTAACAATTGTGTGTATTGAGCCGTACTGTATTGTACCCATTCTGCAATCTGTTAATTAAAGTTTTCATTCATTCACAAGCACAGAGTTGCCAGTCGATAATTCTTGCTATTTAAAAATATTCCTCTTCTTCTCCCCCACTACTCCTCCAATGGGTGTCTGTGCGACCATGTCGACCTGAACAATGGGGGATAATAATAAGAACAAGCCGCCTCGGAGGGAGGATACCGCAGGCGGCGGAAGACGGCCACTGCTGCTGGACCGAGTCAAGCCGGCGGCGGCGCACGGAGGCTGGGGAGAAACCACTGCATCGCCCCGCTGGCGCTTCACAGCGCGAGAGGGTAAAGTGGGGCGTGCTAGCCTAGGTCAGCGGCCAATCAGAGGAACCCGGAAACCGAACAGCGTTGTAGAAGGCATAGATGCGTCCTGACTGTGACTATAGACCCTACTGTTGTGGTTGTTGTGCCAGGCAGGGAGGCTGTGTGCTGAAGAGCGTGAATGCAAGTCTTGTGGCTAGCTTCTGATTGATGGCGAGCTAGTACCCTTTTCCCATTACTTTGAACCATGAACTATTTTTTATCCACCCACCCACCCCTCCTAATGTACAGTCTCCTCCTCGTCATATGTATATATTTACTGTTAGGATCTCTGGGTAACAGTACTGTATATTTGCATATCGTATATGTGACAAATGTAACAGTACTATATATCTGTATGTCATGTATGTCCCTATGTCATAAATGTCATGATGCCATGTATGTTGTTTATGTCATAAATGTCACTATGCATTGAAAATGGGGGACCCTGATGTAAACAAGACAAACGTCTTTCTCTGGTCTGCATCCCCTTAACAATTGTGTGTATTGCTACTGGATTTACCAGAACCAGAGTGAATTAATGAATGAAAACTTTATTTAATACACAAGACCCTCTTCTTGGGACCAAGTAAGGTTTCGTCGATAATCCAATGTACGGTTACCCCCCCCCCCCCCCCCCCCCCACCCAACCACCTTCAATGTACAGTTCCCCCCACCCCCTCCTACCCAAACTCCTCCAATGTACAGTTTATTTGTCAAATGTATACTCTCTTTTTTAGACTATTTTTGTATCACAAACAATATTGTATTTGTAAATCTGGTATGTCATAATGTATAGATGTAGCAGTATTGTCTATCTGTATGTCATGTGTGTCATATATGTTATGATGAATTGAAAATGGGGGACCCTGATGTAAACAAGACGAAAGTCTTTCTCTGGTCTGCATCCCCTTAACAATTGTGTGTATTGAGCCGTACTGTATTGTACCCATTCTGCAATCTGTTAATAAAATGTTCAATCAATCAATCAATATTTAACAGATTGCAGAATGGGTACAATACAGTACAGCTCAATACACACAATTGTTAAGGGGATGCAGACCAGAGAAAGACGTTTGTCTTGTTTACATCAGGGTCCCCCATTTCCATTTTGAAACATCTCTTACAAAAATGTATCCTGGCATTCCTATGATAACAAATGATGCCATGTACCATTGATATCATGGTTTAAAATTGACTATACCATGTTATAACCATGTTATTAATGGTTCCATTACATTTACTATATGGCTGTACCATGGTAAATAATTTATATGACTGGTACCATGGTAAAACAGAAAATATTTTTTTGTAAGGGCAGATTCAGAGCACCTTGTGAAACATAAAAGCAACTATTGAGCTGCTGATCAGTTTGATCAAAAGTGTCCTTATTAGTAAATACTGTTCAGAAAAGTTAGGCCCTAATCTGTGATTTTATGTTGTATGACAGAAACACATCTAGAGAAATTGTGACTAGATTTGAAGCATTACCATTATGAGTGGAGAGAGCATGGTGTGGTTTATTAGTGAATTTGTTGAAAAGTCCAAACCACAGGGGGTGCCTGATGAGCAGAGTAACCTTTCAGCCAGATGTGGAGGCTGTGTATCCTGCTAAACATGGAGGGAGAGGGGACCGGAGATGATCAGTATTGCTGAGGGTTACTTATGAAGTCAGATTTTAGACTCTGATTGCTGGAGTTTGATGTCAACAATAACGTTATAAAAGGTTATTGTTGTTGTAATAATGCATTTAACATACAACGCAAGGTTGTAAATTGTACAGAAATAGAGCTCATATGATCAAATAATGAATACTATTTGCACTTGACTATTGGAAATCATAGGACCTGTGTTTGGCTATGGGGTAGTTAATCTTTTTCATTATAATTAAATGAGCCTGGAATGTATTATTTTTGGAATAGCATTTCCACTTTGAAAATGCTAAAATCAACATTATCCATGTGTATTATAAAGTCCAATAATGTATTATTGATCAGGGTTCTAATACGGCAGGTGATGATATATTAATTGACTGTATGAATGTGATGTACTAAGCTAGTCTATCCAATCTAGCTACTTGTCAACCTAAAATCACAGGATTTTGACTAGTAAATATAATTTGCAACTTAATAGCCATCCAAACTATGATTCGTTATTTAGTAGTTATAGTTATAATTTATTAATCAATTAGTAACATACAACTTCATCTCCCGACAGAACCCCTACCATGATAATAACTGTTCAAACGAAAGGCAATACCGGGCACTCAACCACTTTGATGAACAGCGCGATCATTATAATAATAGGAATAACTCTCTCAGGACAGAGTGGGTGGCTCTTAAAAGAGCCTTTGGGTTAATAGTCAGTGAACAGGGTAGTTTACTTGGAGCTAGTGTACTTGGTCACAGCCTTGGTTCCCTCAGACACAGCGTGCTTCGCCAGCTCACCGGGCAGCAGCAGACGCACAGCGGTCTGGATCTCCCTGGAGGTGATGGTGCGACGCTTGTTGTAGAGAGCCAGGCGCGAGGCTTCTCCAGCGATGCGCTCGAAGATGTCGTTAACGAAGGAGTTCATGATCCCCATGGCCTTGGAGGAAACGCCGGTGTCGGGATGAACCTGCTTCAGGACTTTGTAAATGTAGATGGCATAACTCTCCTTCCTGGACTTTCTGCGCTTCTTGCCTCCCTTGGCAGCGGTCTTGGTGACGGCTTTCTTGGATCCCTTCTTGGGCGCTCGCTTGGCTGGCATATTCGACGGCTTATCAGAATCGAATGGTGACGGTCGCTTACGGTTTCCTGCCTTATTTGTAGGAGGTCAATGCAAATAGTACTACGATACGATTGGTCGGTCGTGGCGCACGTGTGTAAAGCTAATAGAAGTTAAGTTCTCATTTAGCCAGTAGAGGGCGGAAGAGTTTCAGCCATGATTTTGTTCTGCTTTACTCTCTGTAGAGAAGCCAAAGCTATATATTTAGGTTATTGTATTTATGCATGTTTATATGTTTATTTTTATAACCTTACATTGAAACGGCATTAGTAATATTGATTGGATTTAGATAAAGTCATTGAACCATCTTTTTTGTCATAACATTCTAGAACATTTGTGATGTCACAGTATGATGTCATAATCAAACATTCTAGAACATTTGTGATGTCACAGTACGATGTCATAATCAAACATTCTAGAACATTTGTGATGTCACAGTATGATGTCATAACCAAACATTCTAGAACATTTGTGTATCTATATATATTCAACAATTATCTTTGGCATGGATAATGAGAACCACCAGCTGATCACAGAGGCAGTGCTGACATTTCTGCATGCTTCAGAGTTGTACCAGAGGATATAGCGTTAGTGTATGTATTAGTATTGGACAGGCAAGAGGAGCAGAGAAGAAGGAGAAAGTGTGTGTTGAAGAGGCCTAAAGATGGCACACCACTAGTGTAACTGAGGGGTACAATTCCCTGACTGTATTAATCAAGTATGGTATCATTAAACCACTACCGTCTTATGTACATTATTCTGGCCATACCGTACACAAGTATATGATGAGAACTCCTCCACAATGATACGGTTTCCACACAAGTACTTGTTTAGAAGAATATTTATTAGCAGCAAAGGATATTATATTACATTACTAGATGCGCTTATAAGGCAAAGGAATTATGCATAGGCAAATCAATAATGAATATTAGGAATTATCTATGGTACTCTGGGGAGGTAGCTGGAGATACTGGAAGGGGGGTACTACTGGTTGTAAGCCAGCAGGGGGAGGCAATGCTCTATGCAAAGTCAATGGGTCCACGGAGGCGATATTACTCCCTGTGCCAGCGGACGGGAGGCAGCCGCTGTACTCTCAGTATGCAGCAGCACAGGTGTAAGCCGTGGAGCCTCTGGTCCAACAGAGACGGGCTCGAATGATGTCCTCACGGCCAGGTCCCACAGCAGTGGGGTAGACGGTTATTCTCCGCTTCCAACAGCCTGGTCAAAGCAATGAAGAATAATAGTAATCCTGCCGGAAAGGGCTCTGCTGTCGCCGGTGTAAATCCTCCGGTGCGCGGTGGTTCACAGTTGAACTTGACGTTAATACTATCCTATTTGCACGCGGCTATAAGTGCTCTATGTAGACGCACAATTACTCACTTCACGTGGTCTTTGACTCGTAATGAAGGCTTACTAGTAAATAGCGAATGATACGTTGAACAAACGTATTAGGATAAAACAAGACTATTTTGGGGCAATACGGGCCCACTTCACCGCACGTTGCATAGTGGGTGAGGCGTCACTTGGGTAACTGAACTGAACAAGACTGAACTTCAACTGAACCGAAAAGGAAGTCCTGTATTCGCCTGCGCCATATTTATATGTACGGGGAATAAACAAGTGCCAGCCTCCTCACTGTCTCGTAGCCCTGGGCAGAAGCGGGCATGTTGAGACATGTCATGGCGGTAGCTTTCAAGTCGGCTCTAGGGGCACGGCACTGGCGCTGGTGGCACGCCATCCAATAGGAGAACGAAATATTATGGTCTGTGTAACTACTAGGTTAAAGGGACATTCCGTGTATATGTACAAAGAATACACAAGGGATATCAAACGATATACAAATATTATGCAATATATATCAATCAATAAATACATATATTCGGTTTAATCTGACCCTTTGTAACAACTAGTGTAGTATAAGAACTGAGGAGGGAAGAAATACGCCAAGAAAGAAGAAGAAGAAGAAGAAGAAGAAGAAGAAGAAGAAGAAGAAGAAGAAGAAGAAGAAGAGACCATCAAAAGAAGTGCGGAGGGCAGTAATACGCCACGATGCGTCTACACTGCCGGAAACTCTAAAGAAGAAGAAGAAGAAGAAGAAGAAGGGAGGAAGAGATAGGCATTTCAATGGGAAGAGTAGAACTCAGAGAGAAGATAAAGAAAGGAGTTGAGGCTGAGTGGCAGGCTGAGTGGGAAAAGGGGACCAAGGGAAGGCACTATTTCTCTCTGCAGCCTCGGGTCAAAATCAAGGTGGATGGATATGGGTCAAGGAGTGATAGGGTGAAGATGTGTAGATTGAGTCTGGGACACTGTGGGTTGAACAGTACCTTGTGCATTGTGGGAAAACATCCAGATGGGTGGTGTGAATGTGGAGAGACTGAAACTGTCGGGCATGCTTTCCTAGAATGTGAAAGGTATAGGAAAGAGAGGGAAATCTTTTATAAAAGTCTGGTAGAGTTGGGAGTCTCTTCCTTCTCTCTTAAATCTTTCTTTGGCATGGATAATGAGAACCACCAGCTGATCACAGAGTCAGTGCTGACATTTCTGCACGCGTCAGAGTTGTATCAGAGGATATAGCGTTATTGTATTTATTAGTATTGGACAGGCAAGAGGAGCAGAGAAGAAGGAGATAGAGTCGATAGTAATGTGTTTTGAAGATGAGAAGAAGAAGAGGGTAAACAATCAAAAGTTGATTTACCAGAGGCCTAACTATGGAAACCATACCACTAGCGTAGTATAAGAACTGAGGAGGGCAGTAATACGCCTGCGGGAAATTCTAAAGAAGAAGAAGAAGAAGAAGAAGAGGTCAGTGTCCATCTTAAAACAGTGCTGAGCAGTACTGAACAGATAGACTAAACAACATAGATTGAAGCCTGCATTTCTAGACCCGGGTGCCTTGCCTACCGTTTTGCTGTGGAAAGAGCCGGCAAGTTGATTTACGGCTTTCAGGTGTGGAGGAATTTTGTCATGTGTCGAGTTGGCGGTGATTTTGGAGACTGGGAAAATACAGTTTTCTTAACTTGTAGTAGTGACGTGAATATTTAGGAAAATAGCTTTAGGATCACTTCTGTAAAGAAAGACTTCGCTGTGGATGAGAAATAAACCATTTGGATATCTTTGTTTTACACTGGAGCGTCTGTGGACATTATTTGTATTTATCAATGAACGTACTACTCACGAGTAAGCAACTTTAACCAGTAGAGTGGAACGGCGGCCCTCATATTAGTAAGAAAACGCTGTTCCAAGAGGAAAAATTAATCACACAAACTACTGAAGCGCTCAAAGAAGGATAACAACAAAATGTCGGAGCCTTAGAAGGTTGAGATGACACAAAAGGCCTATGAGGAAAATGTCCGTCATGCCATCAATAAGAGGAGAGCTAAGCTATGTCAGCTAACTGGTCACATGAAACAGATGAATCAATTAATGGATGAGGACGACGACGGTAACTTGGAAGGTGTAGAGACAAGATTGGTAGAATTCAACAAGCTATTTGGAGAGTTCTGTGAGCTTAATACTTCAGTCCAGGTGTTACTAAGCAAAAACATAAGCAAGACATCAGAAGATGAAGACAGATCAGGATGGATGGTTCACGCCGAAGGCTGACACATTTTACAACTTCATAGTAAAGGCTGACACATGGAAGAAAGAGGTGCATCAGCATATAGCAAAGTCTAGGAAGCACCAAGATGAGGTCGGACCTGAAGACAGTGCATCCGGGGTCGTAAAAAGAAAAGGGTCTAGAGCACCATCCACTACATTTTCCAGAACATCATCTGCAAGCGTGCGTCTGAAAGCTGAATTAGAGAGGGCTGAGTTGCTAGCCCAGGCTTCCGCTCTAAAACAAAAACGACAACTCGATGAACAGGAGGCTCTGCTCTTAGCTACCTCATCTAAGCTAAGAGCAGATAGAGAGGATTTACAGGTCCAGATTGCTTTAGCTGCCTCAGATGCTAAGTGCAGAGTACTGGAAGAGTACGAGGGCCAGCGATCCTCATCCAGAGTGTCCCGTAGGGATGGAATGAACTCTTACATAGAGAAAAAGAAGCCCTTCGAATCACAAGCTCACAAGCAGGCTACGCCTACTCCCCAGGCCGTAGCAATGAATAGAGAACCTGCTTACAGTAGCAGCTCCAGAGCACCTGGCAGCAGTGGCGAATCCTTATGGAAGCCAACGGAAGCCAGGCCTCCCTATCAAAATATGAATTAATATCAAATATCAAATATGTATATATATAATTTTTTTTTAATATAGTTTACATTCTTTTCCATCTGTGCATCTGTGTTATAATTTTTTTTTTTTAACTGTCTCCCTCTTCTCCTTCTCACTCTCTCTAACACACTGTCAGACTCACTGTGCTCACTGCAGCTAGAGGAGAGGCAGGAGGTAGGTGTCTTTCTCCAGCCTCAACCATGTGATTCATGTATGTAGAGTCCAAAACCGATACTAGCCAATCAGATTCGAGCTGACTGCCACACCTTAAAAGTTTAAAACGGGGCTGTGAGCAGAATAATTAGTCTGGCATCCCCTCTGCACACCTCCCCTCTGCACTCTGAAAATTGTATTGACTGCTCCCATGGGCCGAATATTGCCCCGATCCTCGCGAGATTAAATCCACGGGTACCTCTCAGCGTGCCGAAGCTTTACCTAAATCACTTCCATCATCGAAAACGAGGGGAAAAGGTCAGCTTGCGACCCTGAAAATGTTGCGTGATTTTAAAAACGCTGTATTAAGTGAGCCTATTATGGGATCCACGCAAGCTTTCTATCGTGGAAACATCTGGGCGTCCCGCAACTTTTACTCATTCACATGTAGCCCCGAAAATGCTTAGAAAAGGAAAGCCGAAAGCGTGGAATAAACTCGCCGAAACGGAAAAGTGTCCCACGGGCGCGCCGTGATTCTGATCCGCGTGAAAATATTCACGCCATAGAGGAGACCGTGGGACACCTTTTTGCAACCGAATATGTGTCTCGAATTTGCTCCCACGCGGCGCGCAAAATCGTGCAAGGAAAAATCGGACCAAAAATGAACCAATGCTCCAGCAGTATTAATGACCCTGATGTAAACAAGACAAATGTCTTTCTCTGGTGTGCAGCATCCCCTTATACAATTGTGTGTATTGAGCCGTATACTGTATTGTACCCATTCTGCAATCTGTTAAATAAATAAAAAGAAAGTTTGACTGGCCGCCGAGCCATACTGTAGTGTACATGGTGACTGCTTGGGAAAAAAAAATTAATAAAGATATTTAATAATTTTTTTTTTAATAAATATTTTTTGGCTTCCCCTGTTATTTTACCCATGCGGCGCCACTGCCTGGCGGTGCTACACAGAAAGAACAAGAGTCTCCGCAACAAGAGTCCACACGAGCCATCGTGGATTTCCTAGTGAAGCAACAAAACCATGCTACTCTGCCCCCTCAACAGATTCCTATATTCAAGGGAGACCCTATGGAGTACAGGCTATTCATCAGGGCCTTTGAACACGGAGTGGAGGACAAGACAGATAGTAACAGAGACCGGCTGTACTTCATGGAGCAGTACACGGATGGACAGGCAAGAGAGCTGATAAGAAGAGTTAAAGGAAAACTCCAACATTTTGGGAAATTAGCTTATTTAACATCTTCCCTGGAGTTAGACAAGAAGATACATACCTTTTTTGTCTCTTTGCATGCATTAGGCTTAGGGAACGCCCGGACCGTTAGCCTAGCTTAGCTTCATCACTGTAAGTGGGTCAGACATTTACCCGAGTTCCCTACAGTCACAAAATACACACTCCAAATACAATCAAAATACAACTCCAAAACGTTCCTGTAAACATGTTGTGACCTGTGTATTTACCACATCTCCCAGTCACACAAGTCTCCCAGTCACACAAGTCTCCCAGTCACACGAGTATCCCAGTCACACAAGTCACACGAGTCTCCCAGTCACACGAGTCTCCCAGTCACACAAGTCACACAAGTCTCCCAGTCACACAAGTCTCCCAGACACACAAGTCTCCCAGTCACACAAGTCTCCCAGTCACACAAGTCTCCCAGTCACACAAGTCTCCCATTCACACGAGTCTCCCAGTCACACAAGTCTCCCAGTCGTGTGACTTGTGTGACTGGGAGACTTGTGTGACTGGGATACTTGTGTGACTGGGGGACTTGTGTGACTGGGAGTCTTGTGTGACTGGGATACTTGTGTGACTGGGAGACTCGTGTGACTTGTGTGACTGGGAGACTTGTGTGTCTGGGAGACTTGTGTGACTTGGAGACTTGTGTGACTGGGAGACTCGTGTGACTGGGAGACTTCTGTGACTGGGAGACTTGTGTGACTGGGAGACTTGTGTGACTTAGAGACTTGTGTGACTGGGAGACTCATGTGACTTGTGTGACGTGGTAAATACACAGGCCACAACATGTTTACAGGAATGTTTTGGAGTTGTATTTTGATTGTATTTGGAGTGTGTATTTCATGACTGTAGGGAACTCAGGTAAATGTCTGACACACTTCCAGTGATGAAGCTAAACTAGGCTAACGGTACAGGCATTCCCTAGGCCTAATGCATGCAGAGAGACGAAAAAGGTATGTATCTTCTTGTCTAACTCCAGGGAAGATGTTAAATAAGCTAATTTCCCAAAATGTTGGAGTTTTCCTTTAAATTAAACGATTATCTATAAATGAGTACTACTACTAATAATGCTGATCAGGTGTTACAGGTATAAAGACACTATGGTAGTAAGTCATACTGGCCAGTGATATAAGGTAAGGGATATATATAGTCACACAAGTATATAAAAAAAGATTATATGCAGGTGTATTCTACGGAAGCCCTAAGAGGCCATACATACATTTGATTTACTATTCATTGTATCATTTACTCAACATAACAAATAGTTTATTTGTGATAACGGATTCATTTATTTCGTTATCTCGAGATTGTTTGGAAGTGTGGATTCGCTACTTGTAGTCACTGGAAATCTAAATTTCACTATTTTAGCACCATGGACAGTACCGGACCACACTAACCATTTTGAAAATGGGGAAAGCATGCAGGCTCAAACAAAATGAACTCCAGACCAGGCTCTGGAGCAAACACTGAGAATCCGTATTGTATTTATTTACCATAGGTCATCATATTTATTACTAGTCAGCAGTGTATTCAATGAACTAATGGATCCGAGAAAAGACTAACTGAATATGAATATATGACTTCAATATTACGTTTTGCTATCAGAATTTTTGTGTCTGACCATACCGACTCTGCTTTCTGTATTGTTGTTGAATGATGTTTCTCAGTTATCAACCTCTGTACATGTAAATAGACTCATTTTGGCGGGTCTTACGGCTGCCAAAAAGTTGATAGCGTCACACTGGATTCAACCAGATAAAATGTACCAGAAGGTATGGATTCTCACCTATCTCGATGTGATTTATCTAGTGATATCGACTGCACAAATTTTAGGTGTTAACGAAGCCAGCATAGCAGTCTGGGTAGCTGTGGTGGATAAGATAAAGGAACGCAGATAAATTAGGAATTTTCTGATGCTGAATGAAGTAGTGGATGTATAGTCCAAGTGGGGGTCCTGAGGGGGGAGGGGAGAAGAGCGAGCAAGAGCCCATGTATTGTATTTATTATTTGTATGTCTTTTAATCTACTTTCATTCTGATTTAATTACTGGACTGTCATTATTGTCATTATTATTTCTGTTATTGTCCTGTGATTTATCGTTGATTGTTACTGTTATTGTATTGTTTGTCTCGTTTCATGTTAAAAAAGAAATAGGGAAAATAAAAAACATTTGTTCAAAAAAGAAATATTACGTTTTGCGTAGTGGAGCTATGAATCATTCTGGTTACTTGGTATTGAGCTACAATGGTCATCAAACGAACGTATTACACATCACCATCTTCATCCATGTGGAATCAGAACATAGTTAAATTAAGGAAACTGGGCTCATTCATGATTATTGAGGTGGCTCTTAAAAGAGCCTTTAGGGGCACAACTAGTCAACAGGTCGATTTAAGCTTGCTCTAAAAGAGCACCTACGGGAGGCTGCAATTCGAAACTGGGCACCGTAAATGTCCAACCCCCCCACCCCCTCCTAATAGACAGTCTCCTCCCCTCCGTATGTATATATTCTCTCCCCACCGTATGTATATTTCTCTCCCACCCCTTCCTAATGTACAGTCTCCTCCCCACCGTATGTATATATTCTCTCCCCACTATGTATATTTCTCTCCCACCCACCCACCCCCTCCTAATGTACAGTCTGATGTTGTCACGGAGAACTTTACGGTGACGCTTGGCGCCTCCTTTTCCGAGTCCCTTTCCTCCCTTTCCACGACCCGACATTTTCTTCTGGGATGAGTTCAAAACAAATGAAAAGAAGTAATGACGAACAAAGGCAAAGCCCTCTGAATATAAATACTGTCTGAGGACGTAAAAGAAGACTGAGAGAGCGCGTCATGCTGGGCGTGGCCAAAAGCTGTATCCCATAATAACCCCCCTTCTCACACACTTTCGACCATAGAACTGGTGTCACATGATCATTCTTAGACATGTCTGGTTCATGAGTTCCTCGTGGCAGCTGGGTTCACATGGTTGCACTTATTCAATGTATCTATCCCATTAGTTTTCCCCAGATTCTTGTCTGGGGTCCATTTTGGTTGGTCTGCATGCTTTCCCGGTTTCCAAAATGGTTGGTCAGTGTGGTCTGGTACTGTCCATGGTGCTGAAATAGCGCCATTTAGGGGCCTTTCTCACTCACTAATCGGGATCGAATCAGCACCCCCGGGGACGGGGGGGAGTGTTCTCACTCAGACGGACACACCCATTTTGGGTGCGCAGCGGCGCTGATTCGGAATACCCTCCGCTGAACCTGGGACGGTTAAAATAGGTGGTCTCGGGTGCGGGCCACTGGGAGCGGGGGGCGTGACACACACAACGTCGTTACTGTAATGCTTTTCATGCTTGCTTGAATTTTGGGCAGATAAAACCACACAGCAACAACTGGACAATACCCACAAAAACGATATTTATGGGCAATTTGAGAGTTCAGACCACAACCAAACAAGCATGTGGAGCCTCACAGCTCAGTGGATGAAAACATGAAGCCACGTTACAAAGCACAGCACTTCTGGCTCGCATTAGGCCTGGCAATTTTTGTTTGCCATGCTATGTCTATACATTGGTTTCTTGTTTGAATGCATTTATTTCTATTAGACCAGTGGTGCCCAACCAGTCGGCCGTGGTCGACCAGTAGATCAATGACATGTAATATAATTGCCACGAGCGATGGGATAATGTTAGCTGCTGGACAGGCTAAGCTAACTAGCATTAGCCGTTAGCTTAGCGTTAGCCATTGCTGTATACTATACTTTCTTGTTCGAATGCATTTATTTCTATTAGACCAGTGGTGCCCAACCAGTGGCCGTGGTCGACCAGTAGATCAATGACATTCAATATAATCGATGCAAGCAATGTTACTAGTAAAAGGCTAAGCTAACTAGCGTTAGCCATTAGCTTAGCGTTATCGTTAACCCTGCAAAATGCTCAAAAGCGGACTCTACAACAGAGTTCCATTCGTGAGAAAAGGGGGGTGGGTTATATTGACAAGGCTTGACAACAGAGGTTCAAATATAACTTCATATTTATTGGTTATTTGTTTCTTTTATATCAACATCCAGTCTCCAGTCTCCGTGTTAACACACTTCCTGTTTACATTTTCGAGCGTGACATCATCGCCAACGGCAAGCGTAAACGCTCAAAACGCAAACCGTAAACAGAACCCGGAGCGAACCAAGACTGAAGTGTGTACACAAACTAGAGGGGGGAGAGGGAGGGGGGAAGTTCGCATCCGATCCGGAATGAGGACGGTACGGAATGGAACGGAATCAAATGGGTGAGTGAGAAAGGCCCCTTAGATTCACGGTGAATGAATTAATGAATGAATGTATTCATTCGGTGCCTACAAGTAGTTCAAGTTTCAAGTTTGCTTTTATTTGTCATGTATAAAGTACATGTACATTACAGTGAAATGCTTGGTTCTTTATGAGCCCCTGAGAATGTGCTTCAAGCAGTAAAATAAAAAGTAAGTAAAAGAGGAATAAAGACCCAACACTATACAGTTATACAATACAACTAAAGAACAACCTAAGTACCAATGAGGTCTCTCTCTCTCTCTCTCTCTCTCTCTCTCTCTCTCTCTCTCTCTCTCTCTCTCTCTCTCTCTCTCTCTCTCTCTCTCTCTCTCTCTCTCTCTCTCTCTCTCTCTCTCTCTCTCACTCACTCACTCACTCTCACTCACTCACTCACTCACTCACTCACTCACTCACTCACTCACTCACTCTCTCTGGCGACCTGCGTCACGTCACCAAGCTGAAGCCATGGGTCTGTTTCAGGTCCTGATAGAGAAGTATGAATGGTCCAAAGGGGGAGGAGCCAAATCATGGGGGTGTGGTCAATATAGACAAATGAAAGAGGATATCCCTACTGAGTACAATAGTACAACCCGCAAGTCTCTACGACAAATGGTTCAAAAGATACAAAAAAGGGGCACGGCCTAAGGATCAAGGGGTAATCCCCTGAAGGGGAGCAGCCAAACCATGGGGGCGTGGTCAACATAGACCAATGAAAGAGGATATCCCTACTGAGTACAATGGCACAACCCGCAAGTCTCTACGACAAACGGTTCAAAAGATACAAAAAAGGGGCGCAGCCTAGGGATCAAGGGTTGATCCCCTGAAGGGTGAGGACAGACCAGAGAAATACTTTAGTCTTGTTTACATCAGGGTCCCCCATTTTCAATTCATAGTGATGGACCTGTAAGCGCCTGGCAGAGGGCAGCAGGTCAAACAGGTGATGTGCTGGGTGGTGAGAGGAGGTCAGAGGTCATCGTGTCACATGGTAGCCTCTCCCTGCTAGCTGGCACACCTGCTCCACCATGGCGTATTGACGAGATGACCTGCCTTGTGCAGAGCAGACAGGTTTCAGATCACGTGCAGGCAGCTTAAAAAGCCTTAGACACCATTATTCTGAACTAGAGATAAGTAATAGAGATAAGGCTTGTAATACACAACAGAGTAACAGAGTCCATCTCGAAAGTCATGGAAAAAATTGTATACGAACAGGTCGAAAAGTACTTGGCGGAAAAGAATCGAATCTTCGAATTCCAATCTGGCTTCAGAACATCCCACTCCACTGACACATGCCTTCTCTATTTGAACGACCACATCAAACAAGAGGTGGATGCGGGCAAATACTGCGGCATGGTCATGCTGGACCTACAAAAGGCCTTCGACACTGTCAATCCCGCCATTCTGATTGACAAGCTAAAGGCAATTGGTTTTGATGGTCTATCAGTGAGCTGGATGCAATCCTACCTGGAGGGGAGAGAACAGATGGTGGAGGTAAACGGTACCCTATCCCCCCCTCCCAGTGAGCTGTGGTGTTCCACAAGGAAGCATACTAGGACCGCTACTGTTCCTAAGTTATGCAAATGACATGTCATCAGCTTGTGACTGCAACTTGTTCCTGTTCGCGGACGGCTCAGCCCTGCTGGTCTCTGACAAGAACAAGTTACAGGTTGAAAAAACCCTCAGCTCGGAACTAGGCAAAATCTGCACCTGGCTCGCTGACAACAAACTATCATTACACCTGGGTAAAACAGAGTCCATTCTCTTCGGTTCAAATAACAAACTCAGCAAGGCCGACGGCTTCTCAGTTACAGTGGGTGACAATATTGTCACAAGGAAAGATGAAATTACATACCTAGGTTCCATCCTAGAGGCTAATCTTTCCTGTGACAAAATGGCATCCAATGTAATAAAAAAAGTCAACCAACGAACTAGATTCTTGTACCGGATCTCCTCTCTGGTAAACAAGAATACCCTGAAGACTCTGGCAGGAGCACTCATTCAAGGGTACTACAACTATGCTTGCACCTCATGGTACCTAAGCACCTCAAGGGCGCTAAAAACAAAATTACAAACATCACAAAACAAACTGGTCAGACTACTGCTTGACCTTACTCCTAGAAACCACCTCACCCCTGCCCACTTTGACAACCTAGGATGGCTTAGAGTAGACGACAGTACAGCAACTTGCAATGGGCCTGGTCCACAAGATACACTATACGACTAAGGTACCCATGTACATGTCAAAATACTTCCCAAAGGTCAGTGAATACCACAACCACAACACCAGAGGGAGCTCCACAAATCATGTTAAACCCAGATTCGGCTCAAACAAGGGACTAAACACGTTTCGCAATTATGCCACATCAATGTGGAACGCCATACCCACAGCTGTAAAGGAATGTGAATCACTACCCACATTCAAAACCACTCTCAAAGAGCACCTACGGGAGACTGCAATTCGAAACTGGCCCCCGTAAATGTCCTAACCCAACCCCCTCCAATGTACAGTAAATAGCCTAACCCAATAATACACGAGACCCTCTTCTTAGGACCAAGTAAGGTTTTGTCGATAATCCAATGTACAGTTACCCCACCCACCCAACCACCTCCTATGTACAGTTCCCCCCCCCCCCCCCCCCCCCCCACCTCTTTCACTGCTCTTTCCAACTTCTCAAGAGGAGTTGAAACCCTGTCTGTCTTCCGTTTGTATCTGCGTGGCATGATGGATTTTGGTCTAAAATTAAGAATATCACATCGTTTTAGTGATCAAATGTAAGAATGCAATGTACAATAACAATAAAATACAATAAAGTAATATATATAGTTAATAATTATAAGTTGGGGCAACTTAACAAAGAGAATATCTGGCACAACTTAACCCAGGCCCTTTGGCACAAATCACCCCAAGCCTACCATTTTGAAAAAAATGCATCCCCCAGCTGATTTGACCTAGCATGCTCTGTCAGGATCTATGGGTAACAGTACTGTATATTTGAATACCGTTATGTCACAAATGTATCAGTACTAAATACCTGTATGTATGTCCCTATGCCATAAATGTCATGTATGTTGTGTATGTCATAAATGTCAATATTAATTGAAAATGGGGGACCCTGATGTAAACAAGACAAACGTCTTTCTCTGGTCTGCATCCCCTTAACAATTGTGTGTATTGAGCCGTACTGTATTGTACCCATTCTGCAATCTGTTAAATAAAGTTTTCATTCATTCATTCATTTATTCATTCAAGACTCTGATGGCCTGGGGGAAGAAGCTGAGCCGAAGTCTCTCTGTCCTAGTTGCTGGTGTGCACAGGTGTTTGCCTGACTGCAGCAGCTTGAACAGGCTGTTGTTGGGGTGGTGAGGGTCTTTCATTATTCTGCAGGCTCTGGATTTGCACCTCTTGTTATATAAGTCCTGCAGGGGTGGTAGTGCAATACCCGTAGTACGCTCAGCTGAGCGCACCACTCTCTGTAGGGCCTTCTTGTCCTGTGCCTTGCTGTTTCCATACCAGGCAGTGATGTTTCCAGTCAAGATGCTCTCTACAGCTCCGGAGTAGAAGGACTGGAGTATCTTCCCCGATACTCTGAACTTCCTTAACTGTCTCAGGTGGTAGAAGCGCTGCTTCGCCTTTTTTACGACTGAGTCTATGTGTGTTGTCCATGTCAGATCCTCTGAGATGTGGACTCTCCCCCTGGACCTGCAAACTGCCCCCTCTGAAAACTATTTAAAAAAAACAACTAAAAACACATATGTTTAGACAGGCCTTTGGTCATACATAGGCACTCTTTCTTGCCCTCACTGTTCCTATAGTTTTGTTTTTTAATTAGTGACTGATGATTTTCTCTAAATTATTTTATTCTACTATTTTATCTGGTTTCACTGTTTTTAACACTTTTAAATTCATAATTTACCATCCCTCGCCAGCTCTATTTGTCTATGGAGAAGTTCCCCTTCTTTGCAGGGCTATAACTTTTTAAATTCTATTGCTAAATTGCCATTATTATGGCCCATTCAATGTCCTATATGTATTGTTCAGGGTGTAGCAACGTTAAACTTTTTCATTCACATATTCATACTAAAATATGGTCTAAAGTATAAGTATGTTTTTATCGTTTTCTGCAGCTTTCTTCAGAACGTGATTTATAGCCCTAAATGCATTATATTGATGATCAAATACAGTTTGGTAGGAATCTGTGCGAGATAAAAAATGTCAACTGGACGTGGTTCTAGAAGTTTCTACGCATCATCTGATGATGACCGGATGGGCGGGGGATCGTTTATAATTCCGTGGGCAGCGTTAGATGATTCATCTAGTGTGGGTCATATGTTCATCAGATCAGTTAGTATAGAAGACGTTAGAATATAACGCTGAATCTTACCGTGGCTTCCTCGCGCCGCTGGCAGATGAGCGTGGAACAGAATTTTTTCTATTATGGGATGGAGAAATGCCCGATCCATTTCCAGGTTGTATAATAGTATATACGTCCAAATCATGTTGTTTTTTCGAGTTATTTGCACCGATCGATGTTCACTGTGTCAATACGGAGTCTCTCTAATGATAGCGAGTGCCCGGACCACATATGGATGAGCACTACCGGTTTAAAGGTTAATTTCCGGCTGGCGATCTGCCGATCGGCCACCAGATGGCGCTCTTGAACCGCTAGAGAATTGAGTGGAGCTTTGCAGTGTGTCTCAGGGCTCCGGAAAGGAAATATGATTTCGATGACAGATTTTTGAAATATTGACATCAAAGACGAGTTACGGCGTCTTCGGCAGAATGAGCATGGCTAGGAATGACGTGTAAACTCGTCCACGGCGATCATAGTGTTAACTGCTGTCTGTTGTTGTTGTTGTCATTTATTTCTGGTTTTTGTTTTTGATATACTAAGCTGTAGTGTAAAGCACCCTGTGCATTTGTGCTGTGAAGGGTGCTATATAAATAAAAGTCATTCATTCATACTGTACTGTACCCATTCTGCAATCTGTTAATTAAAATGTTCAATCAATCAATCAAACAACAAACGTCCTAGATCAGATTCATTGTCATCATACTGCACAAGTTCAGTAGAATGAAAATAAGTTCTAACCAGAGTGCAAATGTAACAGATAATGTATATACAGTGTACAGAATTGTATACAGGTATATATGCAGATATATCCATACTGATATAGATAAATGTATACGGTATACAGTGTTGCAGTCTCTGGCCATTGATTGATTGATTGATTGATTGATTGATTGATTGATTGAAAACGTTATTAACAGATTGCAGAATGGGTACAATACAGTACAGCTCAATACACACAATTGTTAAGGGGATGCAGACCAGAGAAAGACCTTCGTCTTGTTTACATCAGAGGTCCCACCTCTTCTCTGCCAGCGGGATCGACTGCAGAGAAACATGCAGGAGCTCCACAGCAGTCTGGAGCTGATGGACAAACTTCAACATAAGATCCCCTCCTGACACCACTGCTGCTACTACTGCCCTCTCCTCCTGGCCCCTACAAATGTCCTAACCTAGTTGTACAGTAAATGACCAAGTAAGGCTTTGTCAATATTCCAATGTACAGTGTAAAATGTGTGTGTGTCCCCTACCCTACCCCCCCCACCTCCAATGTACAGCCCTCACCCAACCCACCCAACCCCACCCCACCCATCCAACCTCCTCCAATGTACAGTTTCTACGCCAAATGTATATACACTCCTTTTCTGGACACTTTGGTATCACAAACAGTACTGTATTTGCAAATCTGATATGTCATAAATGTATAGATGTAGCAGTACTGTCTATCTGTATGTCATGTATGTCATATATGTTATGATGAATCGAAAATGGGGGACCCTGATGTAAACAAGACGAAAGTCTTTCTCTGGTCTGCATCCCCTTAACAATTGTATGTATTGAGCTGTACTGTACTGTACCCATTCTGCAATCTGTTAATAAACTTTTCAATCAATCAATCAATCAATCCTGCTTCTCTGATATACAAATCTGGATGAACCACAACCTTCTCCAACTCAACAGTACTAAAACTGAAATCCTTCTAATAGGGCCACCTCACCTTACCAGAAAGAGGGAGAGAGATTTGCCCTGACAGGTGTTCCACTCTTTTTGAGAAAAGGTTTTGCAGGACTTTTTCTTGACAATTCAGGACAGCACTTGCTCACAACCGGTCATATAATTTACCAGTAGGCCTAGTATTGACACATTTAACCCCAATTTTATTCCTCATTTATTTTTTAATGCAGGGTACCTGATGAAGTGTCTCATGTCCATTGCAGGTGACTGCTACACAAATGTAAGTTTTGTAGTCATTACATCAAGATTTTACAGCACTTTAAATAAGAGGAGAATAATTATGCTTGTCAAATACCATGTTGGGCCAAAACAAAGGGAACGTGGGCCAAACTTGGCCCGCAGGCCCAAAATTGGGCGGTACTGCTATAATCCTACCAACAATTGAGTTTCAATCAAAATGCACATCTAGGGGCTAACATACAATTGTACATTTCCAGGACAACATCATCTTTTCTCCAGCATATTTGTTCATCTCCCAGGTTTTCCATGACTGGAAATCTAGTCTCTGGATTTCCAGGTTTTCCAGGACGAGTGGGAACCCTGCCTGACCCTGGACACTAAAGACTTCTGCTATGGTGTACTTGCCCACTCACTTTATGTTATTATTTAATATACAGTATTTGCTATTTATTTTGTATGTTTACTGTATGCAGGAGGGGAACAGCTCCCTCCTACCTCTGGTAAATGATCTCTAATTACACACCCCCAAGACCCCTACACTCTACATATTCTGGCCGCCTCAGACCCACTCCCACCTGAGCTCCAGGGGGGTCATCAAAGAGAAGCAGGCTATTCTCAGTCCTCACTCCACAATGATGGAACAAACTTCCCACACAGTTAGGACTGACAAAACCTGCCCACTTTTCCGCCGCCGACACACTTCTTCAATCAATATATGAAATTAATATATATATTTTTAATTACTTACGAGCCTTCGTACCATCTTACTATCATGCACTTTGCTACAAAGTAATCTACCTTGCCTATATTACTAGTTACTACCTACTATGCTAATCTGTCTATACTACTACTATGCATCCAAGACTGTAGCACCCAAGTTCAACACCGTTTGATGAACAATGTTACTTAGCTGCCAGATTTGTACCCTTCCTGCTGACTTGCTGTACACAACTTGTAAGTCACTTTGGATAAAAGCGTCCGCTAAATGACTAAATGTAATTGTAGTGTTGCAGTCTCTGGCCAGAGGTCCCACCTCTTCTCTGCCAGCGGGATCGACTGCAGAGAAACATGCAGCAGCTCCACAAACTTCAACACAAGATCTTGGAGGATAAGATATTCCTTTATTGATCCCCTTGTGGAAATGCAGGCATCATAGCAGCATGGTGGAGGGGAGGTACAGGTATGGGCAGGGTAATAGTAGAAAGACATAAATATAGGCAATAAAATGAGAACAAATAAACAGTGTAAACAATATAATTAACTCTGAATATAAAAATAGGAGAAAAATAAACAGTGTAATGGCGGCTGGTGAAAAATATTCTAGGTGGGGCTGTGCCATATTCACTCAGTTTCAGTAACTACAGTATAACCAGACCTGCAAACTGATAAGAGGTGAAAAAGGTAACATGTTTGTAAACCAATTGTCCCCCAGAAGAAAATCGTTGTGATTTGAATATGTAAACGAAGCACTCAAGAGAAGAAAATAAAAGGAAAGGACAACCCGTATCCGGGACTGACAGCACTATGATTACATTTTCATATCATAATATCATAACGCAGAGGCTGAGACTAACTTTTTTTTTGCTGTCGGTAGAACATTGCCGTACGAATTGGAAGAGCTGTTGCATGTCGCGCTAACCCTTCCAGAAGCTTTGTGGTCCGGGCTTGAACTTTACATAAATGTGTCTCCATAAATCCATTTTGTTAGATCCAGCACTGAATGTATCTTGTGATTATTATCAATTTTCATCAACGACAACCATTAGTTATTTCGTGGTTGGCGTGATTCCGGATGTGATGCAACTTGCAATGGGCCTGGTCTACAATATACACTACACGACCAAGGTACCCATGTACATGTCAAAATACTTCCCAAAGGTCAGTGAATACCACGATCTCAACACCAGAGGGAGCTCCACAAATCATGTTAAACCCAGATTCGGCTCAAACAAGGGACTAAACACGTTTCGCAATTATGCCACATCAATGTGGAACGCCCTACCCAAAGCTGTAAACGAATGTGAATCACTACCCACTTTCAAAAACACTCTCAAAAAACACCTACGGGAGACTGCAATTCGAAACTGGCCCCTGTAAATGTCCTAACACAACCCCCTCCAATGTACAGTAAATTACCAAGTATAGTCTTGTCAATATTCCAATGTACAGTTTTGCTTGTACAGTTGTACAGTGTCCCCCACCCACCCCTCCTACCCAACCTCCCCCCTCCCCACTCCTACCCAACCTCCCCCCACCCAACCACCTCCAATGTACAGTTTCTACATCAAATGTATATACTCTTTTTTCTGGACTCTTTTCGTATCACAAACAGTACTGTATTTGCAAATCTGGTATGTCATAAATGTATAGATGTAGCAGTACTGTCTATCTGTATGTCATGTATGTCATAAATGTTACGATGAATTGAAAATGGGGGACCCTGATGTAAACAAGACAAAAGTCTTTCTCTGGTCTGCATCCCCTTAACAATTGTATTGAGCTGTACTGTACAGTACCCATTCTGCAATCTGTTAATAAAGTTTTCAATCAATCAATGAATGTCAAACGAATGCCACACGCTCAGCTAATAGACCATTTGTTTTATTAGTGTGACTTACGTATAATGATGAAAGCCTGTAAGGGCTTGTACTAAAATAACCATAGAAATGCATTGGAGGTTATGGTGTTTAAAAAAAAAATGCCAACACATAATAACTAAAAAAAAATCACCTGTGGGAGGGAGGGCGACACACAAATCGTCATAATCAGTCAGCCACCCCTAGTGTAAACAAAGGTGCAGATGAGGGTCTGTATGCCCTTTCGGTCATATTATACGTTACAATAAATATAAGAAATTAAGAATATATACTCTGAGTAAGAGTAAAAATAAACAGTATACACAAAGTACCCTAACTGGCATGATATAAGTCATACGTTGTAGTCTGTGGACATTTTGGTGGTTAAGAGTCAGACACACTTAGTGGAGTTCTGCAGATAGAGTGTGTCCCAACCTCTGTGGCCATCCAGCCAGTCTCATACAAACTGGAGCTTTGCCCTCCTGACCCTGGACACTAAAGACTTCTCCCCAGAGTAGCTGTCTGTCAAGCAGGTGGGCAGGAAGCTGAGTCAGAGAAGAAGCAGGAGGATGGGAAAAGCTCCTACCCATTGGATCCTGACTGTTACCTGCTCCCCGAAGACACCACCACCGCAGTCTTTCAGCTCAGAGACAGAGGGAGGGCAGCACCACACAGACTGACGCTCACAACAAACAGGACACTGCAGAAATGATGGACTCATAATTGTAATCCTTGAGTGACTTCTTTGTAAAAATGTGTCTTTTTATAATCACTAATTCAAACAATTGTATATGCTTGTTCATGAGCAATACATTTCCTGTAAATTATTAATGGTTGTACACAATTTCTCCATGCAATGCTTGATTAATGAAACATTAAAGCTTTAGCTTTCTTTTGTGACATTGAGTTTTGATCAGAACCACACAGTTGGTGATCTATAGCACTAAACTAAATAGCACACTAAAGATATACATCAAAGAAAACTGTACAAACCTCTATTTTGAGGAAACCACACACATGCAACTCCCTAAAGATTCAAGATTGTTTATTGTCATGTGCAGTTAAACGGACAGTTTGCCATACAATGATAATCTTACTTTGCTAGTCCGCCCTTCACACAAAATCACACAATACTTAACTAAAACATATTTAAATACAAGCGAGAAAATAAGGTAAAAATATATCAGTATTTACAATATACATGGAGGTGACAGTGGGTCACAGCAGCAGTTTTAAAAAAAAAGTTACTTTAGTGATTCGTAGTTCGGGGGAAGGGTGACAGTGTGGTCACAGCAGCAGTCAGGTCAGACTGCTGTAACAAAAGTGGGGTGGGGGGGATCAGTTTCAAGAAGGTGTGTGGCTGTGGGGGGAGGGGGGGGGGCTAGGTGGGGGAGCTGGCATTCACAAGCCTGATGGCCTGTGGGTAGAAACTGTTTGTCAGTCTCGTAGTTCTGGCTTTCAGACTCCTGTATCGCCTGCCTGATGGCAGGAGGTTGAAGAGTCTGTGCTGGGGGTGTGTACTGTCCTTAATTATGTTATGTGCTCTCCTGGTGGCCCTGGTAGAGTAAATGTCCTGTAGTGAGGGGAAGGCTGCTCCAGAGATGTACGGAGCAGTTTTAATCACTCGCTGGAGTGCCTTCCTCTCCTTAGCAGTGCAGTTTCCATACCAGACCGTGATTGAGCTGGTAAGGACACTCTCAACCGTACTTCTATAGAAGTTGCTGAGAATTTTGGGCGGAATGCCAAATTTTCTCAGCCTTCTTAGGAAGTACAGTCGTTGGTGGGATTATTTTTATTATCTGTTGGGTGTTGTGAGCCCAGGTGAGGTCCTCGCTGATGTGGATACCGAGGAATTTAAAGGTTTTCACCCTATTCACCTCTGTCTCACCTATGTACAGAGGTGTGTACTGTACACTCCTCCTCCGTGGGTCAATAATCATCCCCTTGGTCTTGTCTGCGTTCAAGGAGAGATTATTGTCCTGACACCAGGACACCAGTTCCGCCACCTCCCTGTACGCCTCCTCAGCTCCCCCAGTGATCAGTCCGATGACTGTAGTATCATCTGCGAATTTGATGATACTGGTGTTGTTCTGGGAGACCAGTCATGTGTGAAGAGGCTGTACAGTAGAGATACTGGTGTTGTTCTGGGAGGCCACACAGTCGTGTGTGAAGATGCTGTACAGTAGAGATACTGGTGGTGTTCTGGGAGGCCACACAGTGGTGTGAAGATGCTGTACAGTAGAGATACTGGTGGTGTTCTGGGAGGCCACACAGTGGTGTGTGAAGAGGCTGTACAGTAGAGATACTGGTGTTGTTCTGGGAGGCCACACAGTCGTGTGTGAAGATGCTGTACAGTAGAGATACTGGTGTTGTTCTGGGAGGCCACACAGTCGTGTGTGAAGATGCTGTACAGTAGAGATACTGGTGTTGTTCTGGGAGGCCACACAGTCGTGTGAAGAGGGTGTACAGTAGAGATACTGGTGTTGTTCTGGGAGGCCACAGTGGTGTGAAGAGGGTGTACAGTAGAGATACTGGTGTTGTTCTGGGAGGCCACAGTGGTGTGAAGAGGGTGTACAGTTTACTAGAGATAAGTTTGAGGTCTGAAAATAATTATACTATTGAGTCACTGAATGTATAGCAGTAGCTATTTTAGATTGCAGGAATGGACTCTTTCTAAAGTGCTCTGCAATTTATTTAAATGCATCTAAATCCAATTCAATTCTTTAATAAAATCTATTCAACCGCTCTGGATTTTGTATGCTGTGAGTCAATACTAGATCACAATGTCAGGTCATTGTTATCACCATTCAGAGCACAAGGCCTTACCATATAATTCATTGTATGAGGTACTCGTTTCAACAATCCAGTTTAACGCCAAATCTGTCGTAGAAAAGCATGTCAAAATATTCTATAGTCAGGCATGGAGATACATCTAGCCAATCAAAATAGGAGAATGAAGCTAAATGACTAAATGTACTCTGGTTAGATTACAAACTTATTTTCGTTGTAATGTACTTGTGCTGTATAATGACATACATTTATACCAATAGAACTTTAAAGTTGTGTGAATTGTTTTTTAAAGCTAACTTAAGAGTGGTAGTAACCTTATAAGGGGGGTTAGCATCGGCCTATATACTATGATTACAGAATGCCATGGAGAGAAAGAAAACCGAAGAACATTAAAAAGCAGCTGAAAAATGCTGAGGCAGCTTCTCCTTGAAAGATTGGGTCCAAAGCAACACAACAGTCAGGCAGGGAGATGAGGATAAAGGTATGGATGTGTAAGTCCTCACTGCTAGCTATGTACTAGCTTGTCTCGCAGAGCAATAGTTTGGATTAAAATCAAATCAAATCAAATTTGCGTCTTCTTTAAACAAGTCAAGAAGAAACATAACAATAAGTCAAGAACAAAACAAGAACACCATAAGGTCCAACCAATTTAAAATAAATGCAAATAAATGAATGAATGCAAACACTCCCAGACCTAACAATAGGGAAAAATGCACCACAGGCAATGTGGAGGAGAGAAACCTTAGAAGGGCCATTCAAGGGGGGGGGGATCTCCCTTCGTAGATGTCGGTGATAGTAGTGTTGCAGACTGACAGTGGTAAGCATGCACTCGTGTAGTGAAACACAGATGAGTGCATGCAATAGCAACTGAACATTTTGAAAAATTTAAGATAGAGCTGATAGCAATAGCAACTTAACATTTTGAAAGATTAAAGGATTATCACTGAGAATCCGGTGCTAACATGGTCAAGAAAACTCATTTTGGACAGAAGAAGTCTTAAACATTTAAATTGACCAACCAATTGCTAGGTGCCCCTGCCCTTCAAACAGCCCGAGTCCACCACTGTGTGAATGCAAGTGTGAAAAGTGTATTGATACATTTCCCTACAGCCCATTGTAGTACATTCAATTGCTTAGGCCAAAATGTATGAGACACTTTAGAAACAAAGTAGCTAGTTAGGTAGCCAACTATTTGTTTTTGATCAAGGTCTTTTTAGTGTACATTTTCACAATATACAAAACAGTAGACTACATTGTATCAACCCAACCCACCAGATCTATACCACTCGATTACAGTAAATAATTTTACACAATTGATGAGAAACACACGCATACAGAAATAAACATATTATGGGGTTACATTCTCTGCTTGAATCTTTTCCAGAAATGTCAAGAAAGGTTGCCAAATTGTATACAATCTCAAAACAATGAGATTGTACAATCTTCAGTAGTTTTGATACATTGCATAATCTCTTTAATCCAGTGGGATTAAAGGATTAAATCCAGCGATTTGCTCTATTTGATTAGACTTTGTCTCAGGGACACTCCATCTGAGAAGATCTTTGTTGTTTGATGTGATTTAGTCCAGAGATTAGTTTATATAGCTGAGATAACAGTAGAAACCTATGATCAGGATAATCAGAATATACTGTATTCTCTAATTGGACTTTGAACTGCTGCGGTCAGGCAAGCGATACCGGAGTCTCATGGCCAGTACAGAGAGACTCAGAAGGAGCTTCTATCCCCAGGCCATCAGAATGCTCAACGACAATAATACTATGTAACAAACCATCAACTACACTCACAGCACACACATCCACACGTACACACTCAGTTTAAATAAACAGTCACTCACCGTAGCACCCACTTTAGACACTTTATATTTATTGGTAAAGAGATTTCCACTATAATTCATACCTCATTGCACCTTACCCTAAATTGTACCTCATCCCATTTCTGCACTGTACTGTATACTGTATTGTACTGTAACTCACTGTTACTCTTTTTTACTCTGTATTGTATATGTGTATATTGACTGAACACTTTTTGTTAACGTACTTTTGACTTTCTATTTTATACTTATCTATTTTTATCTAGCACACTACCAGGAGCTTATACGGAAAAAAGCATTTCATGGAAAAGTATTCTGTATTTTACTATGACAACTAATAAAGAAACTTGAAACTTGGCCTCATTTTTCTGGGGACCCTCTGGAACTACCGGAAGGACTCCTGGTTTAAGAACCACTGGCTTAATACACGACAGCTGCTCCAAACCCTCTGAGTCTGGCTCTGGTGATAGTTACCTCATAATCGTCCTGTGCCCCGCAGTGGCGTGGAGCGACATGAAACAAAGTAATGGGGATCCATTGAGTATACGGTTTAGTATAAGTACATAGGGATCCTATTGAGTATACTGTTTAGAATAAGTACATGGGGATCCTATCGAGTATACTGTGTTTTGGGACCAGTTTTCTCTTCTTTTCAAGTCTACTCTGAGCTTAAACTAAACTAATGTTTTAGACTATTGCTGGAGCATTTGTTGATATCAGGAGCTATCAGTAGCTAGCCGGCTAGATACCGTTAGACAATGCCTCATCATGTATTAAACTAAAGTGAATAGTTGACTGGGTCATATTGTAACGGTAGCTAACGTTAGCTCACGGAGGTCCCACTCGCTGAGTTCTGTCTCAGACACACGGAGCTGCACACAGATCTGCCTGTTTACACGGGTGAGGGAGGGGCTGGAGGAGGAGCAGACGCTGCAGCTGTGTGCAGCTCCGTGTGTCTGAGACAGAACTCAGCGAGTGAGATCTCCGCTAAGAATTGGATCATGTTTTTCGATCGGTTTTGACGATCGGCGAAAATAAAGCATTATCACCGATCACCGATCGCATATTTATACTGATTATCGGCCGATATCGATCGGTGGCCGATCGATCGGGGCATCCCTACTTCATACTGAACCCTTTCCCACAAACTGAACTAGATGGTTTCTCTCCCATATGAGTTATCATGTGTTTCTTCACATTATGTTTCCTATTGAACCCTTTTCCACAAACTGAACAACTAAATGGGTTCTCTCCTGTATGAGTTATCATGTGTCTCTCCAGATCTACCTTCACACATAACCCTTTACCACAAACTGAACAACTAAATGGTCTCTCTCCTGTATGAATCATTATGTGTCTCTTCAGACTTCCCTTCATACTGAACTCTTTCGCACAAACTGAACAACTAAATGGTTTCTCTCGTGTATGAGTCATCATGTGTCTCTTCAGATCTCCCTTCATACTGAACCCTTTCCCACAAACTGTACAACTAAATGGTTTCACTCCTGTATGAGTTATCATGTGTGTCTTCAGATTTACTAGATGGCTGTACCCTTTCCCGCAAACTGAACAACTATATGGTTTATCTCCAGTATGACTTCTCATGTGTTTCTTCAGATCTCCCGTCATACTGAACCCTTTCCCACAAACTGAACAACTAAATGGTTTCTCTCCAGTATGAGTTCTCATGTGTTTCTTCAGATCTCCCTTCGTACTGCACCCTTTCCCACAAACTGAACAACTAAATGGTTTCTCTCCAGTATGAGTTATCATGTGTTTCTTCAGATCACCCTTCATACTGCACCCTTTCCCACAAACTGAACAACTAAATGGTTTCTCTCCTGTATGCTTATTTATGTGCATCTTCAGATCTCCCTTCTTTCTGAACCCAGGGCTGCTGTTAGACGAACTTTGTATTTTCTGTGTCTTCTTGTCATCATCACTGTCATCAGTCTTAATCTCAGAACTGTCATCAGTCTCATTTCCCGAACAGTCTGAAGAGAGGAGCTGGTCATCTCTAGTTGGTTGTAAATCACCAGCTGGATCTAGGTTACTGGCTGGTTCTGATACTCCACAGTCCTCAGCATCAGGTTCTGTTTTCATCTGTTCAGTTGAAGTGCTGGGTAAAGAGTATGCTTCTCCGTTTCTCTCCCTTTGGGTTTGAAGAGGCTGATCATTATTTTCACCATCTTCACATTTCACTGGGTCTACTGTGATCTTGGAGTGATCAGCTTCTTCCAGCCCTTGATGTAGTTCAACTTTAATCTGTAGGAGCGCTGGATCCTGGGTTTGGCTGAGTTGTGAGGACAGAGTATTCTCACTATATTCTTCATATTTCACAGGATGTAAGATCATCTTACACCCATCAGACTCCTCTAGATCTTGAAATAGTTCCTCCTGTTCCTCTTTAATCTGTAGGGACTCTGGGTCCTTGATTTGGTTAAACCACAAGGACTGAGGTTTCTCTTCATCATGTTCACTCTTCACAGAGACAGGATTGAATGTGACCTTCATGATATCAGCCTCCTGCAGACCTTGGAGGTGCTCTCCCTCCTGACTGGTCCAGAGTTCCTCCTGTTCCTCTTTAATCTGTAGGGGCTTTGACTCCTCCTGGTCCAGACTGGGGCTCCTCTCCTGCTGCTCAGGGGGAACCTCCTCTTCACAGATAAACAGTTGTAAGCCAACGGAGTCTAGAAAGAAGAAGAATTTAAATGTAATTTCTTTACAAACACTACACTCTTGCCAGGGAAGTAACATGTTGAAAGAATAGGCCTATATAGGGATGCACACAGATCATATACCCAATATCGCTATCAGGGTGATACTAGCTACATTTGATTGATCTGTATCGACTACAGTTGGTCAGATCTATTACCAAGTTGTCATAAAGCTTCCTCCTCCAGTAACATCAGAGGAGAAGGAAAAGGTTCCCAGCTTTCCTCCAGAATGGATCCGATTCCACTTGATGAGATATTGGCCAAAGGTTTAACATTTCTATTACATAAGGCTATAAAGTAAGACAGGTACATGAGTATCTCATCTTTTACAGTCTATGCTTGTTATGTTTACAGTCTATGCTAGCTCGCCAGCAGTCCGAGCTGACCAAATATTCTACGCACATTCCTTTGCCTTACAAGTGCATTCAAAGAATAATGTAAAGTATATTATGTACCTTTTGCTCCATTAAATACGTTTTTTTTTTTTTTTTTTTTTATTATTGCAAAACAAAACTTATTAAAAGTCAGTACTCAACACACAATGTATAATGAAACTTTCAGTAAAGGTGGTTAAAATATATGCAAGTACAGAAACAGGATAAAACAAAAATAGTCAATAATAACATTTTAACCGTATACAGTGTATATCCAGAGAAGTTACAATTATATAAATGTTAGTACTAGCTCCATTAAATACTTGATTATACCTTTGTGTGGAACCGATTTCATTGTGGGAAGTGTTAATCATATTCATATATCGTGTACTGTATGGCCAGTAATTAAAGTACATAAAGCGGTAGTGGTTTAATGATACCATACTTATCAATACAGTCAGGGAATTGTACCCCTCAGTTACAGTCATGTTCCGTGGTATGCAGGAATGGAACTCTCTTCCCAGACATGTTAAGCAGGAGAATAGTAAATGTCGTTTCAAAATCGTGGTAAAACAACATTTTCAACCAACGAAATTGACATTCCCTAATAGATAGTGTGTACTTAAATGAAAATGTATGTGTCTGATAAAGAGATAGGTATATATGGATGAAAAGGCATGTGTCAGGGATATATTATTAAAATATTGTATAATTGGCTGATATGAACATAGATAATGTATGTAAAAGCTAAATAGTATATTATGCTGTATTGTATTATGAATTAATTATGAGTAGGTATTATTGTATTGTATTATGAATTCATTCATAAGGAGTATATATTTTTATATTGTATTATGAATTTGATTAGGGTTTTTATTGTTGTTTTAATTGTCTGTATGACATGTAAATGTTGTGAGTGTATAAGGGTTTTTATTGTTGTTTTAATTGTCTGTATGACATGTAAATGTTATGAGTGTATAAGGGTTTTTATTGTTGTTTTAATTGTCTGTATGACATGTAAATGTTGTGAGTGTATAAGGGTTTTTATTGTTGTTTTAATTGTCTGTATGACATGTAAATGTTGTGAGTGTATAAGTCTGTAACTGTATTTTATGTGTTATGGACCCCAGGAAGAATAGCCCCAGCACTGCTGTGGCTAATGGGGATCCAAATAAACTTAAACTTAAACTATAATCCCTGTACCAAAGAACACTTCCCCAGCAGGCCTAAATGACTACAGACCGGTAGGGCTGTCTCTGAAGCCTGTTTTTGGGATTCGAACTTCGTCAGGGTTTTTCAAACGGACGTTCGAACTTTTCAAATTTTTTATAATAAAAAAAGATATTCAAAAATAAAAGAAATATATAAATATCCTCAAACTAAATCCTCAATTTGAATAAAGTGATTAATCTGATTAAATTAGTATTTTTTCTTGAATAGACACATAAAAAATATATATATGGTATATAAAAAAATAATAATAATTTTCTTTTTTTTTATTAAAAATGTTTAATTCGAATGTAGATGTAGAATTCGAATGCCAACGTAACGAACGAAGGTCCGAACGTTTGGGCTCAGCCCTACAAACCGGTGGCACTCACCTCTGTGGTCATGAAATGCTTTGAGAGGCTGGTAAAGGATTACATCTGTGCCTCCCTCCCTAGTACCATGGACCCTTTGCAGTTTGCTTACAGGACAAACAGGTCCAATGCCGAGGTACTGCACAACACCCTTTCTCACCTTGACAGTCAGAAGGGGGGCTATGTGAGATTGCTGTGCATTGACTATAGTTCAGCTTTCAATACCATAGTCCAGGGGTTCCCAAAGTGGGGGTTGCGAGCCGCCGCGGGGGGGGGGGGGGGGGGGGTCGCCAGATGATTAAAATATATATATATATATATATATATATATTTTTTTTTTACGCAGTCAGGCCACTGAACTTAGAAGCAGGCCAGTGTTTCTAGTTGCAGCAGCGCAATAGTTAGATAACCTAGGTGGGGAACAACCAGGAGATCACTGCAACTCACACAAGTTTGATCTCAAAAGAGATGATTGTGGACTTCAGGAGGTCGGGGGTCAGGGACTACAACCCCTCAGCATCGACGGGGCACCAGTTGAGAGAGTGAACAGTTTTAAGTACCTCGGAGCCCACATATCCGAGGACTTGACATGGACCACACACATTGACAGTGTTGTGAAGAAGGCACGGCAACGCCTCTACTTCCTCAGGCACCTAAGGAAGTTCCAAGTCAGTCAGAAGATCCTTAAGAACTTCTACTCATGCACAATAGAGAGCATCCTGACTGGCAATATCACCTCCTGGTTTGGGAATAGCACCGCACAAGACCGTAGCAGACTACAGAGAGTGGCCCGTAGGCTTGGGCGGTATGACGGTATTACGGTATACCACGGTATTTAGAAATGCAGACGGTATTGAAAATCAATACCGTCAAAATCACAGTTGGGTTTCAGTTTCTATTACACTGAAACGGAGTTTCGACAGGGACTGCATTGGTTGTAGTGCACACACACAGCACGCACCAGCAGAGGGCAGGGGAGGCAGTCCGTCTTTCCTGCACAGAGCTGAGCTGAGCAAGATGGCGGCAGCATGTGCCGGCCCCGAACTCGGAGAATTAGTTAAAAAGAAAAATGCCTCTGCGCCTGTTTGGGACTATTTTGGATTCACTCCCAATGAAAAAGGTGAGCCAGTCAACCCCGACGAAGCTGTGTGTACTATTTGCAAGAAGAAGGTTGTAGCAAAAGATGGTAACACATCAAACCTCCGTTCACACCTCAAAGTCCATCACCCTATAACTGCTGGAAAACTGAAGCCATCGTCAAGGAGCAACGTTACCGCAGCCAAGTCGACAACGGGTCAACCAACAATATCGGGTGCTTTTGCGAAATCAACAAAGTACAAAAAAGATAGCGACAAATGGAAAACGTGCACGGAGGCAGTAACCAGATATATAGCTAAAGATATGGTATCCTTTCATACCGTTGAGAAACGTGCTTTCCGCAATATGGTCAACACGTTGGATCCCCAATATGAATTACCCGGAAGAAAATATTTCTCGCAAAAAGCCATACCCAACCTGTAGAATAAAGTTCCGGAAGAAGTAAAATCGCTTGTGATGCGGGCAGGCAACTATGCGTTAACAACAGATATGTGGTCATCACAAAACATGGTACCCTACATGTCTTTGACAGCGCACTTCATAACATCTGACTGGGAACTGGGATCAAAATGCCTTCAAACCAGCTTTTTCCCAGAAAATCATACAGCCGATAACATCAGTGAAGCCCTGAGCGATGCACTCACAGATTGGGGTTTGGATGACAATAAATTGTCGGCAATAACCACCGACAACGCAGCAAACATCCAGGCTGCAGTAACAAAAAACCTTAAGTGGCCGTGGCTCAATTGTTTTGGGCACAACCTTAACCTGGCCGTAACAAATTCACTGGCAGACCAGAATAATAAGACTGATAGGGCATTTGGAGTATGCCGAACCATCATAGCCGCCTTCTCCCACAGCTGGCCACGAAAGAGGGAACTAAAAAAAAAGCAGCTAGAGTTGAGACTACCCGAGCATAGTCTCATAACGGTAAGCTTGGCAAATCATTATGCTATCCAAATTATAGGCTATCCTGTCCTTTGCTTAGGTTAGGTAAATAAGGATACACCTCTATTAGTTATTAATAATTATAATTTATAGCTTACATGCTTGCTTGCTGTAACTATGCATGCTTCTATTATTAGCGTTTATTATTAGGCTATTATTACGGTATTATTATTATTATGATTTCCAAAAAAAAAAAAAAAAAAAAAAAAGGCCACTGAACTTAGAAGCAGGCCAGGACAGTGTTTCTAGTTGCAGCAGCGCAATAGGTAGATAACCTAGGTGGGGAACAACCAGGAGATCACTGCAACTCACACAAGTTGGATAACTATCTCTCTCTCTCTCACACACACACACAAAAGGAGCCGCATGTGATTGGTGGAGGCGGGACCCTTACAAAAAACTGTTGTTGCTAATCATTGACACATGCTAGCCTGTAATAATCCCCCCAGAAAAATCTACTTTGCATTTGATATATTGCAAATATATGCCATCACACACACTGGCATTTAAAGGGTTAGAATTATAAAATGAATATGTGGTGTTATGATCAGGGCTGAAGTTGAATAAAAGATTGTATTATTTTCAATCTGACATTACAAAAAAACTGAAAATCCATCAAAATCAGTGTTGTTGCTAATCATACATATGCTAGCCTGTTTTTTAACAATAATTTGTGATGCCATCACAAACACTGGCATTTAAAGGGTACAAATAAAAAAATGCCTGCACCAGAATGCAGGAAATGAAGTCTTTGTAACAAGAAATGTCCTGGTGGGGGACCCCCAGACCCCCTGCTTAAAAAGTGGCCTGACTGGGGCTATATTTTGCACTATATTTCCTGGCCTGAATGATTTCCCCAGTCCGGCCCTGGTTAAAATCCTCCAATGCTTATTAGTGTGTGTGCGTTTGAACGTGTGCATGTTTCAACCATACATTTCCATTTATAAAAAATAAAATAAAAAATTACTTTTTCTTTTTTACCTCCTATAATAGTGGGGGTCGCGGATCTCTGACCCCTTTATTTTTGGTCACGGCCTGAAAAGTTTGGGAACCCCTGGTCTACACACAGGAGGACGCAATCGATATGGGGGAAAACCCGCTTCAGTGGGGGAAGTTAAACGAGACGCGCTTACCGTTGCTGTCCATGGTGGCCCGCAAATACCTCTGCATATGTGCGTCAAGTGCAGCGTCTGAGCGTATTTTCAGCACCGCAGGGAACACCGTGACACCACAATGCGCACAACTAAAGCCAGAGAAAGTAAATATGCTTGTCTTTTTAGCAAAGAACCTATAGGTTAAGGTCCGCGAGATAGATGCGCCAAATGTGAAATTGATTTGTTTTTTCATATTCGGCTACAAACCATATGCCTGCTTGTAGGCTTATTACAGGTTTTTTGTTGAAGTTATTCATCCTTTTTATCAGACGGGCCGGCCCAAGTTAAGCTGTCCTTATAGCCTAAATTATTTTAAGTTTTATAAAAAGTTTATTCCCCTTATTTTCATTGTCCGTTGAGAACATTTATGTCATTGATTTATTGTTTTCATATTAGGCTAAAAACCGCCCTATTTATAGGCTAAGGGGATTTCATTTTTAATTATGGCCCAAGTTGTAAGTTATTAATATTAAGCATTTTTATTTGTATAATTAGGCGGGCCATATTTTTCTATCTTGCTTGTTCAGCCAAAAGTGCCATTTGTACTATTTTGCCCTTATAGGCAAGTCATTTTCATTCTCTGTTGAGAACATTTATGCCATTGATTTATTGTTTTCATATTTAATTAGGGCCTAAGTTTAAGTTATTCAGCCTTTTTATTTGTATAGGCTGGCCCTATTTTTCTATCTTGCATGTTCAGCCAAAAGTGCCATTTACTATTTTGCCCGTATTAATATAGGCAAGTAATTTTCATTCTCCGTTGAGAACATTTGTGTGCATGTGTGTAAATAAAGTTATCTGAAACATATATAAGTTGTAACTGTTTTATTGATGGAAAAATTACGAATGTATTACAACAGGGACCAATTTAAAATGAAACGAATTTATTACAACAGGGATGATTTAAGACCTATATTATTATTATTATGTACACTGTGCATTAGCCTACCATATACGATATGGCATATAAATCTCTTTTTTTTATTATTATTATTTACAGTACACACAATATAATGTCCATGAAACAAAGACGCATTTGCCAACAATGAAGGGGAGTAATATGCCTGGCCATGGCCCTACCTACTTTGGTGATTGGTGTGTATCAAACATCAAACATTATGTAACAATTTAAATATATCAGCAAATACATTTACGTTATTCTATAATGTATTGCACTTCTGCGCGCTTCCCACATCACAAGCGACAAATTCTGTTTCCTAATGATTGATTGGCTATTGTGAGTCACGTGAGGAGAACAGAGGTCTTAGCGTCACACTAACCTGTATGCATTTCCTCTATCTCTAAGCAGACTGCTAAAGCTTAAAGGATAACTCCACTTTTTTTTTTAAATTAGCTTATTTAACATCTTCCCTGGAGTTAGACAAGAAGATGCATACCTTTTTTGTCTCTGTGCGTGCATTTTAGCTTTGGGAATAGACGCTCCGTTAGCATAGCTTAGCTTCATCACTGGAAGTGGGGGAGGACAGTAGCCTTACAGTGCCTTACAGTGTATTGCAAGGTCTGACATTGACCAAACTTGATATGCATGACCTTGGTGGGCTCTAGGTCAACTCCTGAAAAGGGGGTCAATGTCAGACTTTGCAATCAAAAGTTAGGGGGCTAATAACCCTTGCCATAATTTCAGTGCGCCCCTAACTTTTGATTGCAAGGTCTGACATTGACCTCCTTTTCAGGAGTTGACCTAGAGCCCACCAAGGTCATGCATATCAAGTTTGGTCAATGTCAGACCTTGCAATACACTGTAAGGCACTGTAAGGCTACTGTCCTCCCCCACTTCCAGTGATGAAGCTAAGCTATGCTAACGGAGCGTCTATTCCCAAAGCTAAAATGCACGCACAGAGACAAAAAAGGTATGCATCTTCTTGTCTAACTCCAGGGAAGATGTTAAATAAGCTAATTTAAAAAAAAGTGGAGTTATCCTTTAAGCAATCATAATAATATGTTACCATTGAACGATGAAGCGTCGAAGTTAACCACCGTCACTCCAGCCCACGATGAGCTCCCTGACCACAGATGGCTAACGTTTTGTCAAACAAGAGCTAAACTTTTCTGCACACACTGTCGCATTTGGACAATTAAAGGACTCTGTTCAGATTTAAGCAAAACCCTCGCCACGAGTCGACTCGCCAGTGACTTCATCCAGCACAACGAGACTACGAGACGGAGGCACTTCTTTGGGAATGTAATATAAAACGGGGTGAGTGAGTGTTGACATTTTTTTATCCTAATGCAACTGGCTCACGTTGATGGCTAACTAGCTACCGTTAGCTCACGTTGATACCTGGATGGTGCCGGCAGTGACTAGTGGCTACCGTTCTGTGATTTGTTTACTTCAAGGTTGAAGAAAGTGCACTTTCAGGTTGAAAGAACGGCCCTAATCTCAACGTGTTTCAATATAAGCAAGCGTTAGGTATGGTGATAATAACTAGTATATTGTTAGCTCCACCCCCCCCCCCCCCCGATGAAAATGAAAGTCATACCGTCATATACCGTATACCGGGGTATTATGTCAGCAAGGTATGACGGTATGAAAAAAATTATACCGCCCAGGCCTGGTGGCCCGTTCAGCCGAACGCACAATTGGAGGGGGGCTTCCCACTCTCCAGAACATTTACAGCAAGCGGTGCATGGGTAAGGCTAAGAGAATTATCAAAGACTCCAGTCACCCAAACAACTGCCTCTTTGAACTGCTGCGGTCAGGCAAGCGATACCGGAGTCTCATGGCAAGCACAGAAAGACTCAGAAGAAGCTTCTATCCCCAGGCCATCAGGATGCTCAACGAACAATAACACTATGTAACAACCATCAAATGCACTCACAGCACACACATCCACACGCACACACTCACTTTAAACAAACAACTCACTGCAGCACCCACTTTATACACTTTAGAACACCTAAACACACTTTATATTTATTGGTAAATAATTTGCACTACAACCCATACCTCATTACACCTTACTGTAAATTGTACCTAAATTGTACCTCATCCCATTTCTGCTTTGCACTATATATTATATTGTATATTAGTATATTGTATGGTAACTCAGTTACTTCTACTCTGCATTGAATATTGTACATATGTACACTGAACACTTGTGTCTACGTACGTGACTTCTATTTTATATACTTATTTTATTTTATACTTATCTATTTTTGTCTAGCACAGTCTCTGGAGCGTAACAGAAAGAAGCATTTTGTATAAAAGTATGCTGTACTTCTGTATGACAACTAATAAAGAAACTTGAACTTGAAGTGACTACCTGGTAAAATAAAATAAAAATCTCTCTCTCTCTCTCGCTCGTCACACACACAAAGGGAGCCGCATGTGATTGGTGGAGGCGGGACCCTTACAAAAAACTGCTAATCATTGACACATGCTAGCCTGTAATAATCCCCCCCTGAAAAATCTACTTTGCATTTGATATATTGCAAATATATGCCATCACACACTGGCATTTAAAGGGTTATAATTATAAAATGAATATGTGGTGTTATGATAAGGGCTGAAGTTGAATAAAATATTGTATTTTTTTCAATCTGACATTACAAAAAAACAGAAAATCCATCAAAATAAGTGTTGTTGCTAATCATGCTAGACTGTTTTTAACAATAATTTGTGATGCCATCACAAACACTGGCATTTAAAGGGTACAAATAAAAAAAATTCTGCACCAGAATGCAGGAAATGAAGTCTCTGTAACAAAATGTCCTGGTGGGGGACCCCCTGCTTAAAAAGTGGCCTGACTGGGGCTATATTTTGCACTATATTTCCTGGCCTGAATGATTTCCCCAGTCCGGCCCTGGTTAAAAGCCTCCAATGCTTATTAGTGTGTGTGCGTTTGAACGTTTGAACGTTTGCATGTTTCAACCATACATTTCCATTTATAAAAAATAAAAATAAAAATTACCTCCTATAATAGTGGGGGTTGCGGCTCTCTGACACCGTTATTTGGGGGTCGCGGCCTGAAAAGTTTGGGAACCCCTGCCATAGTCCACACCAGACTGGGTGACAAGTTGATCGATCTGGGTCTGAACTCCACCCCGAGCGCCTGGATCCTGGACTTTCTGACCGACAGGCCCCAGGCGGTCAGGGTGGGTGGACATACCTCCAACTCAATCACCCTGAATATCGGGTCCCCCCAGGGCTGTGTTCTCAGCCCCCTGCTGTATTCGCTGTACACACATGACTGTGTGGCTAGGTTCAGCTCCAACTCCATAGTGAAGTTTGCGGACGACACAGTGGTGGTGGGCGTGATCTCTAACAATGACGAGAAGGCCTACCGGGAGGTTTATGTCCTGACACTCTGGTGCCGGGATAACAGCCTACTCCTGAACATTGGTAAAACCAAGGAGCTGATCGTGGATTTTAGGAGAATACAGCAGGGGACACACACGCCACGACTAGGGATGCACCGAATGGGAAATTCTTGGCCGAAAACGAATACCGAAAATAGGAAACAGTTGGCCGAAAACCAAATGGCAAAAATATAAATATATATATTATATATATATATAATGTATTTTTTTTTGTTCAGCTACCTGATTATGGCAAAATACATGATTATGGCTAAACTTAACTGGAGTAATATTAATAATCACCATTATGGGTCCATAAAATATTTATTCAGCACTTTTGAATGCATACATACATGCCAGACTGACTGCTGAAAGATTGTATATCTCTTTGCATACAACAAAATGTGCATTAAAGTCAAGTGCATTTTCTTTTCTCTGTAGGATAACTACAAGGAAGTGCATTCAGAACAAAGCCAAGGTGCTTTAAACTGGATAAAGATCTGCATAAAGACACACACACACAAGCGGGAGAATAGCTTATAGCTATGAGTCATAATTCATGGCGGTCTAGCCTACGTGGAAGGACTGTATTTACTACATCTCCTGTGACTCTTAGCGGGGAATGACGTAGCTTAAGAGAGACTAGTGAAAGAGGAATGGAAGCAGTGTTAGCTAGCTTAACGCTAACGTTAGTTAAAAAGGTTTTTAACCGCGATGGGCATATAGTAATGGCGAGGATATAAAGCATGTTAAAGACTCATTTATTGGACGCATTGCTTGTGGAGTTTACATAGAAACAGAAAGCCGAAAGGGCCTTTTTTAACCATATTCTGCCGATAATTTTCGGCAGCCGAATATTCGGTGCATCCCTACACGCCACTGTGGATTAATGGGGCTATCGTGGACAGGGTGAGCAGTTTTAAGTACCTGGGAGTCCACATCACAGAGGACCTGACATGGACAACACACACTGACAGTGTTAAAAAAGGCGAAGCAGCGCCTCTACCACCTGAGACAACTCAGGACATTCAGAGTATCAGGGAAGATACTCCAGTCCTTCTACTCTGTGGAGAGCATCCTGACTGGGAACATCACTGCCTGGTTTGGCAACTGCACTGCCGAGGACAGGAAGGCTCTACAGAGAGTACTGCGCTCAGCAGAGCGCACTACGGGTATTACACTACCACCCCTGCAGGACTTGTACAACAGGAGGTGCAAATCCAGAGCCTGTAGAATAATGAAGGACCCTCACCACCCCAACAATAGCCTGTTCAAGCTGCTGCGGTCAGGCAAGCGCCTCCGCATACATGCAGCAAGAACAGAGAGACTCAAGACTCAGCTTCTTCCGCAAGGACATCAGAACACTGAACACTGATCTCTCCACAGACACAAGCACACATGAACACACGCACACTTGCACTCCTCACAAACACACTACAAAAAAGGTCACTTTAGAAAACATAACTGTATATTTGTATATTATTGTATATAGTACTCATTAACTTTAATTCTTAAGCTTAGCATTGTATAGTATTTTATTCGTATTACTTTTTATCATGTCAATTTTATTATCTATTCTATTATTCTATTTTTGCACAATCAAGGCGGGCATGGCCACCTTCATTTCACTACATGTGTATGTATGTGACAAATAAATTGCTTGAAAAAAATCATACTACTGTTGTGTTTTTTCTTGAATCTTGGAAAGGGACATACATTTTTTGTAACATCTTTTTTTCCTTATGTTATAGGCTCCATTTAGTAGTAAATGGAAATTGAAATGGCTGGAAATGACTGATGGGCCATTTCTTTTGGTGATATAATGCAATCTTTTTTGCATTTCATGTGAGGTTTAAAATAAGTTAGATTTATTGGAATATGGAGATTTTCTTCAGATTCATCACAGTATTATGTCACCTTGAAAATTATGGTAATGAGAATCATGGAAAAACATGCATAGAAAGAAATAATGGGGATATATTTTGAAAGGTCTTGTCTAGTCTTTGCATGAAGATGGATTTACCCTTTAGAGCCTTACCTCCGCCTTCATTCACAGATCCTTTAAGTACTGGTGTTTTAATGCAGTCCACCAAGTAGACAGACAGCTCCTTTACTCCTGGCTGAGAGAGGTGACTGCAAGACGCCATCTCCTCCACTGTACTGGAGATCAGTGGGGCTGTGGCCTAAAAATAACAGATAAAAAAACAGTAACAATAAGAGTCTTGCAAAGTACAACGTTCACTGTGACAAGTGCCTCAAAAAGTGAATGTCAAGCCCTGCCATGGACTCCTAAGCCAAGCTAAACTAGGATAATGTATGTCAGATAAACAGATAAGACACTGCTAAGCTAACGTTAGTTCTGGATTTTTGCTAATGAAGGGCTAATATCTGAGGCTGCCGCAGCTAATAATAATAATAATATAAAATAACAGCCATCATGGTTTGTCAGCAGCACAGATAATTCAACAGTTGGATAACAGATTTCTACCACTACTGAACAAGCCCGGATCACCCTCAGATCCTCCTCACCGCTCTGTAAGGACTGGAAGGCTTTCTAAACACCAGGCCACAGCAAGCTGGCACTAACGTTACTAGGTCAACAACGTGTGTGTCTGTGTGCCCGTCTGCCAGTTCTTCAAGCCAGTGGCCATCAGGCTCCACAACCGGGGGCACGGACTGCTGCCAGCAGCTGGAGAACTATAACGGCTACAGAACTTGAGAACCATTAGGAATGTCTGACTCTTAACGACTAAACCCTGCATGGACTATAACGCATATTATAGACAGACCATCATCTGCACCTTTGTGTACCGTTTACTTTTAGTCATATTTTATATTGCCTATATTTATTGTAACTTATATTATGACCAATATGGTATACACACCCTACTTACAATTCAATGGAATGTCTGACTCTTAACCACTAAACACTGCATGGACTATAACGCTTATTATGACCGATAGACAGACCATCATCTGCACCTTTGTGTATACTACTTACTTTTAGTCATATTTTATATTGCCTATATTTATTGTAACTTATATTATGACCAATAGGGTATACACACCCTACTTACAATTCAATGGGGGACCCCGATATAAACAAGACGAAGGTCTTTCTCTGGTCTGCATCCCCTTAACAATTGTGTGTATTGAGCCGTACTGTATTGTACCCATTCTGCAATCTGTTAATACAAGTTTCAATCAGTAACCCCCCTCAGTAGTGCACAGTACAGGCTCTGCAGGTTTATGCTGAATCTCCCCAAGTAGATCAATAAAGGAATATCGTGTCCAGAGGAGAGAATGTTTGCTGCTATCTCCTCCATCCCAACCTCCTCCTAGAAGCATTAGCATAGCCTCTCAAGTAAAGCCCAAACAGTGGCTGAAACGCTCAACAGTTGAGATGTTCGGTCATTATTAGTAACGAGCTGAATAAACGCACATGTCTCTCTATACATAGAGTGGCACCAGTTGCTGAATGCTGACCTAACGCCACATCATCAGTTTAGCAGCTTAGCTTGTTAGCTGCTCCAGCTACCTCTGGTCAAGGCCCAGTCTGGGTGGAAAAGTGGCAGAAACGCCCAAGAGATCAGATGTGCGGTCAGTAGATGAATAAAAACAGAGTTTACTGTAACAAAATGAAGAGGTCGACATGAACCTACCTTTTGTCGTATTTATGCTTAAGATAAATAATAACTAGGACACGTTACGTTAACTTGTTTATTGCAGCGTCGGCATATCGAGTGTGTCTCTAGCTAGACTGCATTGTTATCGTGGAATGCGGAAGTGGAGCGCCTCATGTGGAGGAGGTGCGTTATTTTTTTCAGTAGCCGCATTTCTCGGAGACGCTCTCTGATTGGCCGACGCATGTTGCTACACTGGTTAAGCTTAGGCTTGATTGATTGATTGATTGATTGAAAACTTTATTAACAGATTGCAGAATGGGTACAATACAGTACAGCTCAATACACACAATTGTTAAGGGGATGCAGACCAGAGAAAGACTTTCGTCTTGTTTACATCAGGGTCCCCCATTTTCAATTCATCAGGACATATATGACATACATGACATACAGATAGTCAGTACTGCTACATCTATACATTTGTGACATACCAGATTTGCAAATACAGTACTGTTTGTGATACAGAAGGAGTCAAGAAAAGTGAGTATATACATTTGACGTAGAAACTGTACATTGGAGGAGGTTGGGTGGGGGGGTTGGGTACATTGGGATATTGACAACCATACTGGGTAATTTACATTGGAGGTGGTTGGGGGGGGGGGGCACACTGTATAAACAAGCAAAACTGTACATTGAGGGGGGGGGGGGGGGAGACACTGTGCAAACAAACACAATTGTACATTGGACTATTGACAAAACCATACTAGGTAAATGACTGTACATTGGAGGGGGTTGGGTTAGGATATTTACAGGGGCCAGTGTTGAATTGCAGTCTCCCGTAGGTGTCCCTTGAGAGAGGTTTTGAAAGTGGGTAGTGATCCACATTCCTTTACAGCTTTGGGTAGGGCGTTCCACATTGATGTGGCATAATTGCGAAACGTGTTTAGTCCCTTATTTGAGCCGAATCTGGGTTTAACATGATTTGTGGAGCTCCCTCTGGTGTTGTGATCGTGGTATTCACTGACCTTTGGGAAGTATTTTGACATGTACATGGGTACCTTGGTCGTGTAGTGTATCTTGTAGACCAGGCCCATTGCAAGTTGCTGTACTCTGTCGTCTACTCTAAGCCATCCTAGGTTGTCAAAGTGGGCAGGGGTGAGGTGGGTTCTAGGAGTAAGGTCAAGCAGTAGTCTGACCAGTTTGTTTTGAGATGTTTGTAATTTTGTTTTTAGCGCCTTTGAGGTGCTTTGGTACCATGAGGTGCAAGCATAGTCGTAGTACCCCTGAATGAGTGCTCCTGCCAGAGTCTTCAGGGTATTCTTGTTTACCAGAGAGGAGATCCGGTACAAGAATCGAGTTCGTTGGTTGACTTTTTTTATTACATTGGATGCCATTTTGTCACAGGAGAGATTAGCCTCTAGGATGGAACCCAGGTAGGTAATTTCATCTTTCCTTGTGACAATATTGTCACCCACTGTAACTGAGAAGCCGTCGGTCTTGCTGAGTTTGTTATTTGAACCGAAGAGAATGGACTCTGTTTTGCCCATGTGTAATGATAGTTTGTTATCAGCGAGCCATATGCAGATTCTGCCTAGTTCCGAGCTGAGGGTTTTTTCAACCTGTAACTTGTTCCTGTCAGAGACCAGCAGGGCTGAGTCGTCCGCAAACAGGAACAAGTTGCAGTCACAAGCTGACGACATGTCATTTGCATAAATTAGGAACAGTAGCGGTCCTAGTATGCTTCCTTGTGGAACACCACAGCTCACTGTGAGGGGGGGGGATAGGGTACCGTTTACCTCCACCTACAAGGCACTCTTTCGAAGTTGGTTAAGGTTAGAGTTTGTCTTAGAGCGTGACGGCAAGTTATTTCGACGGTTAAGCTTAGGCACTCTTTCGAAGTTGGTTAAGGTTAGAGTTTGTCTTAGAGCATGGCGATAGAACGCCAGGTAGTTTGCAGCATAGATATATATATAGAACACTAGATAGCTTAAGGCGGAGTCACCAGCATCGCTGAACCGCCGCCATCTTGCCCCAGTCAGCCTTTTGATCTGCACAGACAAAAATACTCATAACTCGCTGAAATATTGACGGATTTACAAACGGTTTGGTTTATTACTAAGCATTATTAACGTGGCTATGATTCAAGCGGTTTGTAAAAAAACATCTTTAGATACATTTATGATGCATATAAGTATGCACTATCATAACTACATATTTGATGTTTATAGCAAACCAACCCGTTTGAAAATCGGTAAATAATTGAGCAATCTATGGTTATTTAAATAGTACATGCACCTACATTAATGTTATATATCGTATTTGCTTTCGCGTCCCGCTCTGAGCCTTATGAGATACCCCTTATCTCCTATGATACCTACTGTATCTCCCACGAACAACTACATGCACCCCACCTGTATGGGGCCCCGCCCCCATGGTGGCACCGCCCATATAACCGTGACTCTGGTCACCAAACCACCCTTCCTCTATTTTCGTCCCAGCGTAATGGCTGCGTGCACCATACGATAACTAGCAGGATGAAAAGATTAAGGAAGGTTCGTAATGTTGAGGGCTTACCGGAGGATTGTTTTTCCCTGGATTCTCCGGAGCTTGTTTCGACGACGCATGATACCTATGCTGGTGGTTCCTCGGCTGACGGCGACGGACCGAGGGGCAGCGTACAAGGTTTGACTAACGGGTCGGCTTGTACAAAGGTGAGGTCTGTGTCAGTAGGCATCGATGTCGGTGTTGGTCGTGCTGTGGAGTATGTTTCGGCACCAGGGCCGGGGCGGCTTGGCGATCGTTCCACTGTAGTGGGCGATGTCCTGGCGATCCTGGAACATGCTGTTAACGCTAATGCTACTACTGCTTTTTCTGCTGACACTGATGTTGACGCTGGAATGTCTAATAATCCCCGCCGCGGGATTCCGCTTTTCCCTCCTCTTGCCAGCTTCATTAATGAAGGTCAGTCGGTGGTGGATGTGGGGGGGTTCGCTGAGCTCTATTTACCTTTTTTACGGGTGAAGGGGCTGACAACGGGGTGCAGGCCGGGGGTACCTTGGCTAAGCAGCCAGGTAGCTTTTTTTCTGTGCCCAGGCGGGGATGAACGACGTTCCGCCCGGCCGATGCTTGATAGCATATCGGCTCGGAGGGTGGCAGTATGGACGAATGAGTGGTATACTGCTGCAGGATGGCATTTAGCGGCGGCCAGTGTTATGGCTCAGCTGGCTACTTTCCTATCCAAGATGGCGTCGGGTTGTAGGTCTTTGGGTCCGACCGACATTGTAAACGTGATTCATGTTTGTGGTGTTATAGAGATCTTGACTCAGTCGCAAGCTATAACTGCGGGGAGGATTCGGATGCTATCGACTTTGGTTGTTAGGCATGCTTGGTTGGAGCAGTCTCCTCTTGGGGAAGAGGATAGGTTTTCTCTCCTCACGACTCCTTTTTCCACAGATAGTCTTTTTGGGCGTTCTGTGGAGGCGCAGGCGGTTATTGATCTGGGTCCTACACCGCCTCACACTGTGCAGCCAGAGGTGGGAGCACGGTCTCGTCAACGACTGTGGCGAGATCCTCGACAGGCGGCCATGTTTCCCCCACCAGTGGTGCCCTGGTTGGAGAGTCAACAGGGTATCGCGAGGCCGACAGCCTTGGCGGCCGAGGGATCGGCCATTTTGGGTGATTTGGGGTTTGGTAAACCAACCCGTCGTCATTTTGCCGCGAGCAGCCCGCTCCCCGTTCAATCCGCTCTCTGTTACCCTCAGAAGCGGGGCTCTGAGCGTTCTCCTTTGGCTGCGGGCCGCAAACCTTCATTGAAGCGTATGCGGCCCCATTCTTCGCTTCTCATGGGGGCAGGGGCTGACACCCAGTTGATGGCTGAGCCTGGGTCTGTCCGTGAGAATGTTCCGTCGTCGCGTGGTTCCTACACCGCAGGTTGTGGGTGGGTGGAACCTGGTGTTACAGCTGCCACTAGCTCCAGTGGTCAGCAGGGGGACTCGGTGCCTCTTCTGTTGAATGCTCAGCAGGGGTTACCCCGGCTTCGCTGCTTACGGCGCTGCAGGTGATGCGTCTGCTGGGCCTTATGTCAGCTGCTCACGCGGTGGTTCCTCTTGGCCTCCTCTTTATGAGGAGGATACAGAGGTGGTTTCTCTCTTTGAGAATAGATCCGGTGAGGGGCAAAGGGAAATGGTTGACGGTTCCTTTTTCGTTATGGGGAGATCTCGCCCATTGGAAGAGGCTGGGTATCCTCACCATTGGGGTCCCCATGGGCAGCAGGGGCTCACACGTCACGGTCTTCACCGACGCCTCTCTCACAGGTTGGGGAGGGATGTGTCGGACCCATGCAGTGGGGGGCAGCTGGACAGGTCATGCTGGCCCGGCTACCCTGCATATCAATGTGTTGGAGTTGAAGGCGGTTTTTCTGGTCCTCAAACGGTTCCACCACCTGGTGGTAGGCAGGCACGTTTTGGTCAGGACGGACAATGTGACGGCGGCGGCGTATATCAACAGGCAGGGTGGGACTCGTTCCGCCCGCCTGCTCCGGGCGGCGCGCAAACTGTTGCTATGGGCATCCCGCAGGCTGCTCAGTCTGAGGGCGCTCCACGTTCCTGGTACGGAGAACGCGGGGGCGGATATAATGTCTCGGGCGGTCTTCGTCGCGACGAGTGGGAACTCCGCCCCGACATAGTCAGACAGATCTGGGATCGGTTCGGGGAGGCCTCGGTGGATCTGTTTGCGTGCCGACGTTCTCACAAGTGCCCCTTGTGGTTCTCGCTCAGTCGAGCAGATCATCCCCCCTTGGGGGTGGATGCCTTCTCGACCTTTCCGTGGCCGCCCGGTCTTCTGTACGCCTTCCCTCCGGTACAGCTGTTGAGTCAGCTGTTGGAGCGGATACGGAGGGAGCGCAGGATGGTGATCCTGGTTGCGCCGGACCGGGGCACGTCAGTGTGGTTCCCGGTCTTAATTCAGCTTCTGGTCGCTCTTCCTTGGGTCATTCCGTGGTCAGCGACGGCCCTCTCACAGCACAACGGAGTGTTTTTCCAGCCTCCGGTGTTGGGTCAACGCCTGGTGGTGTGGCTGGTGGGAGGGTGAGTCTGGAGAGGATGGATCCTTCAGTGGTTGATACCATCCGGTGTGCGCATGCTCCCTCCACTGTCGCGGTTTACGCGGGCAGGTGGCGTGCGTTCCAAGAGTGGTGTAAGGGGGGGGGGGGCTGGGACCCAGTCTCCTGCCCCCTGGATGCTGTTCTGAGTCATCTCCAGTCTCTTCTTGGTAGGCTGTCAGCTTCGACGGTGAGGGTATATGCGGCAGCTATATCCTCCTATCATGAGGGTTTTGAGGGGACTGTTTTGTTCAGCCACCCTCTTGTGAAGCGTTTCCTGCTTGGCGCTCGACGCGTTAAGCCGGTGCAACGCTCCTTGGCTCCGACTTGGGATCTTCAGTTGGTCCTCGGTCGGTTGTCCTTGGTCCCGTTTGAGCCTCTCGAGCAGGCGCCTTTGGGACAGCTGTCCTTCAAGACCGCGTTCCTACTGGCTGTCACTTCCGCTAAACGCGTAGGTGAGCTCTGTGCTCTCTCGGTACGTCCAGAGTGCCTGTCTTTTCGGACCGATTGCGGTGCCACTCTGCGACTTAATCCTGCTTTCGTGCCTAAGAATATCCGGAGTTCCTTCCGCTCCCGGGATATTGTGGTTCAGGCTTTTCGTCCTCCTCCTCACACTAGTGAGTTAGATGCGGGCCTTCACCTGTCATGTCCAGTCCGTGCTTTGGGGATTTACCTCAGCCGTACTCAGGACTTCAGGGTTACCGACCAGCTTTTTGTCTGTTACGGTGGGGCTCGTGTTGGTAAGGCACTGTCGAAGCAGCGCCTGTCCCATTGGTTGTGCGAGGGTATTACCCTCTGCTACACGTTGGCTGGGCAGGATCCCCCTGGGGGCATCAGGGCGCACTCCACTCGTGGGGTGGCTGCCTCTGCCGCTCTCCTGGGTGGGGCCTCGGTGGAGGACATCTGTGCTGCGGCTTCATGGTCCTCCCCGGGCCCCTTTGTAAGGTTTTACCTCATGGACATGGCCGGGGGTTCTGTCTCCCAGGCGGTTCTGGGGTCTGTGGCCTTTCCTGCTTCCCGTCCTTTGGTCGGGTAGCAGGAGTGTATGGGTATGGGCCACAATGTGTTGAGTCACACGTGGTTCCGCCTGTACGGTGTGTTCAAGGGGTTCTAGTTCCCTCTTGTTCGCATTCAGGTGGAGTTGACTGCGCCCCCCCCTTCATTAGGAAGGATGGGGTGACAGGGCTCCCCGCACCCCTTGATGTGGGCTTACGGGTCCTCAGGGGGTACATTTGTCGGGTCTCGCGTCCGCTCTTCCCCATATCTCATAAGGCTCAGAGCGGGACGCGAAAGCAAATACGATATATAACAATAGGTTATGTAGATCAGTGGTTCCCAAAGTCGGGGTCGCGACCCAAAGGTGGGCCGCGAGCAGCCACGGGTGGGCCGCGAGATGATTTAAAAAAAAATAAAAAATAAAAAAAAATAAAAAAAAAGTTTATTTTATTTTTATTTTTTTTATTATTATTTTTTTGTCAGGCCACTGAACTTAGAAGCAGGTCAGGACAGTGTTTCTAGTTGTATTCTAAAATTCTATTCTATTGTATTCTAAAATGTGACTATATGGTTTTATATTAACAAAATAAATAAACAAAAACGAAAAATCTACTTATTTCAACGAACATTTCAAACTAAATAACAGATTATGCACATAAAACGCTGAAAACAACCGAAGCAACAATAGTATTTTAATGAGGCTATTATTATTATCATTATTATTTTGCAACAAGTTAGCCCTCTCATAAATAGCACATATAAATGAATAACTAACTTGAACTAACCTAATAGGATTGAAGTGATATTTGGCTTAAAAATCGGTCGCCTGGCAAAAAAAAAGAAAAAAAAAAGCCCGACGATGTGCATTGGGCCGCGGCTCTCTGATGCCTTATTTTCTGGGCCCTGGCCTGAAAAGTTTGGGAACCCCTGATGTAGATAACCTAGTTATATTAGTATTGGCTGAGCGTCCCGCTCTGCGCGGCCCTGAGTTCCCTCTTGAGGGATCTTTTCCTGGGTAGGGATTTGGCGAGGAAGGGTGTTTTGGTGACCAGAGTCACGGTTATATGGGCGGTGCCACCATGGGGGCGGGGCCCCATACAGGTGGGGTGCATGTAGTTGTTCGTGGGAGATACAGTAGGTATCATAGGAGATAAGGGGTATCTCATAAGGCTCAGAGCGGGACGCTCAGCCAATACTAATATAACTAGGTTATCTACATAACCTATCGTTATCAGTAGCTGAGCTGCGTGATTACCAAAACAAGCCGCATTTCTCAGAGACGCTCTCTGATTGGCCGACGCCTGTTTCTACACTGGTTAAGCTTAGGCACTCTTCGAAGTAGGTTAAGGTTAGAGTTTGTCTTAGAGCGTGACAGCAAGTTCTTTCGACGGTTAAGCTTAGGCACTCTTTCGAAGTTGGTTAAGGCTAGAGTTTGTCTTAGAGCATGGCGAAAAAAAACAACGCTGGGGAACCAAACAGAAAGGTGCGCCCAGCGCGCCTGTCATAAAATGACTTCTTCTTCTTTTTGAGGTTTAACGGCGGCTGGCCACTTTTTCAGGGCATTACCGCCATCTTCTGGTATCCTTTACCTCCTACAATATCCATTTCCCTTCACCATCATGCTGCTACTTCCTGACTGAGCCCCCCTCTGCGAGACACTCCTTGCCCCCTGCTGACTGACTCTGGACTCATTGGTCACTCACAACCCCCTTATCCAATTCCCTAACCACCTCCTCCCATTTCAGACCTTCCATATCCAAATGTTGAACCGCTATCAAGATCGACGGGTTGGTGACCACTGCGTATACACCCTACAAACACCTCACTTGGAACAACCTCACCTTCAAACCCACCCTCCCTCTTCTCCCCTACTCTCACTACCTTACATATACCAACTCCACCAATGCTCCTCATCTTCCTAGCCTTCTCCACCTGCTCCACACTTACACGCGTCTCTACATTTCGTAGCTCCATTTCTGCAGACCCCTCTCCGATTGGTTGAGCGAAGCCCCTCTCTAAGGTACGCGAGGGAGGTGCATGTTATCGAGGTGATTGATTGAAAACTTTATTAACAGATTGCAGAATGGGTACAATACAGTACAGCTCAATACACACAATTGTTAAGGGGATGCAGAACAGAGAAATACTTTCGTCTTGTTTACATCAGGGTCCCCCATTTTCAATTCATCAGGACATATATGACATACATGACATACAGATAGTCAGTACTGCTACATCTATACATTTATGACATACCAGATTTGCAAATACAGTACTGTTTGTGATACAGAAGGAGTCAGGAAAAGGGAGTATATACATTTGACGTAGAAACTGTACATTGGAGGAGGTTGGGTGGGGGGGGTTGGGTACACTGGGGTATTGACAACCATACTGGGTAATCTACATTGGAGGTGGTTGGGGGGGGGGGGGCACACTGTATAAACAAGCAAAACTGTACATTGAGGGGGGGGGGGGGGAGACACTGTACAAACAAACAAAATTGTACATTGGACTATTGACAAAACCATACTAGGTAAATGACTGTACATTGGAGGGGGTTGGGTTAGGATATTTACAGGGGCCAGTGTCGAATTGCAGTCTCCCGTAGGTGTCCCTTGAGAGAGGTTTTGAAAGTGGGTAGTGATCCACATTCCTTTACAGCTTTGGGTAGGGCGTTCCACATTGATGTGGCATAATTGCGAAACGTGTTTAGTCCCTTATTTGAGCCGAATCTGGGTTTAACATGATTTGTGGAGCTCCCTCTGGTGTTGTGATCGTGGTGCTCGCGCGCGCGTAAGGTTATCGAGGTGCTCGCGCCAAGAAAAGAAAAAGATGCCGCAAATGTAATGCCGCAAATATAATGTTATGTTATGTTCGATATATTGAAGTATATATTGAATGTATAATACATTAATATGGCAGCAAATCTTACAAGACGCGTCAGCAATGATAAGCGTTTTCCCTGTACTCCGCCATGTGAATCTAATCTGGATGTGTACCCTGAACTTGTGGTAGGCCTAGACATTTTCAATTCATCGTCTTGTTTACATCAGGGTCCCCCATTTTCAATTCATGATAACATATATGACATACAGGTAGACAGTACTGCTACATCTAGACATTTATGACATACCAGATTTTGAACTTGTGGTAGGCCTAGACATTTTCAATTCATCGTCTTGTTTACATCAGGGTCCCCCATTTTCAATTCATGATAACATATATGACATACAGGTAGACAGATAGACAGTACTGCTACATCTAGACATTTATGACATACCAGAGCAGATTTACAAATACAGTATTGTTTGTGATACAAAAAGAGTCCAGAAAAGAGAGGCTATACATTTGACGTAGAAACTGTACATTGGAGGAGGTTGGGTGGGTGGGAGGGACTGTACATTGCTTCTTCTAAGTGTCTATGCTTTTTTTTGTCAGTATTTACTGGCTTTCAAAAAAATAACATCTTGTTGCTTGTGTGTTGAAGGACTTTTTAACCGAAGGGTTACACATATCATGTCTGCACGTACAGACGTGCGGTGAACCCATCCTGCGTTGACCATACCTCTTTTGAGGCCACTGTGCGAATGAGAGATGTATCGGTCCCGATTGGAGGAGTTCAAAGAGGAGTTCCACGAAATGCTGCTGACCAATGAGGAACTTCAAGGGGGAGCGTCAGCCATGATAAAGACCTTCAATCAGCTGAAGGGGAATCCCTCCAAGCTGCTGTCAGCTCTACACACCTTCGGCTGCTCTGGTATCAGCCATGCATCAAAACGTGCACACGCGCTCAGGTGAGTCGCTAACCGTGCTGGGCCAAGCATAGCGGCTCAACCCACCTCTGTTGCCCGTCGTAAAATGAAGCTTGGGGGTCGATGCCGGCTCGCTGCGGGGAGACCGAAGAAAGGTGTGGTGAGCACTCAGGGGCGGAGCTAGGGGGTGGCTACCTGGGCTCAAGCCCCGGATGTATTCTGAAAAGCCCTGAATCTATTTAAAAAAAAAAAAAAAAAAAAAATGATTTTTTTTTTTTTTTTTTTTTACAATTCATCATTGTTACATGAAAATATGTTTGCACCAGATTTAGCAGAAGCTAATTTCCATCTGTGGTCTATCCAGCTGCTAACTGTATTTGAGTGAGTTAAGTCTTGGTGTTATGGTAGACTCAGACCTAAGCTTTAAATCACAATCAACAAGTTGACAAAAACTTAATTCTTCCACCTTAGAAACATAGCTAAAGTACGGCCATTTATAAATCAAAAGGACGCTGAAAACCAGATCCATGCCTTTATCTCAAGCCAACTCGACTACTGTAATGCACTCCTTACCGGCCTCCCGAAAAAATACGATAACTATTTTATTGCAATGCACTATTGCATTATTTTATTCTATTTTACTAACTATTTTATTGCACTGCACTATTTTACTTTGTATCAGTGAATCATAGACGCCTGGCCATAAGAACATTCGGAGCATCTCTGCTCTCCCACTATTGAACTTGGGGGAGCAAAGGTATGATCTTGCTCCACCACTTTTTGATTATATGAAAAATATGATATACCCCCCCCCCCAATATATAAATCTGCCTGCAAAAAAATAAAAATAAAAAAAAGGAAAAAAAATATAAAGAAAATAAAAGGAAAAAAAAATAAAAAAAGGGGGCCCATCTGGGCTAAGCCCCGGATCTCCTACAATCCTAAATCCGCCCCTGGTGAGCACAGACCATCGCTATAGTTTCCCAACAGGAGTAAAGTCTGGAACGTACCACAGCCTGTCACAAGCAGTAGAGATGTGTCGTAGCAATCCGAAGTGACATTGACCACCAATATAGCATGTACATAAAGACCCAGTGCCTCATCCGGAGCTAACAGTGTATTGCACTACCACAGGACCTAGCATGTCCTACCATGCTCTGTAAATAACTTATGTACATATACCGATATGCCTACTTTGTTTACTTGTTTTATTGCACAATGTCGTTCTATTGACAGGACCTAAATAACCTATGTACATATACCGATATGCCTACTTTGTTTACTTGTTTTATTGCACAATGTCGTTCTATTGGCAGGACCTAAATAACTTATGTACATATACCGATATGCCTACTTTGTTTACTTGTTTTATTGCACAATGTCGTTCTATTGACAGGACCTAAATAACTTATGTACATATACTGATATGCCCTACTCTGTTTACTTGTTTTATTGCACAATGTCGTTCTATTGACAGGACCTAAATAACTTATGTACATATACCGATATGCCCTACTCTGTTTACTTGTTTTATTGCACAATGTCGTTCTATTGACAGGACCTAGCATGTCCTACCATGCTCTGTAAATAACTTATGTACATATACCGATATGCCCTACTCTGTTTACTTGTTTTATTGCACAATGTCGTTCTATTGGATTCTATTATATGTTATTACTATTGTATTATGCACATCGTTGCGGGCAAGACCACCCGCATTTCATTGTAAACTTGTATGCAAATCAACAACTTATGACAAATAAAACTCTTGACTTGACCACCAGCCTCTCTCTTAAGGCATTAACTGAGTTAATCAATCTAAATGTTATATTGTAACTGTCTAGTTAGGCATTAACTGTGTTAATCTAAATGTTATATTGTAACTGTCTAGTTAGGCATTAACTGTGTTAATCTAAATGTTATATTGTAACTGTCTAGTTAGGCATTAACTGTGTTAATCTAAATGTTACATTGTAACTGTCTAAAGCATTAACTGGGTTAATATAAATGTTACATTGTAACTGTCTAGTTAGGCATTAACTGTGTTAATCTAAATGTTACATTGTAACTGTCTAAAGCATTAACTGGGTTAATCTAAATGTTACATTGTAACTGTCTAGTTAAGGCATTAAATTTAAGTGGGGAGTGCGTCGGTCAGCAGCATGCGTCATCTAAACTTTCCCTAGTTTCACATTGCTAGCTGCTTACTCATTATAACAAGAAAATAAGATATAAGAATAATTTAATAGGAGAAAATAGCAGCTACTTTATAGTAATACGAAAAAAAATTAACTTCAACATTTACACAGTCTATTCATTATATCCCCCGAATTATCATGTCAGACCTATAAAAGCTGGTAGCTAGTGACAGCGTCTTTACGCATGTAGGTGGTCCCCCTGCCCAACCATTTCCCATCATCCTACAGTAGCTACCAACAGTTTCCCTTGATGTCCCACTTATCCGACATGAGTCCTATATTGGAGTGATTATGTGTCCAGCGTGTATTTTATTCTTGGCAATTTATACCTAACCGCAAGCAAGCAATCTTTAATGCACATAGCCATCAGCACAGTTCTTAATTTTCTTGTGTTTGTGGGCGCCACGCTAATGTGTTGGGCTTGTCCCGATGTCCAGGTCACCCGAGAGCAGACAGAGAGGAGAAGAAAAACAAAGACATGGGGATATATTCTTTCCCTATCGAGGCTCTCATCCAAGCATGATGATTATCGATTGCTGTGGCTACATCCAGTGGCTGTTGGTTATGGTCAGCTCTGGTCTCATCTAGTGGCAGTTGATTATAGACGGCTGTGACCTCATCCAGTAGCTGTTGATTATCTGGTATCAGGTAGTCATCATTCTCCATAACCTGTATAGGGAACACTCACACCATTCTCTTTCATACCCTGTGTTACCACAGTACATTCTCTCAACAGCATCTGGTGAGCATTTGGTTTGTACAGTATGGATCTTAAAGCACTATTAATCCCACACTAAACCCAAAGGTATACGCAAGAGCAAAGCATAAAGTGGGATAAAATAATGCAGATATATTAATCAAATCATATCAGGACCTCACGTTCCAATAGGCTTCTTGAATTTCTGTAATCTGTTACAACTATGGTTAGATTCTAGAGGAAGGGTCATTATTACACAAGCAGTTACAGGGTCTACAGGTATGGCATGGCAGCTGCTATGATTGCCCTCCTCTCATTTACAGACACGGGTATGTTGTTGTCCTTCTGACTGGCCGCTTACCTACGCACATACCTCTCGCTGACATTGTCGTCCCCCTCCGTCTCGTATGGCAGGCCTGATGGCCTGTTCAAGCTGCTGCGGTCAGGCAAACGCCTGCGAACACCAGCAACTAGGACAGAGAGACTTCGGCTCAGCGTCTTCCCCCAGGCCATCAGAGTCTTGAACACTGAACTCTCCACACACAAGCACACATGAGCACACACACAACACACTGTATACGCTCACACACTAGCAGTCACTTTAGCATGAACACACACACACACACACTCACACTCAACGGTCACTTTACACAATGAAAGGTCAGAGAAAGACGTTTGTCTTGTTTACATCAGGGTCCCCCATTTTCAATTCATAGTGACATTTATGACATACACACAACATACATGACATCATGACATTTATGGCATAGGGACATACAGGTATATAGTACTGTTACATTTGTGACATATACGATATGCAAATATACAGTAATGTTACCCATAGATCCTAACATAGAATATATACATATGATGGGGAGGATACTGTACATTAGGAGGGGGTGGGTGGGTGGGAGAGAAATATATACATACGGTGGGGAGAGAATATATACATACGGTGGGGAGAGAATATATACATACGGTGGGGAGGAGACTGTCTACACAGATACACCTGTGATGTTGCTACGGAGTTAAGCTAATAAAGGATAGTCACAACCACAGCAGGGGACTCACGTATTTGTACTGTGAAGTAACACGACAATGACAAACATGTTGTTTCTGTTTTTCTTTTTGACATAGTTGCGGAACACGGAACAAGTTAACTCACCACTACAGCCCCCAGTAGCCTAGCCAGTCTCTTGAAACACCGCTATCTTCAAACTTCCATTCCTCTCGAAACTTTCTTTCGTTGGTTGGTGCCACTCATCCTTTTCGTCTGAGAACACCGCGGTGGGTTTTCTTCTTAGCGGCCGGCTTACTCCTTCCATTAACGTTATTATGCTAACGTTAGCTAATCGGTATAGAAGGCGTGCGTAACGTTAGTGCAAGCAGGTGGTGGATGTGATGTCGGTAAACAAGGAGTTGACGCGCGAAAAAGGCGACTGTCGAGACGGAACGCTTTAATGCCTGATTATTGCACAAATGTCTTATTCTAAATCTATTCTTATTATTGTATTATTGCACAATCGTTGCGGGCAAGACCCCCTGCATTTCACTGTATGCTTGTATGCTGTGACAAATAAAACTCTTGACTTGAACATTAAACGTTATGCTTATAACAAATAACAATTACCACTGACATTTATTCTGCATTATAATAAATGGTTAAACTAATGACGTGGGTGATTCGTTCGGGCACTACTTTGGTACGGTCTGGTTCCCACCTCCCTGAAACAAGCCAGTCACACCGTTCATAATCCTTTCTAAATCACTTGAACATGCTGTATCCAACCAACTTTCTGATTATCTCTTACAGAATGACCTCCTAGACCCTAATCAGTCAGGCTTCAGGACTGGTCACTCCACAGAGACGGTCCTCATAGCGGTCACAGAGTCTCTGTCTCACCCTGCTATTTTATCTATTAGCTTTGATCTAATTCATTACCACTATTGTTACATTGTTTTATTCCCATTTCAATTACTGTGTTGCATTTATTTTATATGACTTCTTCATTAAGCACTTTGTATTTTAATCTTGCACAAAAAGGCGCTATATAAATAAAGTTTGATTACATTTTTAAAACAACCTGCAGGCATTTTCTTAACGTGTAAAATCCTGTTTTTATTTGAGTTTCTTTGTTACTTAACTATATTGAAATGTCCTTTATAAATACAGTAACATTTACTTTAGAGGGCATAATAATCATGATTAAGCACCTATTGAGGAATTTGATGTTAAACTATTGATTATCGTTACTCAAGTCTCAGACCTGAGAATGGCTTCTACTTCACTTCCTAATGACACATTCAGTAAAGACCTATCCATCTGTTTACCTCTAATTCAAAAACTATCGAGTGAATAATATTTGTTCTATATACTTTGTTAACATTTAGTTCATTAGGTCCAAGGTACTTTATTATTTATAAGTAAGGCGTTACATGCTCCGCTCAATAGGAGTTCACTCCACGTGGAATATGACCTCTCCTGGATACATCACTGGCATTGGGCTTTCCCCCAGATCTCAATATTGATTATTGAAAACAGGAAGAATGGCTTCTCATTTACCTGGGCACACAATTAAATATTAGTACATGGCTCTACTTTTTCACATGAATATGCGTTAGTATCAGCATATTTAAACAAGGTTTCTGAAACACAAGTTAGTGGTGGTGACTAGTGGTCTCCACTCCCAGAGCAGACAATATTGATGGTGACTTTGTGAACTGCAATACATTTGATTCCTAAAGATTGAAAATGTTCTGCCAAAGTGCTGTATTGTTTTAAATTAAGAAGTTTATTCCATTCAATCACATAAAACAATATTTTCTATAGCAGTTGTGTCCTGCATGTCTTTCCATCTAAGTGGAACTACAAGATTAGTACCTACGACTGCACAATGACGAGAATAAAATGAATACAAATTCATATTTACTGTTTAATGTCTATTCACTATTAACAGAATGTGAAAAATTAACATATCTTGAATGCATGAACATGTTACTTCAGAGTTACTTTGAGAGGATTATGTGCTCCAATATATTCCACTCTGCACTATTAATCTATATATGCAGACATCATTGTAAAAACATCACATATAAACATAACACTGTCTTCATGGCACAATCTTGATGTAACCAAGAGATTATCAGAAAAAAAAAGATTCTGCAGGAATCGCGCTTTACTGTAATACACAAAACACGTTGTCATTTTTCGGCCTATTTATGAATAGTTTTCAAATAAACGCTAGATTATCGATAGTATATGTGTACTTATGCACGCTATAGAAGCGGGCTGAAAAATCGATTATCTTATTTCCTGATCAGCTACACACACTCACAGCCACATAGACACATAGTGAAAACAGCTCCGATTATCCCAATACTGGTAAAATAGATTCCTTACCTCAGATCAGATGTTCTCCAAAAAGATTATTCCAATTCCTGATCGCCATTCCAAATATCGATCACGTTTATTGATCCAACACTGGGTGGTCAAAAGACATATTCCACGCTGTTCTGATGGTGGGCAATGACTGGGATCGTCTCCGGTTACTTGCCTGACAAGTAAAATGTCGAATCCGGACTCTTTTTCCCCCATGCGTTTCATTCAATCAAATCCAATGGGGTGCAGTACCATCCGGAGAGATGATAGGGGGCGGTATTTTCCCTGTTCGAGCTCAAACAGATCCCCACTGGTAACGTGAGGCTATATTGATGAAATATGAATGGAAATCACTAATTAAAAAAAATAACGATTAAACGACGATATTTCTCATTGTTGGCACTGAAAGTGTTAATGTTTGCGTAGTTCTTTGTCTTCCAACATGGATGCCCGTAACATAGCAACCATTGTTTTGAACATGGCAATGGAAGGGACAACGGTTGCCATGTGTAGATATTTGAGAATGATATCAACAGGAAATCCAGTGGAACAGTAATATACTTTCACATTTCAACCTTGGTGCTCAACCAAAAATAAAGGGCACATCAAAGGATCTCTCTCTCTGATTGCTTAAAACAATCAATAACGCACAACACCAACACTGGTCTTATAATGTATGAGGGTGCAGGCTATGACAAAATACAGTATGCAATGTAAACACACTAAAGACACTTTCACACATGCTGCATGTAAAATCTTGTTTTTCACTTATTTCACTTAGTATTGAATACCACTGATGCTAATTAATTTAATTTCAAACCTTTATTTTAACTAGAAAAAAGTTCAGATTGCATATATTTTTTTTTACTTTTGTAAGTTATTCTCAGAAATGACTGATATTTTTAAACTATTTAAGGCCAAAACATGTTAAAAAAAACATGTAATTTTTTTTTATCTGACCATATCGGCCCTATCTTGATATTGGGCCGATACCGATGTGTAAAAAAACTGCCATATCGGCCGATATTATATCGGCAGCCGATATATCGTGCATCACTAAGAAATATTTTAATATTATTATTATTAATATTTGAGTGAGTTTGCCAGATGCGCCCAATATGTTCCAAACAGTGTGGAGGCGAGCGCAGAGAACGAGACTGCAGCAAAGTCATACGATTATATTAAATGTGTGCTTCTCAGTGTTTTAGCCTGTATGAAACTATTATTAAGTGGTCCTCATTTGTGAAATAGTTGAGCTTTGGCTCAATAATGCTTTGGAACAAGAGATTCTTTAAATATCAAGTCAAGATGATATGCTGACCAGTTTGCTCCGATGTTTGACTGAAGATGAGAAACACTGTTTGCTCATCATCCAAAAACTTTACATAAATTAACAGTTTATGATTATTTCAAACGTTTTGGATTGATTGTAAACTATTTAGATAAAGTTTCACAATGTAAAATTAAAAATGTTGCACTGCTGGTCGCTTATTTCACACTGTATTGAATATCATTGATCGTAATTCATTTAATTTCAAACATTTATTTTAACTAGAAAAAAGTTCAGATTGCCGTCATTCGCAGCGATGTCGGCAGGGGAGGAAATTAGGCCACTTTACTCACCAAATGCGAGTATTTTTTAGGTTTGGCGAGTGATTCATGAAGACCACTCGCCAGTCAGGCGACTAGTAAATGAAACAAAAAAAAAACATTCTGCAATCAAGGTCACTGGCAAACGGTGCGCGTCTTCTGAGTGCTCGCTTTAGTTGACAGTGCCACGAGAGCACTGCACAAGACTCGCGGACATATAGAATGTTTAGTCAAAGTTCCCGCAGTACTGGCCAACCCGCAGACATATAGAATGTTTAATAAAAGTTCCCGCAGTACTGGCCAACCCACGGCGGACATATATAATGTTGAATAAAAGTCCTGCGGTACTAGCCATCAGTCAAGGGAGCAATCGCAAACAGATAACGTTAAACACAGTAGAAGATGGAAAACAGACAGACTGACCAACGGGGAACTGCATCCAACCCTAGTACAACCCTCGAGTCTAAGGCAAGGACACATTTAAATCACAGAGGTGTATGTTAGTCTATTGGAACTGTATACAGTAGTTAGCTTCTAATTAGCGTTTTAGCTATATAGCTGCTTGCTAGCTAACGTTAGCCCTGTGTGTGTGTGCTCAAAGCAGCCAGCCCCATGTTAGCTAGGTGTATCTGTTATGACTATAATGTTTCCAAAAACGCACTGGACTACGACGTAAGCTTATATGTTTTATTGCATGCTCAACCAGTGCACAACACACCAACCGAACTGACGATACCACAACACTGACGGTATTTCACAGCCCTGTCGTCCAGCCCACCGTGCTGTCGTAAAGGCACAGTGAACACCGTTGTGATTAGGGCTGACCTTCGAAGCTTTTTTTGGCAATCGAAGCTTCGGGGCCGAGCTTCGGTTTTAATTCGAAGCTTCGAGAAAAAAAATATATATATATTTTTTTTTAATATGTTTTTTTTTTCTTATGTTGTGGGACTTGTACAGCACTTTGGTAAAATTTGTTGTTTTTAAATGTGCTCTATAAATAAAGTGGATTGGATTAAGGTGGATCGCTGTTGTCGTTTGAACAACTTCAGATTTCATGGGAACTACCAGTCCCCCAAATCAAGAATGTTTAAGATGAATGAAGTAAGATTTTGATTATTTGAAATATGGCCTGTGTAGACTAAACTATGCACAGAATTATGTCAGTCTACAAGGTCCGGATTCTACATGGTCCGGCAATGTAGACCTTGTAGACTCCACTACAGACCAATTATCAGTGAATGTTCATGCATTTTTAAGGGCTACTTCCACAAAAAAACAAAACTCACCAAAACATCTCAGTAGCACCTTATCTAAATGTTCTATTTCATATATGGAGATTCATATTTATTTATATATTGCATGCATTTCTACATTTTATTTCCTATTTTGTTTATTCATCCCAATATCTTTCTTTCTTATGTGTGGAATTCTACAAGGCATGTAGGTGTATATATGTGTTTGAGGATGATATCCTTCAAACAGGCAATAGTGATGATATAATTTGGGCAGTGCTGAGCTGGGTTACTTTCCTCCAGTGTATTTGTCCCCCGGCCCCACCCAATGGCCCCATGCACACACACACAAATCGAAGTTAAATTTTTTTTTTTTTTTTTTGAAAAAAATGTTTAATATTTTTTTTAATTTTTTAATTCTTTTTTAACTTCGCTTTTTTTTTAATGTTCGAAGCTTGTGCCATCGAACGAAGCTTCGAAGTATTTAAGACAGCCCTAGTTGTGATGCCTACCCAGATGCATACACAACATTGACGCGGCTTGACAACCGAGGTTCAAAGTTAACTTGATTGATTGATTGATTGAAAACTTTATTAACAGATTGCAGAATGGGTACAATACAGTACGACTCAATACACACAATTGTTAAGGGGATGCAGACCAGAGAAAGACGTTTGTCTTGTTTACATCAGGGTCCCCCATTTTCAATTCATCATAACATGACATACACGACATACAGATAGACAGTACTGCTACATCTATACATTTCACATCTATCTATACACTTCACAACATACTTCGTTTTTTTTCTTTCACTGCCCAACCCAGCATTTTTCACTGCCCAGTTCAGCCCAACCTAGTCCAGAATAGATCCCTCTTTCATGTTAATATGTTTTATGCTAATATTGTGAAGAGTAGAGACACTGTTATTAATGTTTTATGCTAATAAATATTTTAAAGAGTAGAGACACGTGTGATTATTACTTTGATTGAAAATCAATTTAGACGAAGACATACAAAGAAGAAGTAATTATCACAATGGACCTGTCTCAAAACCCTGCCCTCTTTTCTTGATCCTCCAATCACAGCTGTCGCTTACCTCTGACGAGGAAGTCAGAGGTAAGCGACAGCTGTGATTGGAGGATCAAGAAAAGGGGCAGGGTTTGAGACAGGTCTATTAGCTGATTAAAAATCAGCTACTCGCCAGTTGTCTGGTAAGCCAAAAAGTTAGTTTCTTCCCCTGGATGTTGGGTATAACAAGAATAGATATTTAAATTATAATCTTCATACGCAGGAGGATATATTCTCTTTCTGCGTCCTGCCCTGCTTTACCTAGGAGCCACCCCTCCTAAACCACAGGCAGTATTTCCTACTGAGTCCTGTTGCAAAGCTTACAGATGTCAAATAATTTTTTAAACAAACACATAAACAAACATGACAACACACAATAAGATATACAAGCATTAGTTGACAGTGCACATCCAATGAAATCACCATTTAGTTAATTGTCTTATACAGGATATACCCCTAATACCTGTTATCTAAAAACCTACACACATATGCTCTAGCTCGTACCCCCCCCCCCCCTCCCGGACCCCCCATTGGATAATGCAACCATTATAACTTGTTCCTAACCAGACACTACCATTATATGCTAGCTTTTATTCTCTCCACCACTTCTAACCACATTGTCATTTTGGATTCATTGAGACCCAAAATCCTTGCTGTAGATATTTCTTGATAAATCACATCGAGATATGTAAGAATCCAGACCTTCCGGCACATTTTTTCTGGTTGAAACCATCGTGATGCTATCAGCTTTTTAGCCACTGTGATACCAGATAAAACCAATCTCTTTAGCTGTGGATGTACTGCATACTCAAAAACATCATTCAGCAGTAATACAGAGGGGTGTACAGGTATATTCAGAATTAAGAGATTTTTTTTTTTAACTTACATTTTTATTTGCATTTTTGATTTACAAACATCTCAGACAATACAATTAAACAGACAGAAACAATAAAGAAAAAATTATAACATCAAAAAGAATAGTGATGCACCGATGTGAAAATGGTGGCCGATACCGATAACCGACATTAATATTGCTGTTCTGGCCGGCACCGACATCCACCGATGTCGACATCTCTGCACAGAAAACACTTTTTTATGATAATCAAACAAAGAGCTACTTTCCAAAACGCATACTTTTTTTTTTACTTTTGTAACTTATTTTCAGAAATTACTGATATTTTGAAACAATTTAAGGCCAAAACATGTAAAAAGAAAAAATAATATTAAATTTTAATAAAAAAAAAAAAAAAGAAAAAGAAAATTATATCGGCCCATATCGGCCCTATCTTGATATCGGGCCGATACCGATGTGTAAAAAAAACTGCCATATCGGCCGATATTATGTCAGCGGCCAATATATCGTGCATCACTAAAAAAGAAAACAAAAATAAAAGAGAGGGGGTGACATGGGTTCAACGGTCAATTCTATCTTTACCTTGTTTATTTACATTTCAATTTATTTTATAGTTCCCTTGTTCCCTTTTCATTCTTTTTTTTAAACAATATGTTTATAGGTATTTTCTTTTTTTTTCAGTTTAACAGCATCAGTTCAACAACCATACAAAAGGAAATGCTACCAACTGCCCCCCCCCTCCCCGAGTTACAGAAAAATAGATGCATATTAACCCCCCCCCCCCCCTGAAAAAAATATAATAAAAAGAAAAAAAAAAAATCGGCCAGACCCCCCCTCCCTCCCCCCAGACTAGGACCTCGACAAATTCAGTTTTTTCTTTTTTTTTTACACATTTTGAGAGTTTTGTAAACCCAGTTACACCCGTCTAACAGGTGCCCATACTTCTACACCAAACAAATAAATGTCTACCATTACATCTTTTCTCTTCAAAGAGCAACTAATAACATTTACAGTATCATTCATTGCAATATATACCCTTCAGAAAGACAAAAGGGAGCTTCAATAATAGCCTATATCATCAACCTACTATGTAATCTGTTCTAAGTATTGCCTAAACCCAGCCCAGCATTTATCAAAGAGACGTGGTTTTTTCTTAAGATTGAACATTATTTTCTCTGATGCCATGTACGAAGAGATTTCACTAAGCCACATAGACATGGGGGGGGATTCAGCACTTTTCCACAGCATGGCAATACACTTGTTCCCTGCAATCATGGCCAATTTAATGATCCGCACCTTGCCTCTCTTATCTGGAGAAATGTCAGACATGTCTCCTAATAATGCTAATTTAGGTGTACATGGGATCTCAAGGCCTGTGACCTCTTCGAGAGTCTCCCAAATTGAGCCCCAGTAAGGTCTCAGTTTGTTACATTCCCAGAACATGTGGAGCAGGCTACCTGTTTCCGTTGAGCACCTAGGGCAAAGGTCAGAGATAGCCTCATTCATCCTGTGAAGTCTTTCCGGCGTAAAATAGGTTCTATGGAGAATGTTAAATTGCATAAGTTTATGTCGAGTGTTATATGAAAAAGATAGTGCAGACTCACATAGTGATTCCCATTCATCTTCATCAAAGGTACAGTCCAGGTCCCGCTCCCATTTGTTCTTGGCATTTAGGGGTATAATTTCTGTACTGGTCAGGATTCTATCATATGTTAATGATAGGATGCCTCTAGTGTGAATAACTCCTTTTAGAATATCATCTATGAGGAGGGGTTTTGGAAGAGTGGAGTTTCCTCCCTGACCTGTACCTATGAAGTGTCTGACCTGTAGGTATTTAAAGAAATTAGTAGTTGGAAGGTGGAAGGCGGCACGTAACTGTTCAAAGGACATAAGTATGTTATTATCAAATAGGTCCCCAAAAGTTTTAATTCCCTGAGTGTACCACTTCTTGGTGATGCCATCTCTAAGTGATTCTGGCAAAGCTGGATTGTTGTGGAAGGGAGTCTTCCTGTGAAATGCAATAAAGCTACCAAGATGTGTCTGAATCTCAAACCATGTTCTTGCTGTGTGTTTAATAAATGGGTTATCTGAACAATTCTTCAGGGTGTGGTACTTCCTGATAAAAGGAATTCCGGCCAGCGGTACGTCCATCGTATGGCATTGTTCTATTTGTCTCCAGGCAGGGGAATTAGTCGACTCATTCTGCCAAATCCACAGAGCCCTTGTCTGTGCAGCCCAGTAATAGCGTTGGAAGTCTGGGAGTTTCAGTCCACCACACTGGGGGGAATTATATAGGGTTTTAATTTTAATTCTAGGGACCTTCCTTCTCCATATGAATGCAGATATTATCCTTTGTAATTTCTTGAAGAAGTTCTTATGTATAGATATAGGGAGGGTTTGAAAAAGATAGAGAAATTTAGGTAGGATGTTCATCTTAATGCAGTTCACACGTCCGATTAGCGAGAGAGGCAGCTGCATCCATCTATCTAGGTCCTTCTCCACCTTTTTAAGTAGTGGGTCATGATTTAGTAAGAAAATTGTATCTATTTGGTTCGGGATTTTTAGACCCAAATATGTTACAAATTGTGAGTTCCACTGGAAGGGGAAATTGGACCTTGGCATTTTTTCGGCTAGTGAGTTAAGTGGCATGGCCACGCTTTTTTGTGCATTAATCTTGTAGCCTGAGATTACATTATACTTTGACAGTGTTTCCATAAGGGCAGGCATGGATGAGTCGAGATTGGTTAGAAACAGGACTATGTCGTCCGCGTATAAAGAGATGACATGGCTCTCAGGACCCACCTTGACCCCACTAATAGCTTTATGTGACCTTATTGCTATAGCCAGGGGTTCGATTACCAGCGCAAAAAGTGTCGGGGAAAGAGGGCAACCCTGCCTAGTACCGCGCCTTAGAGGGAAAGAAGGTGAAATCTCTGAGTTGGTCTGTATCCTGGCTGTAGGGTTAAGGTACAGCATATGGATCATTCTTAGCATATTTGGGCCAAAGTTCATTTTTTGTAGAACAGCGAAGAGAACAAATATATGAGTCTGTACTACGGCCGAAACGTCTTATGACCCAGGGTGACATTACTGAAGAGTTTATCCGTTAATTGACACCTAACAAAACAAACAAAAAGCGTACGCTTGGACAAGGTGAAGCAAGTATCCCACCTAAAATCCAAACGTAACCTCCAAAAAATGTATTCCCTTTTTAAAAGAAAAAGGGCAATAGAAATTAGAAATAGGACACCCAAACACAGTATGGACGACAAGGACCACAGCTTAACCAAAGCCATACAGAGGTATCTAACAACAGATATCCAAACCACTCGATTGGGCGTACCTAATATTACAAAAGGAGTAGCACAACAACTACGCTACCAAAGAAACTTAGCAAAACGGGAAAAATTACAAAATACGATTACTACCTCCTCAGGGATATGAAAGCACATCATATGAAAATTGAAAACAAAAAGAAAAACAAAAAGAAAAAGAAAAAAAAGAAAAAAAAGAAAAAAGAAAAAATTGAAATTTGAAATCTGGAAGTTGAAATTTGACATTTGAAACATTGAAAATTGGAAATTGAAATTTGAAAAATTGAAATTTGGAATTTACAATTTGGAAATTGAAATTTGAAATTAAAATTCTCTACCTCCTCAGGGGTATGAAGACACATCATGTGACGACTTAGATTCTCTACCTCCTCAGGGGTATGAAAGCACATCATGTGAAAACACCTATATTACAAAAAATGAATTATTAAAAATTAAAAAATGAATACCAAAAACCACCTATAGAGGGCGCCATCCCGCTTCAAAAGAATGGACCAAATAATGAATAAAATTCTCTACCTCCACAGGGGTTTGAAGGCACATCATGTGACGACTTAGATTCTCTACCTCCTCAGGGGTATGAAAGCACATCATGTGAAACACTTATATTACAAAAAGATGAATTATTAAAATAATTGTGCCCTCCTCTACCTCCTCAGGGGTATGGATGCACATCAGGTTAAAAAACTAGATTACGACGTGACCCCTCATACCTCCTCAGGGGTACGGGTGAACATCAGCACAAACAAATCTGGAAACTGGAGTGGTCCCTTGAGCCCATAATGGTTCTCTTTTATGCCTCTAGACCCAGTAGGAAGCCAAGCAATGGATGAGGACCGTGCACCCCCCAGCCGCCGACCACTCTATACCAAACTAGTACTAACCTACTGGGGAGTGGCCGCCCGCAAAATCCAAAGCCAGAACCTAAGCCTAAGCCTGGTCTAGAGTGTAACTTCCTCGTAACTGGTCCACAGGAGTAGAAAAGCAGAAACCATTCAAAAACAATGTAACTACAAACAACCGACCTTAACTAACTATTTACCTATCTATCTAAGTATAAATAACCTAGACTCTCTACCTCCTCAGGGGTATGAAGACACATCATGTGACGACTTAGAATCTCTACCTCCTCAGGGGTATGAAAGCACACCATGTGAAAACACCTATATTACAAAAAAATGAATTATTAAAAAATAAAAAATGAATACCAAAAACCACCTATAGAGGGCGCCATCCCGCTTCAAAAGAATGGACCAAATAATGAACAAAATTCTCTACCTCCACAGGGGTTTGAAGGCACATCATGTGACGACTTAGATTCTCTACCTCCTCAGGGGTATGAAAGCACATCATGTGAAGCACTTATATTACAAAGAGATGAATTATTAAAATAATTGTGCCCCCTTCTACCTCCTCAGGGGTATGGATGCACATCAGGTTAAAAACTAGATTACGACGTGACCCCTCATACCTCCTCAGGGGAACGGGTGAACATCAGCACAAACAAATCTGGAAACTGGAGTGGTCCCTTGAGCCCATAATGGTTCTCTTTTCTGCCTCTAGACCCAGTAGGAAGCCAAGCAATGGATGAGGACCGTGCACCCCCCCAGCCGCCGACCACTCTATACCAAACTAGTACTAACCTACTGGGGAGTGGCCGCCCGCAAAATCCAAAGCCAGAATTAAGAGATTTGATAATTGCTGGGTCACTTCTTTCCAGAATATCTTAACTGGTGGGCAGTCACAGTACATGTGCATAAATGTCCCCTCGTCCCCATTTGTACATAAGGAGCATTTGGAATCTTGTTTAAGACCCATTCTGTTCAGTCTTATAGGAGTCAAGTATGTCCTATGGATATAGTTAAGATTGATTTGTTGATGGTCCGGGTTCCTTGATGCAAGTCGAACATTTGCCCAGGCTTCTTGCCACTCAAAATCTATTTCCAGGTCTGGTATATCCCTCCTCCAAACAGTGTCTAGGTGGAGGGTTTCATATGAAGCCGTTAGTAATTGATGATAAAAATCTGATACAAAACCTCTCGATGTCTCTCTTTCATAGAAAAAATTTTGGTATCTGTGGTGTGCAATTGGTATCGTTAATGGAACACTGAGCCTTCAAACATGCCAATAACTGTGCGTAAAAATAATATGTGGACTTGGTGAGATTAAAAGTTTTTGCGTATTTCATCGAAACTACAAAAGCCCTGTTTGTTGAAAACGTCTCCTAATGAGTGTATGCCTTGCTTTTCCCATCTAGGGAATCTTATAGGTTGTTTTCCAATCAAGAGTACATTGTTATTGAATAAGGGAGTATGATTATGCCATTTATGTGGGATAGAATCTTTTTTTTGTGTTTCACGCCATATCCGGATCGCATGAGTGATTATGGGGCCAAATTTCCGTTTGCATTGCTTAATTGATAATTTGGTGTATACTATATCCTTCAGCCTATATGGAGCTACTATATTTTCTTCTACATTTCTCCAGGATACTGATGCTTGGGGATCAAACCATGTTGTCAGTGGTCTTAAAGTGTACGCCTTAAAATAGTGGTAGAAATCTGGAAATGCCATACCACCATCTGCTTTGTTTCTCTGTGCGGTGGATCTTTTTATACGTGGTGGTTTGTTATTCCAAATAAATTTGTATGTGGAGGAGTGTAATTCTTTCCTTTTCTGGAGGGGGTAACGGTAGCATTGAGCTGAAGAAGTTGATTCTAGGTAGGACGTCCATCTTAACTATTGATATCCGTGCCTGTACTGAGTTTTTAAGTTTTGACCACCTGACAAGGTCGTATTTGATTTTGTTTTGGATTTTTATGTAATTGTGCTTCACCGTTTGGCTTATGGTAGGGAATATTTCAACTCCCAAACATCTAAAGTGTTTTACCATCTGTATCTCTTTTGGGAGGGTTATATTTCTTTTTGCAGGGGCGTTGAGTGGGAGGAAGGCCGACTTCGGCCAATTTATCCTAAATCCCGATAGATCTCCAAAGTCCTCAATCAGCTTGAGAAGATGAGGCAATGCGGTGTTGGGGTTTTGCATGAACAGTATTACGTCGTCCGCATATAAACTAATTTTGTGTTGTGTGCCCTTGATTATGATGGGTTCTATGGATTGGGATTGTCTTATATATTGTGCTAAAGGCTCTAATGATAGATCGAATAGTCCGGGACTAAGAGGGCAACCCTGTCTGGAAGAACGTGATACCGGAAAGATTTCGGAGGTGATTGTGCCTGTTGTAATCATGGCCGATGGGTCTTTGTATAATACTTTTATCATATCAATGAATCCTTTTCCTAACCCCATCCACAGCATCGCCTTAGGTGTGTTGTCTTCCTTGTTAGCATCTAGTACGTGTAGTAATCGTCTTATGTTATCAGTGATCAAGCGGCCTCTTATGAAGCCAGTTTGGTCCGGATGAATTAAAGACGTCATATGCTTTTGTAGTCTGATGGCTAATACCTTAGAGTACAGTTTGATATCGGTTCCGAGGAGGCTTAAAGGTCTATAACTACCGCACTCGGTGGGGTCTTTGTCTTTTTTAAGGAGGACTGTTATGAGTGCAATATTGTCATTCTTATGGAAGTTCCCCTCCTTGACTGAGTATAAAATCATATTTAGTAATAAGGGACCAATTATGTCCCAACAAGAGAGGTACATTTCTGGTGGGATACAGTCTCTTCCAGGAGCCCTACCACTTTGCATTTCAGATATGGCCTCCCTAAGTTCATCTAGTGTGATCGGTGTTTCTAACTGTTTAGCGTCATCCTCTGAAAGTTTAGGGAGGTTAATTTGATTAAGATATGTGTCCATTTTGTTTTGATCGAAGGTTGTTTCTGATTTGTATAAGTTGAAGTAGAATTCTTTGAATGTCGTGTTTATTTCTTTGGGTTCTGTAACAAGTCCTTGTTGTGCTCTAATGGTAGTTATATCTGCAAATTGTGCGTTGACTCTTAATCGCATAGCTAATAGGTGACTTGGTTTGGAACCTTGGGAGTACTGCTGTTGTCTTGTGCTACGTATTTGCATTTCAGATTGTTGTCTGTATATGGCGTTAATCTCTTTTTTTAGTATATTGACTTGATTTTCCAGTCGAACCGAGTTGTTGTATTGTAAAGAATTAAATAACGTTGAGTAAAGCGTTTCCAGTTCAGTCAGTTTTGAGCATCGATTCTTGCGTATTTGGGAGGAAAGGCTATCAGTGAAATCCTTGATCATTCCCTTTGCCGACATCCATAATATTATGGGGTCCTGCACCGAATTCGCATTCATCCGTAGGAATACCATAAGAGCTTCTTTGATTTGTGTAATGAATTCCTTGTTATTAAGCAGCATCGTGTTAAATCGCCATATTGGGGCTCGGGATGATAGTATACCAAATGTTCCTTTTAGGAGTAAATAACAGTGATCTGATAATGCATTGGGTATCATTTCCACATCGTATAGTCTCGGTGATGTAAAAACGTAATCTATTCTGGATAATGTGTTATGTCTCGCAGATCGACAAGAGTACTTCCGGGTCATGGGGTTGAGTGATCGCCATAAGTCATTTACACCTGTAATCTTCGACCAATCCTTTAATGCATTAGATGAATTTTTTTGTTCGTTGGAAAAGGAGGGGTTTGATTTGTCCATCCTTGGATTCCAAATGGCATTAAAATCCGCACCAATTATAAATGAGTATTCGGGAAGGTCTAACATTGCTCTGGTAAGTGTAGTGAAGAAACTAACTTCGTATAAATTTGGGGCGTATACCGCTACCAACGCTATTTTCCTGTTCTTGTGTAAAATCTTAGCTATAGTTATCCGACCATCTGCATCAGACCATACTCCCTTCAATTCAATATTCAACTTCCGTCTAACGACTATGGCTACTCCCCGAGTTCTCGTTCCAAAGGAAGAGTGACTAATGTTATGATGTGTTGTCCGCTAACGTATCTATGTCTTTCTCTAAAATGTGCGTTTCGCTTAGCAGAGCCACGTCCACCTGTTCTTTTTTCATCAGTGTGAGCACGCTTTTGCGTTTGTGTTGATTATTTATTCCACCAGTGTTCCAGATCATTATATTCAAACTAGCCATAATCTATACATGTTGTTGTGTAGTTGTTGGTAATGCTTCTGGAGTGCGAAGCAACAATAGATGTACATCCAACTATTGAGGTCCCGTTGAGAGCCGAGCTTAAAAACATATATATACAAATAAAAATCCCATAATCCCCCCTCCCACCGAGAGTCGTACAGGACTGTGTTCCATAAACACAACGTTCGCGTATAACTCCCTCCCTTAAACCACCGGATATCCCAGAATGATCCATTTATCCTTAACTTTCCTATGTATACCATAGGATCGAACATTCTAAATTCTACCATAAGTAGAATGTCAACTGTGGCTTGGCCACTCTCCCGTTAAATAAAAATTAAAATAAAATAAAACTAAAAATAAAGACCAAAAATAAGCTGCAATTATCATACCATAATCACTTACATTTTATGAGAACTTGTGTAATTTATAATAACCCAAGAATAATAGAGGTATTGAACTGAAAAGAGAACCTCAATAAATCAGAGAAAAGAAAAGAAAAACAAAAAAAGAGAACATTAACTTAGATCTTGAAAGAGCTTTGCTATGCTTAAACACCTAGAGTATAAATTGGAGAAGTAGTGGAAATATTTCCAATTAATAAAAAGCAGTTTTTAAATACGTATAAACAGCATTTCCCCTGGCCAGGGGTGGGTGATGATCCGTTGTGAAGAATGTTATTCCGAGATGGGCCCGCCGGTCCTCAGCCAGCCGCTGCTGTGATGGTTCTGTGGTTCTGTAGCTAGATGCTATTGGTTATTCCCCCGAAGGTCTTCTGGCTGTATGTCTGGCCACATATTGCTGTTATTCCAGAATGTTCCATATATCAAAGAATGTTTTAAATGTTCTAGATTATTCCAATATGTCGTTTTTACAGTGTTAGAATGTTCCAGTATGTTCCGGAATGTTGTTAGAATTCCATACTCTTAAAGTAAGGACCGCTTCAACGTCATGCTCATCTTCTCTGTATCGTTCCAATTTTAAATCCAATATGTCCGCAATAATAAAAGTCCAACGGGGAAAACATTCAATAACTCAGAGCTCGTAGGTCTCTCTGTCCCTAATCAGCGGTTCATTAAAGATTAAAAGGCTGTTTATACACTATCCTGCATTTTGTGCTGCCATATATTTGACTGCATCTTCAGGTGAGTTGAGGAAAACCCTTTCTCCTTGTTTATCGACGATACAAAGTCTTGCAGGGTATATTAATATGGGTTTGTATTTCTCCAGATAGAGTTGAGACATCACAGTCTTGTACTTGGCCCGCAAGATCACCACATCCCGACAATAATCTTCAAAGAAGTGTATTGACATATCCTTGTGTTTCAGATTGCCTTTCATCCTGTGAGTCTCCCGAATGATAATTTATTTTATTCTGACTTGACGCAGGACAGCCATGATCACTCTGGGTCTGACATTATTGTCGTTGGATCGGGTGCCCAATCTGTAACATTGCTCCACCTCAGGTACCGTAGGAAGGATTGTTGGTCCCAGGATTTTCTGTAATTCTGTCGCAAACACTTCAGGATGTGTGCAGCTCACCGACTCGTCCAGTCCGACTATACGAATATTCAACTTGCGATTTTGATATTCCATCTAGAATATTTTAGCTTTTTGTTCTTCATTGATTCGCTTAAGCTCAGCCGTTATATCGTTGAGCTTCGTCTTGAGTTCTTTGTAGTTTCCCTTCATCTCAGCCGTTAGTTTATCGTTGATATCAGCTACATCTTTGTAGATCCGACTGAAATTCTGTTGATGTTCTTCCAAACCAGTTTCCAGTGCTACGGTGCGTTTAATATGTGCGTCGGCATCCACCCTTAGCGCTTCTATTTTGCATTCGATAGATTCTTTGATAGCATCTACTTTTTCGGTTATTGTCTTCTCCATTCTTTTCATTTCCCGGATGATATATTCTGTATCTGCGGAGGTGTTTATAGGGGTTGAGGAGGAGGCTATCTCGTCAATATCCTCTGCTATTTTGCGCACGTATCCCGCGACCATAGGCGGGTCCTCTGCGCTTGGTTTTGCAATCGTTTTATCTCTCCTTGTTGGCATCTCGAATCTTTCAGTCAATATAGTTAGTCGATAATCTCAGTTGATATATGCATCAAGTTTTAAACGCATTGGTGGTATATAAATATGTTAAAAAAAACAAAACTAAAAAAAACGGGTGAGCAGCTGTGTCACATGCGACTTACTCCATTCTATAGCTAAACCGGTTACTCTTTAAAATGCATTGTTGTATATATATACCACCAGACAGAAAAGGGCATTGTTTGAGGGGAAAAGGGCAGATGATCAAGCACCCCTTGGGCCCTATGTGTGTCTGGTTACAGGCAGCCATGTTGGAAGAGAGGACTAGAGAGAAAGGCTCTATTTAAACTATGAAACTGGTGTTTGAAGATGAGTGTCAGAAGTTCTTCTGATGCAGATCACATTAGTTGGATTGCTGTCCAGGATGGAATGTGTTGTTAACCCATTCTATGCCACCACTTTAATCATCCTAAACCATTCTCTGCCAGCGCTATTTGTCTATGGAGATGTTCACCTTCTTTGCAGGGCTATAACTTTTTAAATTGTATTGCTAAATTGACATTACTATGGCCCATTCAACATCAATTATCTATCGTTCAGGCTGTAGGAACGTTTTACTTTTTCATTCACACATTCATACGAAAATACCGTCTAGAGTATAAATATGTTTTTATTGTTTTCTGCAGTATTTCATAGAACGTGAGATATAGGCATAAATGCATATATTAGATTATCAAATGCAGTTTGATACCGATCCATGCTATATTAAATATTTCAACTGTACATGGTCCTAACGTCATGACTTATCATCTGCGGGTGAACGGAGGGGGGGGGGGGGGGTCGTTTATAATTCCGTGACCGACGTTAAATGATTTATGTAGTATGGGTGATATATTGATCAGAGCAGTTTGTATCGAAAATGATAAACAAAAACGCTGAAACTCACGTCAGTCTCCTCGTACCGTTGGGCAATGAGAGTGGAGCAAATAGATCCCAGTTATGTGGTGGGGATCGAGGCGATCCAGTTCCGGTTTGTATAATACTAATATACGCCCAAATCATGTTTATTGAGTTATGGCAACGATTAGTGATGCACGATATATCGGCCGCCGATATAATATCGGCCGATATGGCCGTTTTTTTACACATCGGTATCGGACCGATATCAAGATAGGACCGATATTAAAAAAAAAAAAAAAAAAAAAAAAATTAAATGTTTTTTTTTTTTTTTTTACATGTTTTGGCCTTAAATAGTTTCAAAATATCAGTCATTTCTGAAAATAAGTTACAAAAGTAAAAAAATTATGCGTTTTGGAAAATAGCTCTTTATTTGATTATCATAAAAAAGTGTTTTCTATACAGAGATATCGACATCGGTAAATATCGGTATCGGCCAGAACAGCAATATTAATATCGGTTATCGGTATCGGCCACAATTTTCACATCGGTGCATCACTAGCAACGATCCATTGTCCACGGTGTGTGGATTGAGTCCCGGGACGATAAACGAGTGGCCGGACGGAATAGGGAGACGCACCGGGGTCACAATTATCAACTTTCGGTTGCAACTCGCCGTTCAAACAGCATCAGACCAGCCTCCGTGAAGGAAATATGAATACCATGATGAAAATATGAAATATTGATCTCAAAAACGCCTTACAGCGTTATTGGCAGACAACGCATGGACTTGAAACGCGTCTTAACATGTTATTGGCGGAGAATGGGTTAAGTATGTTGAGTTTTTAAGCAGATTTCTACACAATTTTAGGGTTTGACACCTGAATAAATATACTGGAATATATTGGTGCTTCTTTAAATCTTGAGATTGTCTGAAGCTGTTCCCATGCTGGTCAGTGGTAGGGTTTCTCTCCTGTATGAATTCACTGGTAGAGTTCCTCTCTTCTATGAATGTGCTGGTGTGTCTTTAAGTTTCCAGATCTACTGAAGCTCTTCTCACACTGGTCACAGTTATAGGGCTTCTCTATGAATGCGCTGGTGTTTCTTTAGGTTTCCAGAGGTACTGAAGCTCTTCTCACACTGGTCACAGTTATAGGGCTTCTCTCCTGTATGCATACGCTGGTGTATTAGAAAAGTGGGCTTATGGCTGAAGATCTTCTCACACTGGTCACAGTTATAAGGCTTCCTGTATGAATGCACTGGTGAATCTTTAATTGTCCAGATCTACTGAAGCTCTTCTCACACTGGTCACAGTTATAGGGCTTATCTCAAGTATGAATACGCTGGTGTCTCTTTAAGACTCCAGGGGTCTTGAATATCTTCTCACACTGGTCACAGTTATAAGGCTTCTCTCCTGTATGAATGCGCTGGTGTTCCTTTAAGCCTCCAGAGGTACTGCAGCTCTGCTCACACTGGTCACAGTGGTAAGGCTTCTCTCCTGTATGAACACGCTGGTGTGTCTTTAAATTTCCATACAGACTGAAGCTCTTCTCACACTGGTCACAGTGGTAGGGCTTCTCTCCTGTATGAATGCGCTGGTGTTCCTTTAAGGTGTCATATCTACTGAAGCTCTTCTCACACTGGTCACAGTTATAGGGCTTCTCTCCTGTATGAATGCTCTGGTGTTTCTTTAAGCTGTCAGATCTACTGAAGCTCTTCTCACACTGATCACAGTTAAAGGGCTTCTCTCCTGTATGAATGCGCTGGTGTTTCTTTAAGTCTCCAGTTCGACTGCAGCTTTTCTCACACTGGTCACAGTGGTAGGGCTTCTCTCCTGTATGAATGCGCTGGTGTTCCTTTAAGCCTCCACAGGTACTGAAGCGTGTTCCACACTGGTCACAGTAGTAAGGCTTCTCTCCTGTATGAATGCGCTGGTGAATCTTTAAGTGGTCAGGATTACTGAAGCGTGTTCCACACTGGTCACAGTCGTAAGGCTTCTCTCCTGTATGAATGCGCTGGTGAATCTTTAAGTGTCCATATCTATTGAAGCGCGTTCCACATTGGTCACAGTGGTAAGGCTTCTCTCCATGAATACGCTGGTGACGCTTTAACACTCCAGAGGTCTTGAAGCTCTTCTCACACTGGTCACAGCAGTGAGGCCTTGACTCGTTCATATCTCTGCTTGTTGTTGTGGAGCAATGCAGCAATTGTACCTGGAGACGAGAGAAGTACACCAATGAAAAGTTCAGATCTTGTGTGTGTTTTGCATTAGTTCAGTTTGTATTTCTCAAGTTCAAAAAGTTGATGTGATTTAAAGAAGATATGAAGCATAGCGATATAAATATAGTCATAGCATCAAATTAGTATTTAGATAAACCACAGAAAAAAATCATGTTATAAAAATAAGGCGTTCCTAAGAAAAAACGATTTGTTATGTCCATTTATGTAGCATTTATCAACATGTGCACTGCCATTTTGTTGCTGACGTCACGGTGATGGTTTGGTCTGGCTCCTGGTTTACACTGCTGGTTAGCTGCCTAGTAAACATGGAGTGTCTTGAAGGTCAGTCAGTAAATGCAACGTTACCTACCAAACAACGGGACCGCAGTGGTTCTTTTTGTATTGCTCCCGGCTGTTCAAACAAATGTTACGAGGTGAAAGAGAGAGGAAAGTTGGTTCATTTCCACAAACTACCAGTGAAAAACCAGTGTTGTTGGCGCGTTGGCTGGCTGCACTCAAGCGGCAGGGAATGAAGATCTGCAGCGAACACTTCATTGCCTCGGATTATGTTGTTGAGGGTGTCTTTGAAGAGGATGGGAGGTTTGTCCAGAAGACCACTAATCAGCTGAAGCCCGATGCGGTGGGTGTCTTTGAAGAGGATGGGAGGTTTGTCCAGAAGACCACTAATCAGCTGAAGCCCGATGCGGTTCCCTCGGTCTTCGACAGACAGACCGGCCCAGGCAGTTCAACCAGCGTCAGCCCTGCGCCGGAGCATTTAGCGTGCTGGCTACCTAGCTACAGTTCAGCTAACTAGCTACATGCAGCATTTAGCGAGCTGGCTACCTAGCTACGGTTCAGCTAACTAGCTACATGCAGCATTTAGCGTGCTGGCTACCTAGCTACGGTTCAGCTAACTAGCTACATGCAGCATTTAGGGAGCTGGGTTAGCCGGCTAGTTGGCTTTGAATCCCGGCTAGGTAGCCAGCACGCTAAATGCTGCATGTAGCTAGTTAGCTGAACCGTAGCTAGGTAGCCAGCACGCTAAATGCTGCATGTAGCTAGTTAGCTGAACCGTAGCTAGGTAGCCAGCACGCTAAATGCTCCGGCGCAGGGCTGACGCTGGTTGAACTGCCTGGGCCGGACGCGGTAAAATTAGTTTGAACAGCCGGGAGCAACACAAAAAGAACCACGCGGTCCCGTTGTTTGGTAGGTAACGTTGCATTTACTGACTGACCTTGAAGACACTCCATGTTTACTAGGCAGCTAACCAGCAGTGTAAGCCAGGAACCAGACCAAACGATCATGTGACAAAATGGCGCCGCCCATGGCGAAAACAGGGAAATTACATTTGAGTTTTCAGTCAAATAAGCAGGATTTCACATTTGATTATAGGACCCTGTCTTACCCAAGGTACACAACAAACAAACTAGGCTCATATTGTTCAATGCTTCATCTCCCCATTTAAAGTGAATCTGCTCTTAGAGCAGTTATTGAAAACTGGCCAACATTAATAAAATACTGAGATAAAACCTAACAGGCAGTTCCCTGCAATATGACATTGTGGTTGTATCTGTCCTTGTAACAATATCATTGTTGTTCTTAGTTTGTTGTTCTGGGGAGCAATTAAGAGTACACAGACCACTAGTACAGATAATTCAGTCTGAAATTATATTTTCAATGGAATGATTATATTAGCAATATCAATTACATGTCAATTAATCCATGTATTGTTTAGCCAAAGAGTAGCCTATTGATCATTAGTTTGTAATATGTTCATCAGATCAAGATCATGAATTAAAGGGAGATGTTGCATAGCGATATAAAAATAGTCATAGCATCAAATTAGTATTTAGACAAACTTTATGTAGCATTTATCAACCTGTGCGGCACCATTTTGTTGACGTTACATGCTGACGTCACGGAGATGGCTTTGCCCTGTACCCGAGCTCAACCAGGCAGTGTATTCGCACATTGATAGCCTTCTGAAAGAAGACGTTTCTTCAATTAGCTTTACCAGTGATATTTGGAGCTCTGATGTCCATGTCAATGCTGAGTTTGACAGCTCAGTGGATTGACGCAGACTTCCAACTCCGTAAAGCGGTCCTGCATTCCCAAGAGTTCTCCGGCTCTCATACTGCTGCAGCGCTGGCAACAGCATTCGAGAATATGTTCCAGACGTGGCATATTCCGAAAGAAAATATTCATGTCATACTCCGAGATAATGCCCGAAAACGTGGTCAAATGCATGAAAGATGCAGGATTACAAAGTTTGGAAAGTATGGCCCACACGCTTCAGCTGGCTGTCCACGATAGAGTGCCTTTTACGCACTGTTTAGCCTATATTTTACGCACTGTGTTTAGCCTATTAAATAGGCTAATTGTTTTTTCAGCCTGTTATTCGTTTTAACTTCTTTAATTCACATTTCTTTAGTTTGCAATAATGCAACTGCAAGCAAATGTTCCGAGACATATTTATATATTTGTAATTGTTAGGCTATTTGAATCCACCATTTAGGGCTAACTGTGTATTCAAATATCCTAACAAATTAAATTAGCCTATATTTTACGCAGTGTTTAGCCTATATTAAATAGTCAAAATGTTTTTTCAGCCTGTTATTCGTTTTAACTTTCAGCCTGTTATAGTGTCGTTAATTCAGTATTTAACTTCTTGTATTCATATTTATTTAGGCTATGCTAATTAAAAACACAAATGTTATGGACATCTAATTTAATTCTCCAACGCCTGTCCCGTCTCCCTGTCTCCCTATGACTTGCTGTCCTGGAGTGTTGACCGGAGTGTTGGACGTCCCGTGACGAAGGCCGGGAGATTGCGACCCCCTCTGCGTGCCCCCCTGTCTCCGGAGGTCTCGTAGTGGTGACCGGAGTGCCGGATGTCCCGCGATGATGTCGGGGAGTTCGCGACCCTCTCTGCGCCACCCCCTATCTCCCTGTCTCCGGCTGTCCCTGAGCAACGACCGGAGTGTTGAATGTCCCGTGACTAAGACGGGGAGGACGTGACCCTCTTTGCGCCGCCCCTGTGCCTCAAATAGATCCGCTATCAACTCTATCTTTAATCTTTCAAAATGTTCAGTTGCTATCGCTATTAGCTCTATCTTTAATCTTTCAAAATGTACAGTTGCTATTGCATGCACTCATCTGTGTTTCACCACACACATGAGTGCATGCTTACCAACTGTCCGTCTGCAACACTACTATCACCAACATCTAAGAAGGGAGATCCCCCCTTGAATGGCCCTTCTAAGGTTTCTCTCCTCCACACTGCCTGTGGAGATTTTTTTCCCTATTGTTAGGTTTTAGTGAGTTTTTCCTTACCTTCGCGTGGGGTATGTCTGGGAGTGCTTGCATTCTTTCATTTATTTGCATTCATCTAAAAATGTTTGGACCATATGGTGTTCTTGTTCTGTTCTTGACTTATTGTTATGTTTTCTTCTTGACTTGTTTAAAGAAGACCTGTACGGCCCATGGGGACATTAACGTGTGTTGTCGGGCCCTATAAATAAATTTGATTTGATTTGATTTGCTTATTTATTAATGCTTCAATTCATTCAGAAACGTTGCAGCAAACAATCCATATGTGCATTTGTTTACATAATGATAACGTACATAAATAACATAATATTATTGAGGGAGGAAAAAAGGAAACTGATACCTAATACTTCACCCTGTTAGTCAAATTGAACTATCGTTATGGACATCTAATTTAATTATCTGCTTATTTATTAATGCTTCAATTCATTCAGAAACATTGCAGCTAACAATCCATATGTGCATTTGTTTACATAATGATAACGTACATAAATAACATAATATTATTGAGGGAGGAAAAAAGGAAACTGATACCTAATACTTCACCCTGTTAGTCAAATTGAACTATCGCTCTGACTCAGACTGTGGGTGTGGGGGGGATGCTGAGGGCATGCTGATGTGATTTGACCAAAGCACAGTATACACACAGACAGTGGAGCTGTTTGCAGATAGCGGAGCATTTTGACTTGTTGCGTGGTGGCGATGTCTCGCAGATAACAAGTTAAGTATAATTATATAATATATTTTTTTTCGGTAGGTAACGTTACATTTGGTTGACAATTTACTGACTGACTTTCAAGACACCCCATGTTTACTATAGGTAGGTAACCAGCAGTGTAAACCAGAAGCCAGCCCAAACCATCACTGTGACGTCACCATCTAACTAACTCTAAAATGGCGGCGCCCATGGCAAAAACGGGGAAATTACATTTGAGTTTTCAGACAAATAAGCAGGATTTCACATTTGCTTATAGGCCCCTGTCTTACCCAAGGTACACAACAAACAAACTAGGCTCATATTGTTCAACGCTTCATCTCCCCTTTAACACAATCACCGCCAAAAACGGCGTATGACGTGTTTGCGAGCCATGCGAATTCTGCCAAACCACGCTGTTCGGCGTTATTGATCTGTTTACCTTTTTTTCTCGATTTTCCGAGCCTAAACGGGTGCGCGGACCTTTCTGAGATGTGTTCATGCAGCAAGCTGCATTTCCTCTCAAATTTCGCTAGGTGGCAGTATCCCCCTATGTTCTAACACTGTACCAGACTCTGAAAGCTTATTTGAGGTTTTGGACACCCTATAATAGATCTGAGCTGTGATTGGTCAGTTCACCTGGCCGCAGGTATAAAAACGTACGCCCACCCATAATCGATGAGTTTTTGCGAGTTGGTTGAGAGAGAGAGAGATAGAGAGAGATATTTACAGTGACATTCATGAGAGCAGAGTATATCAGTCTTATAGTATTTGTAGTAGTAGTATTAGTCATAGCTCAGGTAGTATTAGTAGTAATTGTAAGTTATATCGCCTGTGCTTTATAAGTGCATAGTCGTGCTAGTTAGTAGCACTTTGTCAGGATTAGTGGTAGTAGTAAGTAGTCTAGTAGTAGTAGTAGTGGTAAGGGTAGTTGTATTAGTAGTTATATTAGTTATCGTATGGTAACTGAGTCCAGAATGAAGCACGCCATCATGGAGAGAGGCAGAGAGTTGAAAGGCTCTACCTTCTCGATCACGGATCAATATCCATCGGAGATTATGAGGAGACGACGTTTACTACATCCAATCATGACGGACGCCAGAAACAGCAATAAAAAGACCCGTCTGTTCATCGATAAACTCTTCATCGATGGACAGATGTATCGCAACTCCGACATCACATATTGGCTGACGGGAGGTGATGAAAAAGCACAGGCTGGACGCTAACGTGTTTCTGACTGCAGTAAACAATGGCGCAGGCTTGTGACGGTACACACGCGACGATGGTTGCTATGGTAACTATCCTCATTGAAAGCAACATCCCGTTCCAAGTGATGTCTGATGACCATGTATGTGTGTCCTGGGTTGTTGTGGTGTTTCTTGAGTATTTTTTAACATATGTGTGGTATTTTCTACATCATGTCTATGGGCAATTTACCTAAGGGCTTAATCTTTGCCCACATTAATATATGTAGTCTTAGGAATAAGACACATGAGCTGGCTCTCTTCTTACAGGCTAATAGGATACATATTCTTGCTGTGTCAGAAACACATTTGGATGACTCTATCTGTAACTCTAGTATGGCTATAGCTGGTTTTACTTTATATAGAAAGGACAGGAACCGATTTGGGGGAGGAGTGGGATTATATATATGTGATCTATTTCCGGTAAAACTACGAAATGACATTGACATCAGTGATATTGAGGCCATCTGGTTGCAGGTACAGCTGCCACACCTAAAGCCCATATTGGTTGGTTGCTGTTATAGGCCCCCTAGCTCGGATAGCCGTTACTTCAATAGATTGTGTGATATGTTGGATAGGGTTACTGAAGAAGACTGTGAATTGTATTTATTGGGAGATATAAATGTTGATTGGCTCTCAGATAATTGTTATCTGAGTACCAAGCTTAAATCCATTACAAACACCTGTGGATTATTTCAAATTATGTCTCTACCTACAAGGATATCTGTTAATTGTCATGGAATCACCACTTCCAAATGTATAGACCATATCTATACTAATAATCCTGAAATGTGTTCCATACCTGTGTCTATCCCAGTTGGCTTCAGTGATCATAATATTATTGCCGTTTCCAGGATAACCAAACTACCAAAGGGCAGGGCTAAAATTGTACTTACAAGATCCTATAAGAAATTTAGTGAGGAGGCTTTTCTTGATGATCTTGGTTCAGTTCAGTGGAAGGATGTGAGGTCTGTAGATGATGCTGAGGTAGCTCTAAATATATTTATGGATTATTTAATGACAATTGTGAACAAACATGCCCCTTTAAAAAAGTTCACTGTCAAAGCGAAATGTGCTCCTTGGATTGATAACTCTTTAAAGGACTTAATGTTGCAAAGAGATGGGGCCAAGAAGATTTCGTTTTTATCAGGTCTAATTGAAGATAGAAATCATTACTGTAAATTAAGAAACCAGGTTACTAAAATTAACAGATTAAGTAAGATAACCTATTATAAGCAGACAATCTCAGAAAGCAGTAGGGACAGTAAAAAACTCTGGAATGTACTGAATTAAATCATGGGTAAAAAATCTGCCCTGGCTTCGTTTGTGGAATCAGAAGGTGGTATTTATCTGACTAAGCCTCTTCACATTGCTGATTATTTTAATGACTATTTTGTAAACAAGGTGTCCAAGCTTAGGCAGGGAATGGATAATACTGTCAATAACAACTCTGATGTGTTGATAAAAGAACACATTATGAAGGATAAAAACTGTGTCTTTGAATTCCAACAGGTGGATATTGTGACTGTGGATAGGCTATTGCGCTCTCTACCAGTCTCTAAATCCACTGGTAATGACCACCTGGATAGCAAATTGTTGAGAATAGCTGTGTCTCATATCTCTGCACCAATCTGTCACATTTTTAATAGGTGTTTAATCAGTGGCATGTGTCCTTTGTTATGGAAGGAGGGAAAGATCATTCCACTTCCTAAAGATGCTAAATTACCTTTTGGAGGTCCCAACAGTAGGCCTATTAGCATTTTACCCGATCTCAGTAATTTACTGGAAAAAATTGTGTCTGAGCAAGTCCAGGCCTACTTTTCAGCTAATGACATAACAACTGTACACCAACATGCATACAGGGCAGGTCATTCTACCAGTACTGCTTTGACACAAATGTCTGATAGTTGGCTTTCAGCTATCGATAGTTCAATGCTGGTGGGTGCTATTATGTTAGACTTCAGTGCCGCATTTGATGTGATTGATCACAATCTTTTAATACAAAAACTCATTTGCTATGGTTTTAATAACTCAGCAATTTTATTTTTTAGGAGTTATTTGTCCTCGAGGTCTCAGAGAGTCTATTTTAATGGTGCTTTGTCAGGCAGTAGAGGGTTAGAATGCGGTGTCCCACAGGGGAGTTGCCTGGGGCCCCTCTTATTTTCTATTTTTACTAATGATATGCCTTTTTCTATTCATCAGGCTAGTCTGACTTTATATGCTGATGATTCAACCCTTTATTATGCTGCAGCTACAAACTCTGAGCTCAATCAGGTTTTGGCTGGTGAATTGGACATTTTATATGACTGGATAAAAACAAATAAGCTGGTGCTTAACATATCAAAAACTGTTTGTATGCTTTTTGGGACCAATCAAAGATTGGCACGTAAACCTACATTGGTTCTACAAATTGCAGGTCAACCTATACATCAGGTTGAAAAAACTAAGCTTCTAGGCCTTTGGCTTGATAGTACTTTATCATGGTCTGATCACATAAACAAAACTGTTTTTAAAATGGGTAGAGCTATTGCTACAGCCAGGAAATGTGCACCATTCCTTCCATTTGCACTGTTTAATCAGATTGTTTGTGCTTTGGTTTTGTGCCACTTGGATTACTGTTCTGTAGTGTGGGCTTCTGCTTCAAAGCAGTCGCTAAATAGGTTACAAGTGGTACAAAATAAGGCAGCAAGACTCGTTCTTGGTTGTTCATATAGGACTAGTGTTGTTCAAATGCATGAACGTCTTAGTTGGAGGAGTGTTGAGAAAAGACTTTCTGCCAACCTTTTAATTTGTTTTCATAAAGTGATCACAACCCACAGTCCTAAATATATCACGGATAAAATAATTTACGCCTCAAATGTGCACATGCATTTTACCAGAGGGGCAAGTAGAGGGCAGATTATTCTACCCCATACAAACACTAACAGTGTGCAAAGAACAGTTTTATATAGGGCTATCAGGGCATGGAATTATCTTCCAAGTGACATACGTGACATAAGAGGTGTAGCAAGCTTCAAAAATAAATTAAAATCTTACATGTAGCCAATATTGACAATGCTGAGATATGCAATATGTTACCGTTGATGTACATATTTAGATATAATATGTTTGTGTGTTAATGTTGTTGTGGTTCCTCGGTTGGTACGTCTTGCTATGTTGTGTTTCCTTATTTGGTATGTCTTGCTATGTTTTAATTGTATTATGTTTTAATTGCAATGTATATGTTGTAATGTTTTAATGTTGTCTCGGACCCCAGGAAGACTAGTTGACGTCTCGGCGTCAGCTAATGGGGATCCTTTGCTAATAAACAAATAAACCATATGTAATTAATTAGCCCCAACAGCTAAAATGGTGCACTTTCATGCTAGGTTTACTACCTCATATTGCAGCTTTTAGATATCAGTTATGAAACAAATTTTAAATTATCTATGTTGGTCTAAACACAATCCTCATGATTAAATTCACTTTAATGCGTGATTTTTATTTTTTTTAACATGCATGTCTAACCACTTTTTTTGTACGGTTTCCTAGAAACAAGGGGTGGCTCAACTTACCTCTATGCTCAATTTACCCCAGTCTCCCCTACTGTGTTTCATTAAAGGACCCATGCATTAGAAATGGCTTTTTCCAGTGTTTAGCATTGTTTTATAGCAATAGGGGTTAGTATCAATGGGTCTGTGTCTCTAATTACCATATTTGCGGATTCCTTGTTTTTTTTTCCACTTTTTTCTCCCATTTTCTATATTTTCTCCCATCCCAATTTCGTATCATCCAATTCAACCCTCCCCTGTCACAAACGCCGTTTCTTGCCTCCCACAAGCCGGCTGCAATGTGGACTAAGTCATACATAGCACAAGTCCCCTCCGGTACTTGAGGTAACAGCAGTCGCATCTTTTCACCTGCGCAGCTCGATCTCTCAGTGGCGAGGAGTAACGCGTGGGAGGCTCACGCTGCCCCCGACACTTCCTGATTCTACTGCGCAGGCGCACCAACCGACCTGTAGGAGTCGCTGTCCACAACGCCCGATCCCCACCCATCAGTTTCCCACCCCCTAATACGGCCAATGTGTATTAGTATGAACGACCAGCTAAACTGAAAGCAATGTGGAGCGCTGGGCTCGAACAGGCGAGCCCAGCGTCTCCGCATTCGTGGCGAGCGCCTTGCCCACTACGCCACGTAGCCGCACCATATTTGCGGATTCCTGAGTCTAATTCAGTTAAGACAATCTCCTCCCACCGTGAATTAGGTAATTCTGATTTGACTCGCAATGCGACGTAGCAAGGAGCTGATTGTTATCTGATTGGCTCTGTGGTTGTAGTCACCGCCCACAATCAACAATTCGCTCAGAGCGTGTGGAATTCGCTCAGAGCGGACCAGAGCGAGTGCAATTACTTCCTCAAACAGCCGGCAGACACCAGAGAATGAACGAGCGAGCGAGAGAGAGATAGAGAGAGAGAGAGAGAGAGAGAGAGAACAGGAGTGTGTGTAAATGTGTGTGCGGGGCTGGTGGTGGGGCTTCTCCCTGGGATATCACTGTGAAAGTATCTTTGCGCATGCTCCCACACGCATGCCCGTATTCCGATCCGTGCAATAATAATCACAGGTGTATATATTTGAAAAAGGTTACCAATGCATTGTCCCGTGGGATTATGCCCCCGCGGCAAAATTCATTAGTATCCCCCTCAGTCTCTCTCTCTGCCAGTCGCAGACTGTGTGGGTGACTGTCACTCAAAGCGCTTATGGGCGGAGCCCAGCACAAACAGCCTGAAATCATTTGGCTGAAAGATTATGCTTTTGAGTACTTGATTAGAAATGTAAAACAATGAATACAAAATTTAAAAAAACGTACAGCTGTGTTCCATAGACTCACAGGAATTGTGTAAAGTTGCCCAAATAGTGCAAGGAATAGCAATGCATGTCCGCTTTAAGTGAAAGAATATATAGTTTAAAAGCATTATTCTGGACGTGGAACCGAATTATTTTACGATGCGCCTCAGTGTTCATACTCCTCTGTTTAGCCCCTCGCAGCCTTTTTATTGACAGCCTACATGTAGCCGCAACAGTTCCTTTCGAGCGTCGCTGCTGCAAGGAAGGAGCAATAAGTGGAAAACAATGTGAACATAATTGTACTTACAGATGTTGTGGTGTCCACAGTCTGATCTGTTTCCACAAGAAGAACGTTTTGATCCAGATGTGAAGTCTTGGTCCAGTACAGTTCTGCCACAGAGACGTTAGCAAGAGACTTGTTTAATTGTATCCAACATGTCTCTGGTCCGACTCACAACAAAGGTAACACACTTTATCTTGTTCACAATTGGGTTAAAAGTCAGTAATGTTTGCACAGAGGAGTTGACGGTGACTGATCACAAATGTGTTCCGTTTAAGTTAAGCTGTAGCCCTATTTTCTGAAATTTTGCCTAAAGGTACATGTCCAAGTAAATGGAAGATTGCTCCACTTCTACAAGGTCAAGTTCAAGTTCAAGTTCAAGTTCTTTAATAGTTGTCATACAGAAGTACAGAATACTTTCATACAAAATGCTTCTTACTGTTACGCTCCAGAGACTGCTAGACAAGATAGTATCAAATAACATAATATAGCATGAATTTAGAAGAAGAAAATGAGGTCACAGTGTTCGGTATAGACATATGTACAATGTTCTGAGTTACCATATAATATACAATACACAATACTATGCAGTGTACTAATGTACAGTACTATCTAGTGCAAAGCAGAAATGGGATGAGGTACAATTTTAGGTACAATTTACAGTAAGGTGTACGAGTTGTAGTGCAATCCTTCATCCATAAATATAAAGTGTGGGGAGTGGGTGCTACAGTGTGTTTGTTTAAAGTGGGTGTGTGCTATAAAGTGTGTGGAGTGGGTGCTACAGTGTGTTTGTTTAAAGTGAGTGTGTGCGTGTGGATGTGTGTGCTATGTGCGTTTGGTGGTTGTTGTTGTGTAGTGTTCATTCATTGTTCGTTTAGCAGCCTGATGGCCTGGGGATAGAAGCTACTTCTGAGTCTTTCTGTGCTCGCCTTGAGACTCCGGTATCGCTTGCCTGACCGCAGCAGTTCAAAGAGGCAGTTGTTCGGGTGACTGGAGTCTTTAATGATTCTCTTAGCCTTGCCCTTGCAACGCTTGTAGTAAATGTTCTGGAGGGTGGGGAGCCCCCCTCCAATTGTGCGTTCGGCTGCACGTGTCACTCTTTGTAGTCTGCTTCGGTCTTTTGCAGTGCTATTCCCAAACCAGGAGGTGATGTTGCCGGTCAAGATGCTCTCTATTGTACATGAGTAGAAGTTCTTAAGGATCTTCTGGCTGACTTGGAACTTCCTTAGGCGCCTGAGGAAGTAGAGGCGTTGTCGTGCCTTCTTCACCACACTGTTAATGTGTGTGGTCCATGTCAAGTCCTCGGATATGTAGGCTCCGAGGTACTTGAAGCTGTTGACTCTCTCAACCGGTGCCCCGTCGATGCTGAGGGGGCTGTAGTCCTTGACCCCCGACCTCCTGAAGTCCACAATCATCTCCTTTGTTTTGCTGACGTTCAGGGAGAGGCTGTTTTCCTGGCACCATCCCGCCAGGACCTTGACCTCTTCCAGGTAGGCCCTCTCGTCGTTGGCAGAGATCAGGCCCACCACCACTGTGTCGTCAGCAAATTTGACGATTGTATTGCTACTCCGCTGAGCCACACAGTCGTGTGTGTACAGGGAGTAGAGGAGGGGACTCAGAACACAGCCCTGGGGGGCCCCTATGTTGAGGGTGATGGATGAGGAGGTGCAGTTGCCTGCTCTCACCACCTGGGGTCTGCCAGTCAGGAAGTCCAAGACCCACTGGCAGAGGTCATAGCCCAAGCCCAGGTCCCTGAGCTTGGCTATGAGTATGGAGGGGACTATGGTATTGAATGCCGAGCTGTAGTCGATGAATAGCATTCTCACATAGTTCCCCTGCCTCTTGTCCAGGTGTGATGCTGCTGTGTGCAGCACATGGGATATGGCGTCCTCCGTGGACCTGTTGGGGCGGTATGCAAATTGCAGGGGGTCCATGTTGATGGGGAGGGAGGAGCAGATGTAGCCCTTTACTAGCTTCTCAAAGCACTTTGCATGTTCTTGGTATCATCTACATCTAGGGGGTATGTATTCCCAGTGTCAGAAATATTGTGTCTGTTACTAAGCTTGAGTAAATTATGATGAAACAAAGGAGAATATAAATTATGAATTTTGTTTGCATCTTTGCCGGTGAATAACACCATGTTACAATTGTGCAACCACGAGCTCGCTCACTGAGCTCATTCACCACCTTCTTGAGATCAAGTGTACAAAAAAAATCTAAGCAAATGAATAAAGGGAAGACGATTAAACAGAAGGATTTGTAGATACAGTAATAAATTGGAATCCATTTAATTATAAATTCATATTTGACCTTGAACTTGACCTTATTATGGCCAAATCATACCTCTATGGATAGGGGAAGAGCTCCTCTTTATAATGGCAGTGTTAAATCTGGATTTAGTCTTTTCCTCTCGGTTTTACGATAAGAGATATAATTAGCATTTTTCCGATAAATTCTTATTTTCGGTAAATCTTAAAAACATCGGTAAAAATGAAAATATACACTTTGACTGCTGTTTTGATAGGGTTAAGGTCTTTACTCTTGGATACATTTGAAAAAGAAACACAACATTAACGTCTTAACACATTCCCGCCCGACCACGGACATTTCCGTGTTTCGGCGCCATGCTTAAAGGCCAACTTGCAGGTTAAACCCTACTCTTTTGGGTAATAAAGGCTCTCTGCTTCCTGCCACTACCTGCCTGTGACTCTCCGAGCCCCTGCTGCCCTGCACCTGATGTGACGTCATCACTAAGATGACACACGCACGTTATGAACCATGGAGTAAAATATGCATGTGCGTGGAGGTTGTGGTTTGGTCGACAAAATGTTTGATAAAAACGCAAAAATTGGGTCAATTTCGATAATTTTTTTTCCCTCTTCATGAAAGTCAGCGTTGGCCTAGTCACATTGTTTATTGAACAAAAATACAACCTGCAAGTTGGCCTTTAAAGGGCCGTGGCAAGGTTGTTTTGGCTTTTATTCCATTTTAATAACCTACTCAATGTCACAGAGCGGTACTGCAGATTTACCCCACTCTTGGAATTCTGAAAAGTACATTACCGGCCAGATGCTCGTAGGGGCGCTGTATCGATAATGCAGTGTTCCCTGTGGCAGAACGGTGCACTCTTTTTTTGACTTTCAATGGAGTTTACTGTTAGCTGGAAGCTATGCCTGTAGCCTGTAGCTTGGAATACCTTTTGCAACGCCGAATTTACTATGCAGTAAAGGAATATATCATCAGCCAAGGGACATATCGATCTACCAGATGGTGATCGATAACTGGGAAATCCTTTTGGGGATCCAACCGGCCCACGGTAAGATCTTTTTCACGTAAATTACACGCTGATCAGGCCTTGCTTTGATAGCCAACCAGCCGATCAGCGAATGTGGCTACTGAGGCTAACGCGGTTATTGGTAATCAATCATCAGAAACTACGTCCCCCGCCCCCCCCTTTCATGCATTCATGGTGGACCATGAATACCGACAATATGCATTTTGCGTTTTAGCTCTAGCTTCCAGGAAATATACTAGTCCAAAACCCATATAACGCTTATATTCACGAGGCTATAAAATTAGAACGTATTGATGAAAAAATTATTTCTTTAAGCCATTTTGAAGGGACGGTTTATGGTCTCAATTGACAATGAGAATGGACAGATAGCAATACTATAAAGTATAGATTTAGCTCTACAAACAGCCTCACATACAATGAAAGTCTGTTTTGAAATGCTGGCCGTTTAGCGTGAGATTAGACGGCCCCCAATGGCCCCGAATGTGTTAACATGTGGGCCCTCTTCAGGACGATTCGTGATGTGCCACTTTGCCGACCGGTGTGCATTTCTTTTAATACATTATATATATAGAATTAAAGCCCTATTTGTTGCCTGTCAATTTCCGTTTCAGGCGACAAAATCCGTTCAGCGGTTCTCGAGTTACATATGTGAGGGGCGTGCGCCAAAGTACGCATTACCACCCCCGACTCCTGGGGCTCTATCTCCGTCAATCATTTGGCGATCTCGAAATTCTTTGGACAGGGTTGTAGCCAATGAGTGTGGCTTTCCAATGATACCCCAGGTGGGGATCTAACACGGTCTGTATTGATCGATTTATGATAAAAACAGCAGGGTCCCCTTATAAGGAGACCTTACAGCTTAACAGGTTAAAGGCCAACTTGCAGGTTGTATTTTTGTTCAATAAACAATGTGGACTAGGCCAACGGTGACTTTCATGAAGAAGGAAAAAAAACTATTGAAATTGACCCAGTTTTAGCGTTTTTATCAAACATTTTGTCTGCCCAACACAATCACCACACACGTGGATATTTTAATCAATGGTTCATAACGTGCGCATGTAATCTAAATTATGTCGTCACATCAGGTGCAGGACACCAGGGGGCTCTGAGAGTCACACACAGCTAGTGGCAGGCAGAGAGCCTTGCTACTACTAGCCGAGTGATGAATGACAATGTATCCGTTTCACCTAACAACACTATTGCTCCGTGATCATAGCCATCCATCTCTAAAGCTAACCACTATTTGTAAAAGCCACAACCACGTTACCATATTTGTAATAATGTAAATCATTGTGTCGTTGTACATAGTGTATACACCGTTAGAAGCTAACGTAGCTTAGCTTGGTAGCTATTGTGCTAACAACATACCCTGACGTCTAGCTTGTTAGCCGGCATGAATGCCCGATTTAAAATGGTTCTCTCCTCTTTGTATACCTTTGTCCTCACAAGTATTCTGCCAGGGAACTTATGGACACGACAATAGTAGTAGTTATAAGGTGTTTGAGCTTGTAACGTTAGTGGTACACGATAGCTATGAGCTAACTAACGTTACAAGCTCAAACACCTTATAACTAGGGCTGGGCAATATGACGATATTATATAAATATCGGGTACAGTTCATTAACGATACACTTTTTTAACGTATCGTGGATATCGTGATGTTTTGCCCAAGAGGATTGTGTCGCGTCAATCTGGTCCACCCCGTTCAAACTTTTTAACAACGCCGCCCCCACACACACACTACTGCATCAAAGTTAGTACTTATGATTAACAAAGGCATTCGTTTTGTGGCATTAACGTTATATAGTTACATGTTATATAGTTACACATCAGCGTATTTACCCAAACATAGCAACGTCCGATGACGACATAGATAGCAAGCGTTACTGTTCATATCTCAGCCCGTGCCGAGTTGTGCGTGCCCATTCTGCGGTCTGTTAATAAAGTTTTCAATCAGACAGATGTATGGAAAGGCTTTTATTATAACATTTGTTGCAGTAAAATCATTATGCCTCGTTGTCATGCTGCGGTGCGCTAGTAATCACTCGTCGGCCGCGGTGAGCTGTTGTTGTTGTCGTTGAGCTGAGCTCTCGTTAAAATCAATGGAGGGCATTCAGGAATGTAAAAAAAGAATAGCGCTTGCCGATTGGTGCTAAGAACAGCAGGGCGGGTGCAAGCTGTGTGACGTAATTGGCAGACTCGACTGTCAATCAAAATTATTCTGTTGCCGGCTGAATGATTGAATGAATGAAAACGTTATTAACGATTGCAGAATGGGTACAATACAGTACAGCTCAATACAACAACAGTGGACTGGAGGATGAAGACCAGAAAAAGACTTTAGGCTTTTTTACATAAGGGTCCTCCATTTTCAATTCATCAAAACATTTAGAGACATACAAATATACAGTAGTTTCATAAAAATGCTAATATCCTATTGATTGATTGATTGATTTAAAACTTTATTAACATATTGCAGAATGGGTACAGTACAGTTCAATACATACAATTGTTAAGAGGATGCAGACCAGAGAAAGACTTTCGTCTTGTTTACATCAGGGTCCCCCATTTTCAATTAATCATATTTCATATCTAAATCATATAATATCTCATTGCTAAATATATGCAATATATAATCTAATAATCCAATAATCTAAATCTAATATATAATATAAAAATGCTAAATGCATGGGTATTTTATTTTGTCTTTAATGTTAGCTTGCAAACTCAAATACTGTCTTGGTAAGCCTCATAATGAATTGTTTGGGGAAAAAAAGAAAAACATCGTGATGTGTATCGTGTATCGCCGAAAGGTCCGAAAATATCGTGATATCATATTTAGGCCATATCGTCCAGCCCTACTTATAACTACTACTATTCTCGTGTCCATAAGTTCCCTGGCAGAATACTTGTGAGGACAAAGGTATACAAAGAGGAGAGAACCATTTTAAATCGGGCATTCATGCCGGCTAACAAGCTAGATGCCGCAGCATGTTGTTAGCACAATAGTAGCCCACTCGGTGCATCACAGTCACTGACTGTGATGCACCGAGTGGGCTACTATTGACCAACATGCAGCGACATGTAGCTTGCATGATGCGTGTGCAGTGCTTTGCCACACAGGTCTGAGAAGAGGACCTGCACATGATTTTACTCGTTCCCCAAACTCCTCTACATGCCCCGATCTAAAATGGTTCACGACAGTAGACATAATGCTAACGTTAGCCAGCGCCATATATCCAGTAGTACTATGACCCGGACAGGCATAAGGCATAAGTTGCCTGAAGTGACGTCACGGCCGTGCTAGCGTCTGATAAGCTTTTAGATTTGCTCGTGCATGTTATTCGTGCATGGACCTTTTTAACCCTTTCCGAGTGGCATTTCCGGCATCAAATGGAAAAAAAATAATAATTAAATTAGATACCAATGATGTAAACTACCCATAATTGCAGAGTAGGGTTTAACCTGCAAGTTGGCCTTTAACGTGTCCTTTGATAACGGGTTTGTACCAGAGAAGCAAGTTAAATTGTAAATAGCCTCGCTGTAGAAACGTTTGCTGCTAACAGTGATGCACAGCCATCTTAGATGACGTAACGCCCCTGGTAACTCGCTCTGGTCGCCCCGTAGACTCCTCCCCTTGGTTGAATTACGACATCTGTGAGCTCAGACTGAAGTGTCGCAAAACCGAGAGGCAATGAAAATCTTCCAACCTCCAAGTACATCGTCTCTATCTCAAAAAGTTGATATCTGAATTTACCAAACTAATTAACACTTTCCGTGCCGGCCGTGTTTTCCTTTTTACCCCCTTGAATGCCGCCACCCACTTCAATGATAGCGCTCTCATATGTCTTAAATTATGGCTATGTGTCTATTTTTTTTATATATATATATATAAATCGGTTCATTTCCGTTTTATAGCATTTAAAAAATAGTTTTTTTTTTTTAAAGTTTCAGGAAAATGTCAACACTGCAATGTCAACACTGCAATCTTCTGAAACAGTTTTTGATAATCCCCTGTACAAATGGTAGGGAACATCTTGGTGCTAGTTAGCTTAAGCTTAGCTAGGTGCCACGTATGCAGTATGTGCCACGTAGTCTGTATGCTGCAGGGATGTTGGAGGCTAGCTGCTGAAGGGCTAGAGGAGGCTAGCTGCTGCAGGGCTGGTGGAGGCTAGCTGCTTCAGGGCTAGAGGAGGCTTCTGCAGGGCTGGTGGAGGCTAGCTGCTGCAGGGCTAGAGGAGGCTAGCTGCTGCAGGGCTGGTGGAGGCTAGCTGCTGAAGGAGGCCAGCTGCTGCAGGGCTGGTGGAGGCTAGCTGCTATAGGGCTGGTGGAGGCTAGCTGCTGCTGGGCATGTGAAGGCTAGCTGCTGCAGCACTGGTGGAGGCTAGCTGCTGCAGGGCTAGAGGAGGCTAGTTGTTATCATAGCCAACCAGCCGATCAGCGAATAAGGCTACTGAGGCTAATGCCGTTATTGGTAATCAATAATCAGAAACGACGCCCCCCCCCCCCCCCCCCCCCCCCCTTTCATGCATTCATGGTGGACAATATGCATTTTGAGTTTTAGCTCTAACTGGTCTATAGCCGAAACGCCATTCGATTTAATGTTATTAGCTTAGCGCCCTATATCTCGTGTTCCAGGAAATATACCAGAACATTCCAGTATATAGTTCATATTCACGACGCTATAAAATGGGAACGTATTGATGAAAAAATTATTTGTATAAGGCATATTGAAGGGACGGTTTATAGTGTCAATTGACAATGAGAATGGACAGATAGCAATAATATAAAGTATAGATTTAGCTCTACAAACAGCCTCACGCACAATGAACGTTTATTATGAAATGCTGGCCGTATAGAGTGGGATTAGACGGATCGCAATGGCCCCGAATGTGTTAAAGAATAGGGATACATGGCGGTGTTTGCAGGGCTCAAACAATATTTTATATCATAGCAATGGATATAAAACTATTGCCCATTTGACATCGAGTATCCATCGTTCAAGTTGTGAAAAATGAATAATTTTTTCATCCATACATTCCCGTTTTATACCGTGGTTAATATGAGTGAGAGTATGATGGATTATGAATGGAAATAGCAAATAAAAGAAACAACGATAGAAAACCCGACTTTTCTCCGGTTTGGCGCCCAAGCGTTGGCGAGTTAACCCGACTTATCTTGGGTCTGGCATCCAATGAGTTAATCAGGATTTTGCATAGTTGTTTACATTACTGTATATACAGTATATCCAGAATTTCAGCATCATGGGACATATATTTTTTTTCTCTGGTTTGGCGCCCAAGCGTTGGCGAGTTAACCCGACTTATCTCGGGTCTGGCGTCCAATGAGTTAATCAGGATTTTGCATAGTTGTTTACATTACTGTATATACAGTATATCCAGAATTTCAGCATCATGGGACATATATTTTTTTTCTCATGTATTTTTTTTCTCATGTTTTAATGGGACTTTGTTCCATTTAGTAGTAACAGGGCAAATACTTAAGTCATGTACTAACCAGCTAGCCCCAGTTATGTTCACCACTATATTTAACCTATCCCTGGCCAAGTCCGTGGTCCCTGCCTGCTTCAAGGTGTCCACTATAATCCCTGTACCAAAGAACACCTCCCCAGCAGGCCTAAATGACTACAGACCGGTAGGGCTGTCTCCGAAGCCTGTTTTTGGGATTCAAACTTCGACGTTCGAACTTTTCAAAATTTTTATAAAAAAAAAAGATTAAAAAATAAAAAATATATATATATAAATATCCTCAAACTAAATCCTCAATTTGAATAAAGTGATTCATCTGATTAAATGAGTATTTATTCTTGAATAGACGCATACAAAAATATATATATATATATTTATATATATATATATAAAAAATAATAATACTTTTTTTTTTTTATTAAAAATGTTTCATTCGAATGTAGATTTAGAATTCGAATGCCAAAGTAACGAACGAAGGTCCGAACGTTCGAACATTTGGGCTCAGCCCTACAAACCGGTGGCACTCACCTCTGTGGTCATGAAATGCTTTGAGAGGCTGGTAAAAGATTACATCTGTGCCTCCTTCCCTAGTACCACGGACCCTTTGCAGTTTGCTTACAGGACAAACAGGTCCAATGACGACACTGTCTCCCAGGTACTGCACCTGGGACACCCTTTCTCACCTTGACAGTCAGAAGGGGGGCTATGTGAGATTACTGTTCAATGACTATAGTTCAGCTTTCAATACCATAGTCCACACCAGACTGGGTGACAAGTTGATCGATCTGGGTCTGAACTCCACCCCGAGCGCCTGGATCCTGGACTTTCTGACCGACAAGCCCCAGCCGGTCAGGGTGGGTGGACACACCTCCAACTCAATCACCCTGAATATCGGGTCCCCCCAGGGCTGTGTTCTCAGCCGCCTGCTGTATTCGTTGTACACACGACTGTGTGGCTAAGTTCAGCTCCAACTCCATAGTGAAGTTTGCGGACGACACAGTGGTGGTGGGCCTGATCTCTAACACTGACGAGAAGGCCTACCGGGAGGAGGTTTATGTCCTGGCACTCTGGTGCCGGGATAACAGCCTACTCCTGAACATTGGTAAAACCAAGGAGCTGATCGTGGATTTTAGGAGAATACAGCAGGGGACACACACGCCACTAGGGATGCACCGAATGGGAAATTCTTGGCCGAAACTGAATACCGAAAATAGGAAACAGTTGGCCGAAAACCAAATGCCGAAAATGAATCATATAAATATATATATTATATATATAATGTATTTTTTTTTGTTCAGCTACCTGATTATGGCAAAAGACATGATTATGGCTAAACTTAACTTAAATAATATTAATAATCACTATTATGGGTCCATAAAACATTTATTCAGCACTTTTGAATGCATACAAAAATTCCAGACTGACTGCTGAAAGATTGTATACCTCTTTGCATACAACAAAATGTGCATTAAAGTCAAGTGCATTTTCTTTTCTCTGTAGGATAACTACAAGGAAGTGCATTTCAGAACAAAGCCACGGTGCTTTAAAACTGGATAAAGATCTGCATAAAGACACACACACACACACGAGGGAGAATAGCTTATAGCTATGAGTCATAATTCATGGCGTTCTAGCATACATGGAAGGACTGTATTTACTACATCTCCTGTGACTCTTAGCGGGGGATGACGTAGCTTAACACATTAACTGCCACGGAGTTTGATCATCTTATACCATTCTCTGCCAGCACTGTAAGTCTATGGAGATGTTCACCTTCTTTGCAGGGCTATAACTTTATAAATTGTATTGCTAAATTGACATTACTATGGCCCATTCAACATCGATTATCTGTCGTTCAGGATGTAGGAACGTTTTACTTTTTCATTCACACATTCATACGAAAATACCGTCTAGAATATAAATATGTTTTTATCGTTTTCTGCAGTAATTCCTAGAACGTGAGATATAGGCATAAATGCATATATAGATTATCAAATGCCGTTTGTTACCGATCCACGCTATATTAAAAATTTCAACTGTACATGGTCCTAAACGTTATGACTGATCATGCGCGGGTGAACGGGGGGGGGGGGGGGGGTCGTTTATAATTCCGTGATAGTCGTTAAATGCTTTATGTAGTATGGGTGATATATAGATCAGAGCAGTTTGTATGGATAATAAGAAACACTCACGCTGAAAATGACGTCAGCCTCCTCTTACCGTTGGGCGATGAGACTGGAGCAAAAAGATCCCAGTTATTTGATTGGGATCGAGTAGATCCATTTCCGGTTTGTATAATACTAATACACGCCCAAATCATGTCGATTATTGAGTTATGGCAGCTATCCATATCCACGTGTGTGGCTAGAGTCCCGCGACGATATGAGAGTGGCCGGACGGATTTAGGAGACGCACCGATATCCAACCGGCCATTTCCGGTTTGGCAACTCGCCGATCATCCACCAGGGGCCAGTATTGAATCGTTGCAGAGTTGTGCCGGCTCACACAGCATCAGACCAGGCTGCGTGAGGGGAATATGAATACCATGGCGAAAATATGAAATATGATCTCAATAACGTCGTACGCCGTGATCTGGCAGAATTAGCATGAACTTGAAACACGTCGTACAACGTGATTGGCGCAGGATGTTTAAGAGAGACTAGTGAAAGAGGAATGGAAGCGGTGTTAGCTAAAAAGGTTTTTAACCGCGATGGGCATATAGTAATGACGAGGATATAAAGCATGTTAAAGACTCATTTATTGGACGCGTTGCTCGCGGAGTTTACATAGAAACAGAAAGCCGAAAGGGCCTTTTTTAACCTTTTTCGGCCGATAATTTTCGGCGTCCGAATATTCGGTGCATCCCTACACGCCACTGTGGATTAATGGGGCTATCGTGGACAGGGTGAGCAGTTTTAAGTACCTGGGAGTCCATATCACAGAGGACCTGACATGGACAACACACACAGACAGTGTTAAAAAAGGCGAAGCAGCGCCTCTACCACCTGAGACAACTCAGGACATTCAGAGTATCAGGGAAGATACTCCAGTCCTTCTACTCTGTGGAGAGCATCCTGACTGGGAACATCACTGCCTGGTTTGGCAACTGCGCTCAGCAGCGCATACTACGGGTATTACACTACCACCCCTGCAGGACTTATACAACAGGAGGTGCAAATCCAGAGCCTGCAGAATAATGAAGGACCCTCACCACCCCAACAATAGCCTGTTCAAGCTGCTGCGGTCAGGCAAGCGCCTCTGCATACATGCAGCAAGAACAGAGAGACTCAAGACTCAGCTTCTTCCGCAAGGACATCAGAACACTGAACACTGATCTCTCCACAGACACAAGCACACATGAACACACGCACACTTGCACTCTCTCACAAACGCACTACAAAAAAGGTCACTTTAAAAAATATAACTGTAGATTTGTATATTATTGTATATAGTACTCATTAACTTTCCTTCTTAAGCTTAGCATTGTATAGTATTTTATTCGTATTACTTTTTATCATGTCAATTGTATTATCTATTCTATTATTCTATTTTTGCACAATCAAGGTGGGCATGGCCACCTTCATTTCACTACATGTCTCGTGTATGTATGTGACAAATAAATCTCTTGAAAAAAATCATACTACTGTTGTGTTTTTTCTTGAATCTTGAAAAGGGACATACAATTTTTGTAACATCTTTTTTTCCTTATGTACAGTTATAGGGTCCATTTAGTAGTAAATGGAAATTGAAATGGCTGGAAATGACTGATGGGCCATTTCTTTTGGTGATATAATGCAATTATTTTTTGCATTTCATGTGAGGTTTAAAATAAGTTAGATTTATTGGAATATGGAGATTTTCTTCAGATTCATCACAGTATTATGTCACCTTGAAAATGATGGTAATGAGAATCATGGAAAAACATGCATAGAAAGAATGGGGATATATTTAGAAAGGTTTTGCCTAGTCTTTGCATGAAGATGGATTTACCCTTTAGAGCCGTACCTCCTCCTTCATTCACAGATCCTTTAAGTCCTGGTGTTTTAATGCAGTCCACCAAGTAGACAGACAGCTCCTTTGGTCCCAGCTGAGAGAGGTGACTGCAAGACGCCATCTCCTACACTGTACTGGAGATCAGTGGGGCTGTGGCCTAAAAATACCAGATAAAAAAACAGTAAGAATAAGAGTCTTGCAAAGTACAACGTTCACTGTGACAAGTGGCTCAAAAGGTTAATGTCAAGCCCTGCCATGGACTCCTAAGCCAAGCTAAACTAGGATAATGTATGTCAGATAAACAGATACGACACTGCTAAGCTAACGTTAGTAGAGTTGTTCTGATACCGATACCAGTATCGGAAATGCCGCCGATACTGCCTAAAATGCTGGTATCTGTATCGGCGAGTACCCTCTAATTCTGCGCTCCAATACCATATGACGTAATTTATCAACAACACTGCGGTCTGCTGAGTGAGCATTATAAAACAAACCAGGGCTCTACGCTAACCTTTTTCCCAATGAGCACAAAATGAAAAAATTTAGGAGCACACAAAGAAATTTAGGAGCGCAGTGAAAAAAGTACCAGAGTTTATTAACAAACTATTTATTACATGCATATTATACTGTGCGTGTGTGTGCATACTAAGGGACAAACATCTGTGCAATAGCATCACCAAAATAACACATTGGTCCATGCCTCCTAGACAAAGGATATAGGTTGTCCACCTGCTTTTGTATGATGTAGTGTTGTCACGATACTAACATTTTGACTTCGATACAGATAGGAAAGGTAATGGAATATATTAGATGACAGACATGGAAAGTTCTTTATACAATTATTTAATTCATTATAATTTAAAATAATATTTTGACACGGTTGAAACGTAAATAATCAAATGATTGTTACAGCTGCTGAGCTATATTAACAGGGAACAAACTTAACTTTTTGACTTACCAGCCATTTGGCTGGTAGATTTAAAAAACTACCAGCCGGGCAGATTTTTTACCAGCCAAAAATCCAATTAGTATTTATATTGTAACGTTTGGCCACTTTAAATCATTGAACAGAGAGATAGAGAGGTAGATAGATAGATAGATAGATAGATAGATAGATAGATAGATAGATAGATAGATAGATAGATAGATAGATAGATAGATAGATAGATAGATAGAGAAGGCAGGCCTGAAAACCTACCTGTTCAAAAAGGCCTTTGACTGTTTAGCTTTTTATTTTAATTTTATTGCGCTTTTGTTTTTAAATGTCTGTTTATACTATGTTTTTAATTAACTATGTTCTATTTTTATCTTATTTGTATTCTGTATTTTATTTTATTTATTTTACTAATAACTATTTTATTTCAATTTTTTTTAACTGTTTTAACCATGTAGTGTAGCACTTTGGGATCCCAGTGAACAAAAAGTGCATTACAAATCCAATCTATTATTATTATTATTATTATTATTATTATTATTATTATTATTATTATTATTATTATTATTATTATTATTATTATGTGTGGCTGCTGTGTGGCTTACATCTGTGCTCTACTGAGTGCACCTTTCTAGTCTAGAGAGAGAGCGCTGATTCTCCGTAGCTGAGCAGAGTTGCATTTTGTCAACACAAGTTGGAACCCTGGAGGAAGCGATATAAGTAAACGAATTGCCAATAAATGTGAAGTTATCTTTGAACTTTGTTGCAGGGAATATGCCTCCACATATTTGGTCAAATCAAATGCGAAATAGTAAAATATCAGAGCACAATCAAAAACGCGATTGCAGGGTTTTAATTTTTAACGGCATACAAGTATACAATGAAATGCGGGTGGTCTTGCCCGCAACGATGTGCAATACAGTGGTACAACCAGGGTTTCCGTTAGAAAAAATTGTTGCCGGCCTCAGTGTCCGGTAGATTTCAATCTACCGGTCAAATGAGAGAAATTCCGGTCAGAGTTTATTGAGCTTAAAAACAATTGATAGGCAAAAGAATGACAACAAAACAAAAGAATGACATCATCAAGGCATGTAGATTTATAATATTTTTACTTAAAACTAGGCTACTTTTGCGTATAAAGTCATTATATTCCAAATAAAATAAGTCCCGAGACTCGTGCTGCTGCCGACTTTAAATCAAATAGGTGTCTGTGGGCAGTCGCCCGACATTAATAAACAACAGTCTGTTATAATCACATTTTTATGAGCTAACGAATTCCGTTATATTGGACATTTGTATTAATTATATCAAGCGAAGAACTGAGAAATTTGGCAGAGAGAGACGGCAACATTATCGTGGGTTTGCGTGACGACTCTCTCTCTCTCCACCTCCCAATGACTTATTTGCGAGAGTATGTCGATGCAGAGCAGCAGATTCAGCTGTTATTGGCTCTTTTCTGGGGACCGCACAGCAGCGCCCCCCACCCAACATAGAATTGAAAATGGCTGAATTGGAGTACTGCTGGAGTACTGCATTGTGCTGCTGCTGCTCCGGCTCTGCAGCTTCACAAAAGTTCGCACACCCAGCACTAAGCTCTCGCTGACAACGTCGTTGTCATTATTAGAAGCAACGATGAAACAAATGTAATGATTGTTTCGTTCATCGCATAGGCTATTTAATTTTAGCCTATTTTAATACAATTCAAATAATCAAATTGTGCTTAGACTCAGGGAATTATTTTCACCGGACATTAAGACCGGAGAGATTAAATATGTCGGACTTCAACAGATTTTGCCGGTCAAATACCGGTAATTACCGGCTAACGGAAACGCTGACACACATACACACAGTTTCAACTCACCACCGCCACATCATATTGACGCCGAGCACAGCCGACCCATTACCTGCCGGCCGAGGTAGATGCAGTGTATTTTGTTAGCCGCCAGGCGGCGGGCAGACCTTAAATTCTAGTCGCCAAACAATAAATCTACAAGCCAATGGCGCTGGGCGTGTAGTTATTTTTAGGGATGCACCGACATTTCGGTAACCGAAAACTTTCGGCCGAAAATGGCCTTTCGGCTTTTGGCCGAAAGAGTTTTTTCACCGAAAATATGTCACCGAAACAGAAACAACCTGTAACCTAACGCGTGTTGTTGTGATGATGTCGCGCTGTCGGGAGTCACGCTGTTTCTATGTAAACTCTGCGCGCAACGCGTCCAATAAATGCGTCTTTAACATGCTTTTATATCACTGAGTGATCTAATATGCATATTATTCAGAGCGAGTAGTCTGTCGCGCGTCTACTGTGCCGAGTCAAGCGAGCACATTCAGCTGGGGACTAGAAAGGTGCGCTCAGTAGAGCACAGATGTCCGCTGCGCAGCCAGAGAAAAGATGGAATTAATGTACTGTATGCATTCAGAAGTGCTGAATAAATGTTTTATGGACCCATAATAGTGATTATTTATTATTTAAGTTAAGTTTTGCCATAATCATATATTTTTCCATAATCATAATGTTCCACAACATTGGTAAAAAAAATTCTATTCTATGAATCATTTTCGGCCTTTCGGCCAACTGTTTTCTATTTTTGGTATCGGTTTCGCCAAGAATTTCCCATTCGGTGCATCCCTAGTTATTTTGTACCCTGGCTATATACTATAGCTAATGTCCATCAATATCTTCCTTTTGAATGAAATAGGATCAGGAATCAGGAGAGGGGATGCAAAGCGTGCAGAGTTTTCCAGAGAGAGAAAGAGAGAGAGAGAGAGAGAGACAGAAGGGAGAGTGAGAGAGAGACGGAAGGGAGTGTGAGTGAGAGAGAGTGAGAGAGAGAGAGAGAGATTTACCGCGACGAGGTGCGTTTAGACCATTGCTCGCAGACTTTTTCTTACACACAGAAACAGCTGAGAGAGAGAGAGAGAGAGAGAGAGAGAGGTTTTTACCGCGACAAGGTGCGTTTAGAGTTGCTTGCGGAGTTTTCCTTACACACAGAAACAGCGGAGAGAGAGAGGTTTTTACCGCGACGAGGTGCGTTTAGACCATTGCTCACAGAGTTTTCCTTACACATAAAAACAGCGTGACTCGTGAGATAAGTTGTCACAGAACTGTCAAACGCAGGGCTGAATAGTTAGATGTCATACCTGTAGCTTCTAAAATTGAAGGTCGGCACTGCTCTGTGTATATTATGAAATGACAATTGCGCTTTGACACGCCCACTACCCAAAACCATTACTCGCACACCGTGCTCCTAAATTAATTGTCCTGTTCGCACAAATCTATTTTAAGGGGCAAATGCGAGTGAAATGCTCGCACTGTAGAGCCCTGCAAACGTGTGTTTAATCGACCGTGAATTAAAGTGTCAATGCCATTTGTCATTTTAACAGCAGATACTTTCTTAATGCCATCGTCCCGACAGAGCGCTGTTGACGGGGAGCTCTGGTGTTATTAGCATTAGCTGAACAGCTAACCGAAAGCCAGTGATGGGCAGTAGCTTGCTACAAGTAGCGAAGCTACATAACTTAACTACAATTCTCAGTAGCGTGCTGGTAGCTCGCTACTTTTTAACCAGGGTAGCGTTCTCTGTAGCGCAGCTCGTTTTCGAATCAAGTAGTGCCGTAGCGTCAGCAAAACGCTACACGCTACATATCCGGAGAAACAGACACAAAAAAAAAAGAGTGTCTTCGGTCCTGAGAGTGTCGTGTTCTTCTGTCCTGCAGCTGGATGCTATTGGAGAAAACCCACTATGATTGGTTGGTTGGTTTAGGTATGAGTATGACGACTCACGATTAGACCAAAACATTACGGGTAGGCCAATCAGAGGCAGGATAGGGCGGGACATGCCACTCCAGCTCGGCAAACCAGGAAGTAAAAAAAATCTAAACACAGACCATGAAATGAATGAACGAACCGTTAGTCCGCGCGAAATAGCAGAAGGATTCGATGTTTCCAGGGCTGATGGCATTAATGAAGATGATGTCAATAACAACAACATATGTGTTTATTGTGTCCGCCAAAAACGAAGCTTCTCTCAACATCCCACACGGCCAGCACTAACTTGAGAACACATATATTCAGGTAAGCTGATGAAAAGCTTTACATCCCAAACAGCACACAAGTCAGTGCACTTTTTGTCAACAGATTTAACTAACATGTTTCACTGTAGGCAGAAAATGAACAATATTATGGGGGTGGAGAAAAGAAAAAACAAACTACCATAAATAGTACATACACTAAGAGGGAAAATATCACCTAGAGCAGTGGTTCTCAACCCACATGATTTTGGGGCCATGGAATGTTTTGTGAGTTACATATTTAAATACATTTGGTCATTTAGCTGACGCTTTCATTCAAAGCAACTTACAAATTGTGTACAACAAGTCAGCAGGAGTGGTACATCTAGCAGCCAAGGATAAGTAGTATTGTTTGTCTAGCAGTGTCGAGCTTGAGTGTTATACTCTTGAGTACATACTGTACTGTAGTAGTATAGACATATTAGCATAGTTGGTGGTAGTATAGACATGGTAGCATAATAGTAAAATGCAGTAAGACAGTTATTATTAGTTCAAATTCAGATATTGAAGAAGTGTGTTTTTGGTTGATAAAGTGGGCTGGTTTCAGCTAGGAGAGGGTATCAGGCAGCCAGAAGATGCAGAGTTTAGGGATAAATAATACATAAAGATAGAATAGAAAAGAAAAAGACCATTACTGAATCAAAAGTAATCAACAAACTATACTATAAAAACGTATCAAACCAAATAGTCTCTTTCTTTTCTTTTGTAGAGGCTGCACCCAGCTAAACTGGCCTTCCTGGATTTTGTACATAATACAAGTTCATGTTAAAAGGATGACACAAAAAGCCAGACCGAGGGCTTGTTTCAGTTTTATAATAAACAATCAAACTGAGCATTTATTTTGCCTGTCTATTTGTTTGATGGAAACTTGATCATGAAGTAAAAAAAAAAGAAAAAAAAAAAAGTAGTGCCGATGTAGCTAGCTATTTTTGACATGTTCTTGTAGTGTAGCTTGCTACATTTATCTGGGGATAGCTTCCATTGTAGTTGAGCTATATTTAATCGAGAGTAACTTGTAGTGTAGCTTGCTACATTTTCCAAGTAGCTTGCCCATCACTGCCGAAAGCTAGCGTTAACTAACGTTAAAGTTTTAGCTTTAACGTTACCTTGGCTAAAGTTGGGGCTATTCATAATCCAGCAATAATGGCTGCAGACCTGCAAGCAACGTACAGCAAGTTGGCACAGGAGTATTCCAAGGTAAATCACTTTTTCACCAGTAATGTTACATTGTTTCCAATTTTATCTACCGGTAGCTCATGCTAGCTACCCTAGCTCACGCTAACGTCGTCACTGATCTACCTCTCGCACACAATTAATGACATGTTGCGGAAAGCCATATCGGTGACAATGTTTAGCTTTTAGTGCCAAATGATAAGAGTCTGAGGAGGAGTCTCAAAAGAGAATGTTGAATATTTATTGTGCAAAAATCACAACAGAGCCTCTACTACTACAGTAGCTAACCTGTCAAAATACTTCCCAAAGATCAGTGAATACCACAACCACAACACCAGAGGGAGCTCCACAAATCATGTTAAACCCAGATTCGGCTCAAACAAGGGACTAAACACGTTTCACAATTATGCCACATCAATGTGGAACGCCCTACCCAAAGCTGTAAAGGAATGTGAATCACTACCCACTTTCAAAACCACTCTCAAAGAGCACCTACGGGAGAATGCAATTCGAAACTGGCCACCGTAAATGTACAGTAAATGTCCTCCTAACCCAATAATACACGAGACCCTCTTCTTGGGACCAAGTAAGGTTTCGTCGATATTCCAATGTACAGTTTTGCAATTGCTTGTACACTTGTAGTTTCCCCCCCTACCCCCGCCCCCCCCCCACCTACCCAACCTCCTCCAATGTACAGTTTCTACGTCAAATGTATACTCTCTTTTTTAGACACTTTTTGTATCACAAACAGTACTGTATTTGTAAATCTGGTATGTCATAAATGTATAGATGTAGCAGTACTGTCTATCTGTATGTCATGTACGTCATGTTATGATGAATTTAAAATGGGGGACCCTGATGTAAACAAGACGAAAGTCTTTCTCTGGTCTGCATTCCCTTAACAATTGTGTGTATTGAGCTGTACTGTATTATACCCATTCTGCAATCTGTTAATACAATTTTCAATCAATCAATCAATGGTAGGACAGCACAGAATGGGTACTGTGCTGTACCCATTCTGCAATTAGTGTTAATACACTTTTCAATCAATCAAACCCGTGGTCCAAAATGTGGGGCCCTGGCTCACGGCCTAAGAAGCATTTTAGCATAGCATAGCATCTCAAGTAAAGCCGAAACAGTGGCTGAAATGCTCAACAGTTGAGATGTTCGGTCATTATTAGTAACGAGCTGAATAAACGCACATGTCTCTCTATACATAGAGTCGCACCAGTTTCTGACCTAACGTCGCATATTCTCACTAACAGTAGTAGCATTAGCATAGCAGCTTAGCTTGGTAGCTGCTCCAGCTAACTTACCTCTGGTCAAGGCCCAGTCTGGATGGAAAAGTGGCAGAAACGCCCAACAGATCAGATGTGCGGTCAGTAGATGAATACAAGCAGATTTTACTGTAACAAAACGGAGAGGTCGACATGAACCGAATGTACCTTTGTTTACCTGAACGACGAGACTCCAGAAACTACGTGTGTTTTAGTCTTCTTCTTCTTCTTCTTCTTCTTCTTCTTCTTCTTCTTCTTCTTCTTCTTCTTTGGAATTAATGGCGGGTCGCAACCACAGAAAGGCGCATACCGCCACCTACTGTACAACCCAGCAACTGGATTGATTGATTGATTGAAAATTGTATTAACAGATTGCAGAATGGGTACAGTACAGTACAGCTCAATACATACAATTGTTAAGGGGATGCAGACCAGAGAAAAACTTTCGTCTTGTTTACATCAGGGTCCCCCATTTTCAATTCATCATAACATATATGACATACATGACATACAGATAGACAGTACTGCTATACATTTCTGACATACCAGATTTGCAAATACAGTACTGTTTGTGATACGAAACAAGTCCAGAAATAAGAGTATATACATTTGGCATAGAAACTGTACATTGGAGGAGGTTTGGGGGGGGGGGGGTGGGTAGGAGGAGTGGGGGGTGGGTAGGAGGAGTGGGTGGTGGGTAGGAGGAGTGGGTGGTGGACACTGTGGATAAGGCAAGAACCCGGCAAAGAAAAGAAAACAATAAAGAAAAACAAGAAAACCCAGAACAAACCAAACTATATACCCAACCCTAACATCACCACCCTATACAAACCTAATAAAAAATTTAAATAAAACCTAAACACAAACAAAAGAAATTAAATAAAATGCAAAGCCTACCCCCCAAACCAATTGAAAACACAAACCCCAAAACCAAATCCTGCACCCCTTTACTGCCCACCACAATGACCACATCCATCAACAATCCACCCAACGTAAAATATGCACCCACCCCCCCTCTCCCGACCCCACAAGACCCCCCTCTCCCTCTCATACCGAGCACAATGAAGCAGCACATGTTCAACTGTTTCCAGCTCCCCACAAAAAGGACAACCCCCGGTCTCATGCCTCCCCACCCTAAATGCTCTGAGTTTCGTAAAAGTCAGTCAAAGCTTACCAAAAGCACGAGCAGTGAACTCCAAGCCCACGTGACTTAACTCAAACTGGAAAGAAACAGACTAAGAAATGACGTAAACTCCATGATCAAAACTGCAAAAAGATAAATCATCAATGACAAAACCGAGGAAAACAAAAATAAACCATGTGAACTTTGGAAATTACTCAATAATCAACTAGGCTGCAGTAAAAAACTTAAAACCAGGTTCTCAAACATAAACATAAAGACGGACAACACGCTCATCACAGACAAGCTGGATGTAGCCAATTACTTAAACACTTTATTCACAAACATAGCCACAACACTGGTAAACAAACTACCCTCCCACTCAGGGCATTATGGGGTAGAACACATAGTAGCATACTACAAGAACCTAGGCGTCCACAAAGACGACTTCAAACTGGAAATGGTAACTACAGATGAGGTACTCAAATAACTGAGCGCCCTCCAACCGAACAAGGCCACTGGCCATGACAACATCCCCTCCAAATTACTCAGAGACTCAGCAGCCGCCATCACCCCAGTCATCACACACATAATAAACCTCTCCATAAAACAGGGACACGTCCCCAAGGACTTCAAAATTGCGAGAGTGACCCCTCTGCACAAAAAGGGCAGCAAATTAGACCCAGGCAACTACCGCCCTGTTCCTATCCTTACATCTATCTTGAAAGTCATGGAAAAAATAGTATACGAACAGGTAGAAAAGTACCTAGCGGAAAAAAATCTAATCTACGAATTCCAATCTGGCTTCAGAACATCCCACTCCACTGACACATGCCTTCTCTATTTGAACGACCACATCAAACAAGAGGTGGACGCGGGCAAATACTGCGGCATGGTCATGCTGGACCTACAAAAGGCCTTCGACACTGTCAATCACACCATTCTGATTGACAAGCTAAAAGCAATTGGTTTTGATAGCCTATCAGTGAGCTGGATATAATCCTACCTGGAGGGGGGAGAACAGATGGTGGAGGTAAACGGTACCCTATCCCCCCCCCTCCCAGTGAGCTGTGGTGTTCCACAAGGAAGCATACTAGGACCGCTACTGTTCCTAATTTATGCAAATGACATGTCGTCAGCTTGTGACTGCAACTTGTTCCTGTTTGCGGACGACTCAGCCCTGCTGGTCTCTGACAAGAACAAGTTACATGTTGAAAAAACCCTCAGCTCGGAACTAGGCAAAATCTGCATATGGCTCACCGATAACAAACTATCATTACACATGGGCAAAACAGAGTCCATTCTCTTCGGTTCAAATAACAAACTCAGAAAGACCGACGGCTTCTCAGTTACAGTGGGTGACAATATTGTCACAAGAAAAGATGAAATTACCTACCTGGGTTCCATCCTAGAGGCTAATCTTTCCTGTGACAAAATGGCATCCAATGTAATAAAAAAAGTCAACCAACGAACTCGATTCTTGTACCGGATCTCCTCTCTGGTAAACAAGAATACCCTGAAGACTCTGGCAGGAGCACTCATTCAAGGGTACTACGACTATATATTATTTTTATGTATGCACTGGTATCGGATCAGTATCGGTATTGTAACTGAGGGGTACAATTCCCTGACTGTATTACTAGATATGATACTTACTACCACTACCTTTGTACTTAATATTCGGCCACCCAGTACACGGCATAAATATATTATCATAAACACTCTCACGTAGATGAAACGGATCCAACACAAATGTACGAAGTCGAAACAGGTCTTTATTTCTACACAGCGATGGTGTGTAGAACAAGCACTTAATCACTTAATTACATTTATGAATTGAAATAGTATGCACTTTTATGGCAAAGAGTATTCGTCGGTATATCAATAGAGAATGTCCAATCTCTGAAGGCGCAGGTGGTAAATATACGACCTGGAATAGTTAAGGAATAACAGCAATGATACTTTAATGATTATATACTAGATACACTAGAGGGGGTTAATCCGGTCGCTTGTAAGCCGACAGGAGTAGGAGGGGGGGGGGGTAGAATCCGGCTGCCTCGTCCGGCCAAGGGTATCCCAGGTGAACCCACTGTAGTGCCGTTCAATGCGCCGGCGATCCTTGGACCACAGATGAAAGCAGGTGGACTCTTTGTGGGCCGGCTCTCTCCGGTCCACGGGGGAGAGACGTGAAGCGACCTCGTCTTGCAGAGCGTCTCCTCACCTTGCGTCCTCTCCAGGGGGGGGGGTTCCAACACACGGCAGTGTCGGGGGTCTTTATCCATGGAATAATCAAAGTATACAAAGCATAATCCGTGCCTGGGAAGGCGGGCTGTCGTCGGTAGAATAATCCGGTATACAGGTCCACTCGCTCGTCGGCTCTGGGGCTCCTCGGGTGCAGCTTCACATGGGGTCAACCACCCTGGGTAAGCAGCCAGTTCTCTGCCCGAAACGATGGGGTACTGACTACGGTAGTATTCTCACCGCACGAAGCACTATATATTAACAGACTATTATTAGCTTAATAGACTACGTCCAACTCGACGATATAGTGCCAAATATGACTATTCAAATATTAATATACACGATGTCTCAATACCGATGGTAGGCGAACTTGGCCTTACTCCCACACGTGGCGTCGCGGGGAGGCTTTACGTCTGTGACTCTATTGGAGGGTAAGAAACTGGACTGAAAAGAAAGTCCTACTTTAGTAGCGCAGTATATATACGCACTATGAACAAATAGTCCCATTAGTGGTGCGGTAGCCAGATTCCTACGCGGAACTAGGACTTGTTCGTACATGTGGAGCGGTACGTTTGAACTGGGTCTGAGGGGTATGGCAGCCTGGCACCAAGGTCTCGACCAATAGTAGAATGGAGACTATTATGGGATGTTCAGTAGGCTAGAATGGATATTCAATGCATATTGTACAAGGAATATACAAGGGATATCAGGGAATATTAGAGAATATACAAATACAATTAAATATATATATATAAATAAATATATATATTCGGTTTAATCTGGCCCTTCACAACAGCCACCCCCTGAATAGGTCCCAGACCTAATCAGTTAAACAGAGACAGATTAATCGCGTTGTCTATTTACACATAAGGGTTTGCTGTAGGGGTCAGTCAACTTCACAAAGTCATAGGGTTGTAGGGTCATGGTCATCATCGATTGTGTCTGGGAGTCGAGGCAGTTCTATGAGCCTTGCCACGGGACGGGTGTAAGTGCGACCCTGGACGAGCACTTCAGCTGATCGGACCTTGCCGTCGGCACCGGTGATCACTTTGCTTACGCGGCCGGCCGGCCACATAGCTCTGGGCAGTGATTGATCAATAATCATGACGACTGTTCCTTCTGTCAAATTGTCTCTCTCCTTTACCCACTTCTGGCGGGTCTGTAGAGACGGTAGGTAGTGCAGTAGGAAACTGTTCCAAAACTTGTCGGCTAATACTTGGCTGTACCTCCACATTCGTCGGCCGTTCGCTTCTTCAGGCCGGTACATTGTCTGGGGTAATGCAGGATCTAGCCGCCCCATCAGGAGTGTGTTGGAGGTAACTGGGTCGATATCCGCCACATCACTGGAGACATATCCGAGGGGCTTCGAGTTAAGTACTCCCTCAATCTCCGTGAGGACTGTCATTAGGACTTCTTCCGCCACAGTCTGGGCCCCAAGTACTGCGTACAGGGCTGTCTTTATGGAGCGCACTTCTCGTTCCCAAGTGCCACCGAAGTGGGGTGCGTTTGGGGGGTTGAATTGGAAATCAACCTGTGCTGGAGCGAGGTGGGTCTTAAGTTCTGGGCCCATAGCTTGGAAGCTCTCTCTCAGCTCTCTTTCGCCGCCTTTGAAGTTTGTCCCATGATCGGACAATAGGGTAGACGGTCTTCCTTTCCGTGATGTGAATCTTCGGAAGGCCATAAGGAATGAGTCTGTGCTCATGGTCGGGAGAAGCTCGATGTGTATCGCTCTGGTGGTCATGCATTTGAATACAATACCCGACCGCTTCTCGGTTCCTCTTCCTTTCTTTATGTGCAGCGGGCCAAAGCAGTCCATACCCGTTGAGTGGAATGGCTTGTCACCGATTCGGAGGCGACATGGAGGAAGGTCAGCCATCCTTGGTATGCTGGGCTGCGCGCGCCACTTGCGGCAGTCTAGACATGTTCGCTGGAAGTGTCGTACCGCCTCTCTTCCTTGTAGGATCCAGTAACGACGTCTGATTTCCGCGAAGACTCTTTCTGCTCCTGCGTGATGTACATCCTCATCGTATTTCTTTATAATCAGCTCTGTGACCTTGTGTCGGCTGTTCAATACGATCGGGTATTTAATGTCATCCGGTAGATTGGGGGCTCTGCGTAGGCGACCACCCACTCTGATGAGGGTATGAGCGTCGCTCTCGGGGGCCAGATGAATTAATCTGCTGTCGGATGGGACGGGCTTTCCTCCCTGTAGACAGGCCAATTCATCGGGGAACGAGTCTCTCTGGGCTCGCTGCAGTAGAAGCAATTCTGCTTCCTCGTAGTTAGCTGCTGACATATCAGCGGGGGACTTGCACTCCGGGTGGTACCGCAGGAATGTTCTTTGTTGTGCACTCTCTATGGACGTGCAATCGTCTATGTTAGGGTCGGTGGAGGCTACGGTGCTCAATCCACAGAACACAGACTTCTTATTTTCCACCTCCTCTGGACTTGCTTCCCTCGGGATAGGCATGGGCCACTGTCCTTCCGGGAGTCTTAGGAATGCGGGGCCGTCACTGTAGACATTGCGACGGGTGAGGTCATCCAGGGGCATCCCCCGGGTGATGACGTCAGCTGGGTTCTGTTTTGTATCAACGTAGAGCCACTCTGTTTCTCCGGTTAACTCTTCGGTTAAGTCTTGAATCTCGGTGACTCTGACTCCCACGAAGACTTTGTACTTGCATGAGTCCGATTTGATCCAGGCGAGTACCGTCGTGGAATCTGACCACAGGATTGTTCTAGACACCGGTATGGTGAGCTCACGTTGGATGAGCGTGGCTAGGTGCGCTCCGGCTAGGGCTGCGCAGAGCTCTAGACGGGGGATAGATTGTTGCTTGCGTGGGGCTATTCTCGAGCGGGCGAGGACAAATGCTGTGTAGATCTCTCCCCCCTGGTCTTGGGCCCGCAAGTAGGCTACTGATCCGTATGCGACCTCTGAGGCGTCACTGAAGACGTGTAAGTCCATTTTACATGTCTCTGGCCTCACCGTGGGTGGGAAGTAGCTTCGGCGCATATTAACGCCTGGGAGTGAGTGGAGCTCCATCTCCCACTCTCTCCAGGTGGATGCAAGGTGTGCGGGAATGGGGTCGTCCCAGCCCTGGTCCTTGTCCCACAATGCTCGTACAATCATTTTTGCCCTGGTGGTGTACGGTAGAATACATCCTAGCGGGTCATATTGTCGGGCGAGTGTTGTGTACACACTCCGTCTGGTGGTCGGCGCCACCGCCGGCCTTCCCTGCTCCGTAGTCAGGGGCTTGTGTCTGTAGTGAAGCGAATCTGTTTTGAATCGCCACACCAATCCCAGGGTCATCTCCTGGGCTTCTCCCGGGATTGTAGCCATCCAGGTCTCGCTGCTGGCTGCCTTGTCCTCGGAGGAGAGGCTGCGCAGTACTTGCGGATCGCTGCTGGCCCACTGCCTGAGATCAAAGCCGCCTTTGATCAATGAGGCGCGGAGTTTAATCAGGAGAGCCTCGGCTTCTTCCTGGGTTGAAAGGCTTTGTAGACAGTTGTCTACGTAGAAGCTGTTCTTTACGCTGTGTCGGACCTCTTCGTCCGCTGCTGGGTCCTCTGCTACATGTTTCTGTAGTGCAAATGTCGCACAGCAGGGGCTGCACGTCGTTCCGAAGGGGAGGACTTCCCATTGGTAGATGGCTGGGTGCTCATCTCCTGGCTTCTCTCTCCATAGGAACCGTAACAGGGGCTTGTCCGCCTCTACTAATCTCACCTGCAGGAACATTCCTTTAATGTCCCCGCTGATGGCCACCTTTTCCTGGCGGAAGCGGAGTAGAACGCCGAGTAGGGAGGGGCCGAGTGTGGGACCGGGCAGTAACTCTTTATTCAGATTTTGGGATCCGATCTGGTAGCTGCAGTTAAATACTATGCGGTCTTTACCGTTGTGATGGACCTTGTGGTGGGGCACGTACCACGATTCAGTGGTCTGGTCAGCCTCTTTAATGTCCATCTTTGTGACGTGTCCCGCTGTGATGAGCTTCTCAATCTCAGCGCGGTATACACTCTCTTGGGCGGGGTTCTTGGCTAAGCGCCGCTCCGTGTTCAGCAGGTACCGTTCTGTGGCGTCTGTCTTGGCGTGGAAAGTAGGCATTCCTTCTCGCCGCAGGAGTGGCGTGGCGTATCTCAACACGCCGTTGACCGGGACTCTCTTGGTCCCTGTCTCGAGGAGGTGAATGGCGTAAATGTCATCTTTAGAGCGAATGTCTTTCTTTCCGTTCTTAAAGGGCATTTGTTCCAAGGTCCATAGCCGCTCTACGCGTTGCAGGAGTGCGGTTTCTCCCTCTGTGACTCGGGAGTGGAGACATCTAGTGGCTGTACTTCGGTTGAGAGATTTGGCGAGCGGGCCTTGGAGAGTCCATCCCAAACGGGTCTCGACTGCTGCAGGACAGCCTCGGGGTCCGGTATGAACCCGGTCTATCGGGACAATGAGGTCTGCATGGTCGGAGCCTATCAACAGGGTCGGCATAGCATTGTCTATGAGCGGGATCGGTAACTTGCGCAGATGTGCATATTTCTCCATCAGCTTGGCGACGGGGTATGTGTACCGCGACAGTCCTATTTCTTGGCTGGTGAAAGCGTCTGCAATCTGGTACCGTCGCTCAGGCTGGCCTCTTGCTGCGATAGAGAATGAGACATTCTCGCCCTTTATCGTCTTCAAATCTCGTCTTATTGTCCGAATTGTCATTTGGGTTTCGCTTCCCCGCAGCCCTAGCTGGGCCGCAGCGGAGGCGAGCAGCAGGGTCTTCTCTGACCCGTCATCGAGGACGGCGTAAGTGTCCAGGACTTTATTCTGGTAGCTTAGTGTCACACGCACTACTTTTAGGAGTACTCGGGCTCCACTGCTGCTGGCGGGATCGATGTACATGGCGCTCGCTTTGCGGCTGGATGGTGCAGGTGAAGGGCGCCGTCTGTTACTGTCGTGAAGTATGTCCAGATGGGCTCCATCGCACTTGGTGCACCTTTTCTTTAAGCGGCATTCGGCTGCCATGTGTGAGCGCGCACAGCGAAAACAGCGCTTGTTGGACTTTATCCATTGACCTGCTTCCTCCGCGTTCAGCTTGGGGAAGGAGTCACATTGCGCTAGCCAGTGTTCTTTCTCACAGTAGGGGCACACTATCTTCCACTTCTCCGTTCTGGAGGGGGTACTGTGGCTCCTGCTGCTCGGTACTGACTCCGATTGGTGCATCACAGTCACCGATCTTCTTCCATCATTTAGTCGTCTGGTTCCTTCTCTGGAGCCAGGGGTGCTCCGTCCGAATGTATCTAGCCGTAGGCTGCTGACTTCTCTCGCCAGGAAGTCTGCTAGATCGAGGAGGTTCGGTTCGGGGCCATTCGGGTCTCTGTGGTCCCTCTGCCGCCTAAAGCGCTCCTGACGAGCGGGCGGCAGCTTCTCCAGGATCCTTTCCACATTTGAGTTGGCGTAAAGTTCATGCCTCCCCTTCTCTCTTTGCGCTCCCAACATCCCTACCAGGGACTGCACTCTGATGGACAGGTCGTCCAGTGCTCGATTGTCTGTTGCTGGGGGTAAGCGGTCGATGTGTCGGATCTCCTGGATCACGTAATCCCATATGCGCCCATACCTCTGGTCCAATGCTACCAGCGCTGCTGTGTATGGGGTGGTGGAAGTCGCGTAGGCGAGCGCTATATTATGTGCGCGGGGTACCTTTAAGTGCTTCAGTAGGATGGCGTATTTGTGGCGTTCATCCAATACATCCACCAACATGGTCTCCAGACACATGCGGAGTTCTGTATACTGGGCCCGGTTCTCTTGGGTGAAGTCGGGTACCATAGGCGTGCCAATGTATGACGCTGACTGTGGATACATCGGCGAGCGTTGGGGGAGAGGCCTCCTAGGCGAGTCTCCTCCCGCTCCTTGGTATGGGCTGGTACCGGCAGTGTACCATGGCCCGCTTGTCCAGGTGCTGTTCCTCGGTGCGGGTCGTGCGTCGTGCTCACCCGGGTATAGAGTCGGGGGTCTGTAGCGCAGCTCCGCCGGAGTATAGCCTGGGCTGTACCGGGCCTCCTGGTCCGGTAGAGTACTGTGCTGTCTTCGGGCGTGGTTCTCCTCCTCTTCCTCTTCGTCTTCAGTTAGGTCATCCAGTGCTTGTAGTCTCTGGTTTAGCCTCTCCACAGGATATGCTGCTCCTTCCCGGTTGCTAGGTCTCGCTTGGACCGGTGGGGGGAGGTGGTCTGTGGGGGGTATAGACCTCGTCTGTTGGTCAAGTTCAGGGTTGTTTACTCGGCTAGGGGATGCCGCCCTGGAGGTGTGTCTAGACGAGTTCCTGGAGCCTCTGGCGGAGGGAGAGGGTGTTGTCCGTCTGATCAGCTGTTCTATTAGTTGCGACTGCTGTCTGTCGCGCGCTGCGTCCCGTTGAGCACCGGCTCGTTCTCGGGCCACATTCTCTTCCATCTGAATGCGTCTTATTTCTAGACGTATCTGCTCGTGTTCGCTTCGCTGCTGGATCTGCAGTCGGTCGCGTTCAGCAGCGGCGTTCAGGCTGATGAGGAAGGCCTGCTGTAGGGTCCTCTCTGCCTCGCTGGGAGAAGGCGGTTGTATAGGGGAGCCTTCCCTCGGGGTACTCCTTGCGGAGCCTTGGAGTTCTATCTCCACGGTGCTCTCCCCGTCTTCTTCCGTGCCGAGTTCTCTCTCGGTAGCGTTGTATTCCTCCCGGGACTCATCGGGGACTACTTCTTCAGTACTGGCGGGGTGTGAAGTCATGTCTGGTTCCCACTGGTCCCCACCGTGAACTTGGTCAGTTACATTAGAGCCCGTAGGGGCCTCTATGGTCGGGGTAGTCTGGGCGTTGGGGTTAGACATACTTTTACTTTCTAGTTTTACCGCGTTTACTGTTAGTAGAAGACTAGGTTGTTGACTGACAGCGTAAGCCTCTAAGTACTGAGGGAGCCGTCGTTCGCGCTGCGGGCGTTGGTTAGGAGGATCGTTTCGTGGAGTGTTCATCATAGGCCATTTCAATATTAATAACACTATATTAATATTACACTAATTACCATCCGGCTCGAAGGACCAATTGTAACTGAGGGGTACAATTCCCTGACTGTATTACTAGATATGATACTTACTACCACTACCTTTGTACTTAATATTCGGCCACCCAGTACACGGCATAAATATATTATCATAAACACTCTCACGTAGATGAAACGGATCCAACACAAATGTACGAAGTCGAAACAGGTCTTTATTTCTACACAGCGATGGTGTGTAGAACAAGCACTTAATCACTTAATTACATTTATGAATTGAAATAGTATGCACTTTTATGGCAAAGAGTATTCGTCGGTATATCAATAGAGAATGTCCAATCTCTGAAGGCGCAGGTGGTAAATATACGACCTGGAATAGTTAAGGAATAACAGCAATGATACTTTAATGATTATATACTAGATACACTAGAGGGGGTTAATCCGGTCGCTTGTAAGCCGACAGGAGTAGGAGGGGGGGGGGGGGTAGAATCCGGCTGCCTCGTCCGGCCAAGGGTATCCCAGGTGAACCCACTGTAGTGCCGTTCAATGCGCCGGTGATCCTTGGACCACAGATGAAAGCAGGTGGACTCTTTGTGGGCCGGCTCTCTCCGGTCCACGGGGGAGAGACGTGAAGCGACCTCGTCTTGCAGAGCGTCTCCTCACCTTGCGTCCTCTCCAGGGGGGGGGGTTCCAACACACGGCAGTGTCGGGGGTCTTTATCCATGGAATAATCAAAGTATACAAAGCATAATCCGTGCCTGGGAAGGCGGGCTGTCGTCGGTAGAATAATCCGGTATACAGGTCCACTCGCTCGTCGGCTCTGGGGCTCCTCGGGTGCAGCTTCACATGGGGTCAACCACCCTGGGTAAGCAGCCAGTTCTCTGCCCGAAACGATGGGGTACTGACTACGGTAGTATTCTCACCGCACAAAGCACTATATATTAACAGACTATTATTAGCTTAATGGCCTACGTCCAACTCGACGATATAGTGCCAAATATGACTATTCAAATATTAATATACACGATGTCTCAATACCGATGGTAGGCGAACTTGGCCTTACTCCCACACGTGGCGTCGCGGGGAGGCTTTACGTCTGTGACTCTATTGGAGGGTAAGAAACTGGACTGAAAAGAAAGTCCTACTTTAGTAGCGCAGTATATATACGCACTATGAACAAATAGTCCCATTAGTGGTGCGGTAGCCAGATTCCTACGCGGAACTAGGACTTGTTCGTACATGTGGAGCGGTACGTTTGAACTGGGTCTGAGGGGTATGGCAGCCTGGCACCAAGGTCTCGACCAATAGTAGAATGGAGACTATTATGGGATGTTCAGTAGGCTAGAATGGATATTCAATGCATATTGTACAAGGAATATACAAGGGATATCAGGGAATATTAGAGAATATACAAATACAATTAAATATATATATATAAATAAATATATATATTCGGTTTAATCTGGCCCTTCACAACAGGTATCGACCGATACCCAAAGCTTAGGTATCGGAATCGGATCGGGAAGGAAAAAATGGTATCGGAACATCTCTAAACGTTAGTTCTGGATTTTTGCTAATGAAGGGCTAATATCTGAGGCTGCCGCAGCTAATAATAATAATATAAAAGAACAGCCATCATGGTTCATCAGCACAGATAATTCAACAGTTGGATAACAGATTTCTACCACTACTGAACAAGCCCGGATCACCCTCAGATCCTCCTCACCTCCACACCGCTCGGTAAGGACTGGGAGGCTTTCTAAACACCAGGCCACAGCAACAGCAAGCTGGCACTAACGTTACTAGGTCAACAATGTGTGTCTGTGTGCCCGTCTGCCAGTTCTTCAAGCCAGTGGCCATCAGGCTCCACAACCGGGGGCACAGACTGCTGCCAGCAGCTGGAGAACTAACGGCTGCAGAACTTAAGAACCATTAGGAATGTCTGACTCTTAACCACTAAACCCTGCATGGACTATAACGCATATTATGACCGATAGACAGACCATCATCTGCACCTTTGTGTACCGTTTACTTTTAGTCATATTTTATATTGCCTATATTTATTGTAACTTATATTATGACCAATAGGGTATAGAGACTCATATGCAACTCTGTGGGCTAGATCCACAAAGAATGGATTGCACCCGGTCCCTACTTACAATTCAATGGGGGACACTGATGTAAACAAGACGATTGACAAGCTCCATTCTGATTGACAAGCTAAAAGCAATTGGTTTTGATAGTTTATCAGTGAGCTGTATGCAATCCTACCTGGAGGGGAGAGAACAGATGGTGGAGGTTAACGGTATACTCTATCACCCCCCCTCACAGTGAGCTGTGGTGTTCCACAAGGAAGCATACTAGGACCGCTACTGTTCCAAATTTATGCAAATGACATGTCGTCAGCCTGTGATTGCAACTTGTTCCTGTTTGCGGACGACTCAGCCTTGCTGGTCTCTGACAAGAACAAGTTGAAGGTTGAAAAAACCCTCAGCTCGGAACTAGGCAAAATCTGCATATGGCTCGCTGATAACAAACTATCATTACACATGGGCAAAACAGAGTCCATTCTCTTCGGTTCAAATAACAAACTCAGCAAGACCGACGGCTTCTCAGTTACAGTGGGGGACAATATTGTCACAAGGAAAGACGAAATTACCTACCTGGGTTCCATCCTAGAGGCTAATCTTTCCTGTGACAAAATGGCATCCAATGCAATAAAAAAAAGTCAACCAACGAACTAGATTTTTGTACCGGATCTCCTCTCTGGTAAACAAGAATACCCTGAAGACTCTGGCAGGAGCACTCATTCAAGGGTACTACGACTATGCTTGCACCTCATGGTACCAAAGCACCTCAAAGGCGTTAAAAACAAGATTACAAACATCACAAAACAAACTGGTCAGACTACTACTTGACCTTACCGCCAGAACCCACCTCACCCCTGCCCACTTTAACAACCTAGGATGGCTTAGAGTAGACAACAGAGTACAGCAACTTGCAATGGGCCTGGTCTACAAGATACACTATACGACTAAGGTACTAGGGGTGGGAATCACCAGTTTCATCATGATACGATACGATATCGATTCTTTGGACAACGATACGATATTTGCCGATATCACAAAGTCTCTCACGATACAATACGATACGATTAGATTCAGGTGCCTGCGATCGATATGAGATGATATCATATGCCCATTTAACACAATCAGTAACATTTAGATCAAAAAAAAAAGGTAATGAAAATATCATTTGACATTTGTATTTTTGAGCTCTTCCAGACATTTAAAGGAAAATCAATCTATTGTTTTTAATACAAATAGACCTCCTGTTCACTGTAAAGTGCCACGTTTTTATATATTGAGCTTTAAACTTTAAGCTACATTTTTTGGAACTCAAAACTCACAACCTCCCTCTCCCAAACCGTTCCTACAACAATTTGTTGATGTTGCATGATCATGTATAGGCCTACATTTATTATGTATTATATTGTTTATGTTTAAATAACATTTAAACATCAAACTCCTCTGACTTCATCTGGTCTTTCCAAAGACGCGCGCACACACACACACACAGAAAGGGAGAATGCTATGCTGTAACATCTACACACACGGAGCTACTGCTGTTGTTCTTGGGCGGATATGAGACTCGCCACAGGATTTTCAAAATAAGAGTATCGATATGAATCGATCTTATTACATCGTATCGATCCGATTCGATTGTTGATAATTACATCGATGTATCGATCTGGATCGATGTATCGTCCCACCCCTATAACATTTACATTTACATTTAGTCATTTAGCTGACGCTTTTATCCAAAGCGACTTACAAGTTCTGTACGACAAGCCATCAGGAAGGGCACAACTCTATCAGCTGAGCAACAATGTTCATCAAAGTGTTGAGTGCTACAGTGTAGGTTAGTTTATTAGGACAAGTGCATGACAGTACGGTTAGTTAGGGTTAGATATTTTTTTTTTTTTTTTTTTTTAATTCAGATAATGGTTGAAGAAGTGCGTCTTTAGTCGACGGCGAAAGATTGGACGTGATTCGGCTGTCCTAACTGGGGTGGGTAGTTCATTCCACCATTGTGGGGCAAGGACTGAGAATAGGCGACTTCTCTTTGATGACCCTCCCGGAGCTTGGATAGGAGTAGGTCTGAGGCGGCCAGAAGATGCAGAGCGTAGGGGTCTTGAGGGTGTGTAGTTAGAGACCATTGACCGGAGGTAGGCGGGAGCGGTTCCCTTTGCCGCACGGTATGCTAGGTCGAGGGCCTTGAAGCGGATTCGTGCAGCAATGGGGAGCCAGTGCAGGTCCCTAAGAAGTGGGGTGACATGGGCCGACTTCGGTAGGTTTGAGATCAGGCGGGCCGCTGCGTTCTGAATGAGTTGAAGAGGCTTAGTGGCAGTGGCCGGGAGGCCAGCGAGCAGTGCATTGCAGTAGTCGAGGCGGGAGATGACTGTTGATTGGACGAGGAGTTGGGTGGCTTCTTTTGTCAGGAAGGGGCGTATCCTTCTGACGTTGCTCAGGAGGAATCGGCAGGTTCTGGTCGTCGCTGCGATGTGAGCAGAGAAGTTCAACTGGTCGTCGAGGACAACACCAAGGTTCTTGGCGGTCGGGGACGCAGTCACAGCTGCATTCTCGACTGTGATTGAAAGGTCGGTTAGGGGGGAGGATTTGGCCGGCAGGTGGAGCAATTCTGTTTCAATTCTGTTTCAATTCTATAAGGTACCCATGTACATGTCAAAATACTTCCCAAAGGTCAGTGAATACCACAACCACTACACCAGAGGAAGCTCAACAAATCATGTTAAACACAGATTCGGCTCAAACAAGGGACTAAACACATTTCGCAATTATGCCACATCAATGTGGAACGCCCTACCCAAAGCTGTAAAGGAATGTGAATCCCTACCCACATTCAAAACCGCTCTTAAAGAGCACCTACGGGAGGCTGCAATTCGAAACTGGCCACCATAAATGCCCAAACCCCCCACCAGCTCCTAATAGACAGTCTCCTCCCCACCGCATGTATATATTCTCTCGCCGCCGTATGTATATTTCTCTCCCACCCACCCCCTCCAAATGTACAGTCTCCACCCCACCGTATGTATATTTCTCTCCCACCCACCCACCCCCTCCTAATGTACAGTCTCCTCCCCATCATATGTATATACTCTGTCAGGATCTATGAGTAACAGTACTGTATATTTGGATACCGCATAATGCGCATATGTCACAAATGTATCAGTACTAAATACCTATATGTCCCTATGCCATAAATGTCATGTATGTTGTGTATGTCATAAATGTCAATATGAATTGAAAATGGGGGACCCTGATGTAAACAAGACGGAAGTCTTTCTCTGGTCTGCATCCCCTTAACAATTGTGTGTATTGAGCCGTACTGTATTGTACCCATTCTGCAATCTGTTAAATAAAGTTTTCATTCATTCATTAATTTGCTGTCTCGTTATAACACAAACAGCTCACGTTAGTCACCATGAAGAACCATGACCAGCTTATGTTAGTTAGCATCCAAGCTAGCCAGATAACGTTAGTAGTTTAGCATCCAAGCTAGAAACTGCTAGGCTGCCTGCTTACCTGCAATAATGTGGTCATCCTCCTGGACAGATAGATTTGTTAAATCATAATATCCACAGTGGTGTTGTGCTGGTCCTCAGTAAATGTCCCGCCGGCGAAAAATAAGTTGCTATTAAAGTGCTAAATGTTAGATACACTAATATAGACGATTCGAACGTGCCCGATCTGTTAATAAAATTTTCAATCAATCAATCCCGCGAAGGGTTGACGTTCACGTTGTCACGTTTCAGGTGGACGTGCCTCCAGACCAGGGCATGCCCGTATGAAGACGCTAGAGTACTTTTCTGTCAGACCGACCCGTGTTATCGTGTGGGAATAGCTTTATTAAGCTCGACTCTTATTGGCTTATAATTGGTTGTGGACTCCACACCATGAATCACATGGTGGAAGCTTGAGAAAGATCCCCCTCCCCTCCTGCCTGAGCTGCAGACAGTGACTGAGCACAGTGACTGCCAGCCTGCCTCAGTGAGTCTGAGAGTGTTAGAGAGAGGGAGAAAATTCAAAAAAATAATTATAACACAGAGATGAAAAATAATGATTTTTTATTATTATTGTAAACTATATATACAAAAGAAAAATATTATTTTTCATATTCATATTTTAATGGGGAAGCCTGGCTTCCAGGAGGATTCACCACTGCGCACAAGTTCAGTAGAATGAGAATAAGTTCTAACCAGAGTGCAAATTGTCATGGTTCTACCTTGTCAGTGCTCTCTCCGTTCACTCTACCACCTCTCATTATCGTTAACTAGTTACAGGTGGTTGTCATTAGAGACAGCTGATCTACGGTCTGGAGGCAGAGTGCATCTGGGTATATAAACCTGCCCTAGACGTAGAGAAGCTGTCAGATCGTAAACTCTCGTACCTCGTTAGTCACATTACTAAGCTCTTGTATCTACTCTGTTGCTTAAGTTGTTCTCCTGGATCTCTTCTTCATCAACCTTGACCTAATTCCTTTTCTCGTCCCCTCTCCTAGCCTGTACGGTGAAGACCTGGATACGCTGGCATGCTGGTTAAGACCTGGGAGACACTGACCTGCAGGTGAAGACCTGGAGACACTGGCCTTGCTCACAACCTTGTCCTAATCTCTATTCTCATCCTCTCTCCTAGACTGCACGGTGAAGACCTGGAGACACTGGCCTTGCTCACAAAGTACTGCTCAGACCTACGCTCGGCTGACGACAACTGCTCCTGCTCTGACTATCTTGCCCCCATGCACACCCTGGACATTCCGAGTATTACCCCAATGTACCGACCCCTGCCTGGACACTGACCACTCTATTAAACACACCCATATTGGGTTTGCACCAGTTCTGTCTGTGTGCATATTGGGTTCAATACTACATCCATGACACAAATGTAACAGATAAAGTATATATAGTGTGTACAGAATTGTACTATACAGATATATATGCAGATATATCCATATCGATATAGATACATGTACTGTATATGGCATATACAGTGTTGCAGTCTCTGGCCAGAGGTCCCACCTCTTCTCTGCCAGCGGGATCGACTGTAGAGAAACATGCAGGAGCTCCACAGCAGTCTGGAGCTGATGGACAAACTTCAACATAAGATCTTGGAGGTGGAGCGTGTCCAGCCTCTGTGGCCATCCAGCCAGTCTCCTACAAGCTGGGGAAAGAGGGAGAGCTTTGATACATACTGCAAGGTGACTGGTCAATGAGGCAATGGTTGTTCACGCCAAAAAGGAGAGGCAGTTAAATCATTTTGTGTCCTGTAGCGGTTGTCATGTGTTGCGTTACTTGAGTTCAACCTCACCCAGTCGAAACATCCTTGAGATCCAGTCTGTTCTGGTTGGAGAAGATACATTTGAAGAATGTTCTCATACAATGGGGCACTATAAGGCCTGCAGTCCTATCACAACAGATAAGGTGTTTCTCAGTACATTTCCAATGGGTGAGGATTCACTCATAGACGCTTTAAGAACAATGAATCTTTATAAGGCCGAATTAGATAAATTAAATTACTGTCAAATACTTACAATCCCCATTTTGACATAATAATTATGTCACCACTTTAAGCTCAGTCAGTCAGCAGCATGCGTCATCTAAACTTTCCCTAGTTTCACATTGCTAGCTGCTTACTCATTATAACAAGAAAATAAGATATAAGAATAATTGAATAGGAGAAAATAGCAGCTACTTTATAGTAATAAGAAAAAATTGACTTCAACATTTACAGTCTATTCATTATATCCCCCTTGTTGACATGACCTAATTATCATGTCAAACCTATAAAAGCTGGTAGCTAGTGACAGCGTCTTTACGTATGTAGGTGGTCCCCCTGCCCAACCCTTTCCCATCATCCTAGCTACCAACAGTTTCCCTTGATGTCCCACTTATCCCACATGAGTCCTATATTGGAGTGATTATGTGTCCAGCGTGTATTTTATTCTTGGCAATTTATACCTAAACGCAAGCAAGCAATCTTTAATGCACATAGCCATCAGCACAGTTCTTAATTTTCTTGAGTTTGTGGGGCGCCACGCTAATGTGTTGGGCTTGTCCCGATGTCCAGGTCACCCGAGAGCAGACAGAGAGTAGAAGAAAAACAAAGACATGGGGATATATTCTTTCCCTATCGAGGCTCTCATCCAAGCATGATGATTATCGATTGCTGTGGCTACATCCAGTGGCTGTTGGTTATAGTCAGATCTGGTCTCATCTAGTGGCAGTTGATTATAGACGGCTGTGGCCTCATCCAGTAGCTGTTGATTCTCTGGTATCAGGTAGTCATCATTCTCCATAACCTGTATAGGGAACACTCACACCATTCTCTTTCATACCCTGTGTTACCACAGTACATTCTCTCAACAGCATGAATGAATGAATGAATGAATGAATGAATGAATGAATGAATGAATGAATGAATGAATGAATGAATGAATGAATGAATGAATGAATGAATGAATGAATGAATGAAAACTTTATTTAACAGATTGCAGAATGGGTACAATACAGTACGGCTCAATACATACAATTGTTAAGGGGATGCAGACCTGAGAAAGACGTTTGTCTTGTTTCCATCAGGGTCCCCCATTTTCAATTCATATAGACATATATGACATACATGACATACAGATAGTCAGTACTGCTACATCTATACATTTATGACATACCAGATTTGCAAATACAGTACTGTTTGTGATACAGAAGGAGTCAAGAAAAGGGAGTATATACATTTGACGTAGAAACTGTACATTGGAGGAGGTTGGGTGGGGGGGGGTTGGGTACATTGGGATATTGACAACCATACTGGGTAATTTACATTGGAGGTGGTTGGGGGGGGGGGGGGGCGGGGGGGGGGGTGAGCATTTGGTTTGTACAGTATGGATCTTAAAGCACTATTAATCCCACACTAAACCCAAAGGTATACGCAAGAGCAAAGCATGAAGTGGGATAAAATAATGCAGATATATTAATCAAATCATATCAGGACCTCACGTTCCAATAGGCTTCTTGAATTTCTGTAATCTGTTACAACTATGGTTAGATTCTAGAGGAAGGGTCATTATTACACAAGCAGTTACAGGGTCTACAGGTATGGCATGACAGCTGCTATGATTGCCCTCCTCTCATTTACAGACACGGGTATGTTGTTGTCCTTCTGACTGGCCGCTTACCTACGCACATACCTCTCGCTGACATTGTCTTCCCCCTCCGTCTCGTATGGCAGGCCTTGTGCATTAGGACATGCAGAGGCATAGTGGTCCATTTTTCCACACTCCCAACAACCAGAATAAGATGACCCTGCTGAATGCCCTCGCTGACCTCCTCTCTGAGCACCTCTACAGGGTCAAGCTCTTCCCCCCCTAAGACCCACCCCTCAATCTATTTCCCCTGGATCCTTCCTGATGTAGCTTGTATGGTACACTCACTGGTACTGTGCACGACCGGATATGAATGGTATTCTTCATACCCGTCCTGGTGAGGGGATGTTGTGGCTTGTGCCATCTGTTTGGGGCTTTTGTCAATGTTTGATTTTTCCCTTATCTCCTTTACCTGTCCCTTGCTTCTAATATACCAATCGCCACTCCCAGTTCCCGAATCCCTGGGGCCCGGGAGTGGGTTGAGGAAGGGTCAGGTACTCCGAGTCCTTCAAGAGACCTATTTGAGACTCAGAGCCTATATTCAGGAAAACAAGTGTATTCCACTTCTGATTGATTGATTGAAAAGTTTATTAACAGATTGCAGAATGGGTACAGTACAGTGCAGCTCAATACATACAATTGTTAAGGGGATGCAGACCAGAGAAAGACTTTCGTCTTGTTTACATCAGGGTCCCCCATTTTCAATTCATCATAACATATATGACACACACAACATACAGATAGACAGTACTGCTACATCTATACATTTATGACATACCAGATTTGCAAATACAGTACTGTTTGTGATACAAAAGTTTCCAGAAAAAGAGTGTATATACATTTGACGTAGAAACTGTACATTGGAGGTTGGGTAGGTGGGGTGCGGTTGGGTGGGGGGGGGGGGCTGTACATTGGAGGTTGGGGGGGGGGGGGGTTGGGTAGGGGGTGGGTGGGGGGCACTGTACACTGTACATTGGAATACTGACAAAGCCATACATGGTAATTTACTGTACAACTGGGTTAGGACATTTGTAGGGGCCAGTTTCGAATTGCAGTCTCCTGTAGGTGTTCTTTGAGAGTGTTTTTGAAAGTGGGTAGTGATTCACATTCCTTTACAGCTTTGGGTAGGGCGTTCCACATTGATGTGGCATAATTGCGAAACGTGTTTAGTCCCTTGTTTGAGACAAATCTGGGTTTAACATGATTAGTGGAGCTCCCTCTGGTATTGTGATCGTGGTATTCACTGACCTGTGGGAAGTATTTTGACATGTACATGGGTACCTTGGTCGTGTAGTGTATCTTGTAGACCAGGCCCATTGCAAGTTGCTGTACTCTGTTGTCTACTCTAAGCCATCCTAGGTTGTCAAAGTGGGCAGGGGTGAGGTGGGTTCTAGGAGTCAGGTCAAGCAGTAGTCTGACTAGTTTGTTTTGAGATGTTTGTAATTTGGTTTTTAGTGCCTTTGAGGTGCTTTGGTACCACGAGGTGCAAGCATAGTCGTAGTACCCTTGAATGAGTGCTCCTGCCAGAGTCTTCAGGGTATTCTTGTTTACCAGAGGAGATCTGGTACAAGAATCGAGTTCGTTGGTTGACTTTTTTTTATTACATTGGATGCCATTTTGTCACAGGAAAGATTAGCCTCTAGGATGGAACCCAGGTAGGTAATTTCATCTTTCCTTGTGACAATATTGTCTGTAACTGAGAAGCCGTCGGTCTTGCTGAGTTTGTTATTTGAACCGAAGGGACTCAACCTGTCCCTTCACTACGCTTTAGCAGGTCTCTAGCGTCTCTAGTTCAGCCCCACCGGCCTTACATTCTACACACATTTCCTTAGACCTTTCTGTCTATAAATGGTGAACTATGCTAGAGCAAGAGTCACTGAACACTGTGACCTCATTTTCTACTTCTAAATTACATGCTATACTATGTTATTTGATACTATCTTGTCTAGCACAGTCTCTGGAGCGTAACAGTAAGAAGCATTTTGTATGAAAGTATTCTGTACTTCTGTATGACAACTATTAAAGAAACTTGAACTTGAAACTTGAGTGACGAGAGAGAGAGAGAGAGTGAGAGCAAGAGAGAGAGAGCAAGAGTGACGAGAGAGAGAGCAAGAGTGACGAGAGAGAAGATACAGAGGGAGATAGAGTGAGGTGAGGTGGGGAGAGAGAGAGAGTGAGATGGGGTGTTAGAGGGAGAGGTAATAATCAATACAATTATAATAATAATTACACCCGTAAATGTAGGTATTATATATTACATATATTAAATTGTGGTAGAGAGAGAAGAGAGAGAGACAGAGGGAAATAGAGTGAGGTGAGGTGGGGAGAGAGAAAGAGAGAGATGGGGTGTTAGAGGGAGAGAGAGGTAATAACCAATACAATTATAATAATAATTACACCCAAAAATGTAGGTATTATATATTATCATCAATCATATGAGCAACTGAACGGGTCATATATAGACACTGAATGGCGATATGGACGACGGCAAATACAAGGCATATAATCAAAATATGGGAAGAACTGCCTGGTATTTTGTTGAAGGACCCAAAAACATGTACACATACATTAAAGTTTTACAGAGTACAGAGTTAGCTCTGCGGGGAATGTATGCATGTATCCGCATTTCACTGTATGCCCTGTATGTGACAAATAAACCTCTTGAATCTACTTTTTTGAGAAAAGGTTTTCCAGGAGTTTTTCTTGACAATCCAAGACAGCACTTGCTCACAAACGGTCATATAATTTATGAAGTGTCTCATGTTCATTGCAGGTGACTACTACACCCGTCACAAAATTTACGTTTTGTGGTCATTACATCAGGATTTTACAGCACTTTAAATGAGAATAAGCATGTGCTTGTCAAATACCATGTTGAGCCAAAACAAATGGAACGTGGCCCAAACTTGGGCGGTAGTACTGCTATAATCCTACGAACAGTTGATCAAAATGCACACCTAGGGGCTAAAATACAATTGTACATTTCCAGGACAACATCATATTTTTTTCGAGGATATTTGGTAATTTTCCAGATTTTCCATGACTGGAAATCTAGTGTCTGAATTTCCAGGACGAGTGGGAACCCTGCCTGACCCTGGAAACTAAAGACTTCTCCCCAGAGGAGCTGTCTGTCAAGCAGGTGGGCAGGAAGCTGAGAGTCAGTGGGAAGACAGAGAAGAAGCAGGAGGATGAGAAAAGCTCCTACTCGTACAGACGGCAGGAGTTCAGACAGGAGTTTGATCTGCCTGAAGGGGTGGATCCTGAGGCCGTCACCTGCTCCCTGGCTCAGGACGGGAGGCTCCACATGCAGGCAGCAACGCTTCCATCTGCTGAGGAGGCTGAGAGAAAGGCTGCGATCAGATGTTGGAGAAGACACCAACACCACAGTTCCTCAGCACACAGACAGAGGGAAGCACCACACAGACCGACTCTGGCAACAAACAGGACTGAAAATATGGACTCATAATGTTTTATGTCTCTGACCAAATTTGTACAAATGTGTATTTCATAACTTCTACTGTATCCAAACAATGACATAATTTTGGTTTTATATGATTGCATTCGATGAATAAAACATTCTGGAAATGTACCATGTGCTTCCTTTTGTTTGACTCACGTCTCACTCACGTTTGTATATCTTTTTTTATGATATATTTTTCTTACACAGTACGGTATATTTGTATGTCTTGTATGTCATACATTTCTGATGAATTGAAAATGGAGGACCCTTATGGTAAACAAGACGAAAGTGTTTTTCTGGTCTTCATCCTTTTAGCAGTTGTTAGTACTGTGCTGTACTGTATTGTACCCATTCTGCAATCCCACGAGAAAATCTAAATAGCTTCAGCTTATAGGACTCCAACATCCTAAATTTTGTAACACTGTAAGCCTTGGGGTTTCTTCTAAACATTGAAGCATGACTTGTACTATTACAAGCTGTAGAAACGTTTGCTGCTAGGAGTTGATATCTGAATTTAACAATCTAATTAAGAGTGCCAGGGCTACTTCTTTCTCTAACCTTATCTCCTCCAGTAAGCACAATCCTAGGGTCCTACTAACCACCACAAAATTCCCCAAAGTTGGGGTATTATGTGGTATTTTGTGGTACTTTGGGGTATTTTGAGGTGATTAGTAGGACCCCAATCCTAGTGTTATTTAAGACCATAAACTCAATTGTCAGCAGTCACCCCCCCGTCCCCTCTGCATCTGGTATGGTCGAATGATGACTGTAATAGTTTTTCTTTAGTTCTTTCTAAACAAAGTTGCTGATGTAAGGGCAAATATCACCCCCTCCTCCTCCCTCTCTGTCCAGTTATCCGATCTTCTGTCAGGGAGCAGTTTTTCGCCTGTCTCCCGACCCTGACAGACCTAACAGACACAGTAAGCTCAATGAAGTCTTCATCAAGCTCCCTAGATATTGTACACAGTGGCGGTTGGAATGCCCCACGGGGCCCTGAGGCGAGATTGACAGCTCTTGACAGCTCTTGGACAGCTCGGGCCAGCTCGGGCCAGCTCGGGCCAGCTCTGGGGCCCCCCCCCCCCCCCCCCCCCCCCCCCCCCCCCCCCCCCCCCCCCCCCCCCCCCCCCCCCACCCCCACCCACACCACCTGACCCGGCACCGGGACATCCCTCCCTCCTCCCACGCTGTGCGCAACACGGACATTAATAAGAACGCTTCAATAAGGAAAGTCACGGAGCATGGAGGGTCATAAAAAAATAAAGTGATCAAATCGCTTTTGTCTTCTCTCTTCTACTGTGAAGCCAAGCTTGGTCATGCAGGTCTCTCTCCCATCTCTCTCCTATGATCCCAATATCTCTCACACACAATTCTGGAAATTCCTGGAATAGTGGAATAAAACAGGAAAAACGTTTCAGCACCACGGAGAGTGTTTCTCTGCACTGCAGCGGCGGTATATAAAGCAGGCCCAGGCTCGCCACAACAGTGGATTTAAAAGCCTTTTATAGATAATTCATTTGTATCGCAACGGAGTCACGGATCTAGTCGTGCCACGTAGCAATTATGTAGACAAAATTCATATAGAATAAACAAGTCTAAAACAAAGACTTTTAACGAAGTTTAGCCTATTAAATCATTTTATAAGCATTCGTTTATTTGCGGTCTGTGTGAGAACTGAAGCAACCATCTGCAGCAGAACACCAGCCCAGCTCTCTCTGTCCCCACGCTGGCCTGTGAGGCCGGCGGTGGTATATAAAGCAGACAGATAATAAATACTATTATAGAGAAAAGGGCAGTTTGTTTACTCACCTATTTGAATGGCATACGGCGAGCCTTGCGTTGTGCAAAATCCTCCACAATGTCTTTAATGTCCAACTCCCGGGCTCTGGTGTTTTCAATGGACAGGATTGCAAGCCCACTCAGTCTCTCCTGACCCACGGAGCTCCGCAGGTAGGTCTTAATAAGTTTTAACTTGGAGAAGGATCGCTCGGCTGTCGCCACAGTCACAGGTAACGTCAGGAATAACAGCATGGCAGTACACACCTCAGTGAACGAGGAAGTTACGGACTGATGATCCACAAACAGCATTTTTGCAAGTTGGAACACTGACGACTCCTTAGCGATCTCTTGTTTAAAACAGACCCTGAATGACAGGAGTTGAGTGGCAAAGTCATTTGCTAGGTCCCTGTTGTAGTGGTCAGATAGACAACAGGAGAGACAACATTTCCCAGCAATCATCATTCTTTAATTTATTTTAGGCTACAATCGGGAAGAATAGGAGGGCCTATTAGTTTCTATGTCAAATGTATATACTCCCTTTTCTTGACTCCTTCTGTATCACAAACAGTACTGTATTTGCAAATCTGGTATGTCATAAATGTATAGATGTAGCAGTACTGTCTATCTGTATGTCATGTATGTCATAAATGTCCTGATGAATTGAAAATGGGGGACCCTGATGTAAACAAGACGAAAGTCTTTCTCTGGTCTGCATCCCCTTAACAATTGTGTGTATTGAGCTGTACTGTATTGTACCCATTCTGCAATCTGTTAATAAAGTTTTCAATCAATCAATCAAGCCTGACAGCGTGGGGACAGAGAGAGGAGAGGAGAGGAGAGGAGAGGAGAGGAGAGGAGAGGAGAGGAGAGGAGAGGAGAGGAGAGGGCTGGGCTGGTGTTCTGCAGATGGTTGCTTCAGTGTTCTCACGCAGACCACAAATAAACGAACGCTTATAAAATGATTTAATAGGCTAAACTTCGTTTAAAAGTCTTTGTTTTAGACTTGTTTATTCTATTTGAATTTATTCGACATACTGCTACGTGGCACGACTAGATCCATGACTCCGTTGCGATACAAATAAATTATCTATAAAAGTGCCCTATCTTTTAAATCCATCCACTGCTGTGGCGAGCCTGGGGCGAGCCTTTATCGCTACCGGGAAAACATAGGGGGAACATAGGGGGCCCGGGGAACATAGAACCCTTTTGGAACATGGGAAACATAGGGGGCCCGGGGAACATAGGACCCGGGCCCCGGGGCATGGCGCAATGCAGTCTGTCATCCAGTCCCACGAACGAACGGCAACTCCATTCAGTCCCGGGCCGGGCCCGGGCCCTAGACCCCCCGCGGGCCCTAAGGCGGCTGCCTCAGCCGCCTCGCCTATATATCCGCGGCTGATTGTACACACATCCATGCTCAAGGAGGTTTTTAGTTCTGTTGGCCCTAGCTTAGTAACCATCATCATCAACAAGTCACTAGTCTCTGGCTCTGTCCCAGTTTATCTTAAAGTAACGTTGCATTCGTTCGGTACACAGTGCGTAGCCTACTTGACCGAAGGTCCCAACCAAAACAGCATATACAGTATGTGCAGGTGTATAAGTAGGTATATAGAAGCATTATACGCAGGTATAATCAGACAGATATGGATATATATATGCAGTAAATATAAATATATAAATGTATATATCCAGCACTATTGTACATGCTATCATAGTTATTTTTGTATGACATTTATTTTGCATTTAAATTTTTTTTACTTTATGGTGTTTTTGTTTTGTTCTTGACTTATTGTGATGTTTCTTCTTGACTTGTTTAACACTTTCAGAGCCGGCTGTGTTTTCCTTTTTACCCCCTTGAATGCCGCCACCCACTTCAATGTTAGCGTTAAAAACGCCTAATCTATATTTAAAATTATGGCTATGTGTCTAATCTGCCCGTCGCTTATCAATGACGCGTTTTCCAGTCAACATTGTCGAAGCGGATTGTTTTTTTATCGGTTCATTCTCGTTTTATAGCATCTTGAAAAGCCCTCGTTTTCAAGGAAAATAAAAAGATTCCATGATAAACGGAATATTTTAGAATACACAAAAACGTTGTCATTTTTCGGCCTATTTATGAATCGTTTTCAAATAAACGCTAGATTATCGATAGTATATGTGTACGTATGCACGCTATATAGGCGATCTAAAAAATCGATTCTCTTAGTTCCTGATCGCTCGCACACAGCCACATCACACATAGGGGAAAAACTTATATCTCCGTGAAAACAGGTCTGATTATCCTAAGACTGGTAAAATAGATTCCTTACCTGAGATCAGATGTTATCCAAAAAGATTATTCCAATTCCTGATCGCCATTCCAAATATCGATTGCTTTTATTGATCCAACGCTACATACTGTAAACACATATTCCATGCTGTTCTGAGGCTCCACAATGAATCCGAGCGGCTCGGGGTACATGCCCGAGAAATAAATGTGGATTCCGGATTTTTCTTTTCTCATCCATTTTCATTGAGTCCATTCCAAAAGGGTGCATTACCATCTGGGAGACGATAGGGGGCACTTTTTGCAAATCTGAGCTGCTACAGGGTCTGCTGTACCAACGGGAGACTCGGTTGATGAAATATGAATTCAGATCGCTAAAAAATAAAACGATATTTGTCGTGATGGGCTTCAGGCGTTAAGACGTGTCCAGCCCATGGGGACATTAACGTGTGTTGTTAGGCCTTACAAATACATTTGATTTGATTTATATGGGTAGAATATAGTAAGAGTATAGATTTTTTGTTAATAATAAAAGAGTAATTTTCGGGTAAAAATTACTAGACCATCGTGGGGTCGAGTCCCTGTGAACATAAATCACAAAGGCTGAAGTTAAAAGGATGTGTATCAGTGATAATCAAACCGTAAACAAAGATCCACTACACTTCCGGTTGCTGCTGAACGGACGTGTTTTGCGGACCTCCCAAACTTTCAAACTTTAGACTGTTTTCTTTCTACGTTTTTGTTTTCTTTCTTTCTACCATTTTTTAACCAGTGATCTTAACTGATCACAGTGACTTTTGCTCTTATCGTTTATGCTGTTGGATTTATTGGTTTTATGTGACTTTTTACTGGACGTGACCTAAGCTATCGGAGCTTGTTGTTGCCATAGCTACAGCTACACGCTACAGTACTCACATTGCTAAACTCCCCTGAGGAAATGGCTCCAACGTCAGATCTCGCAGAAATGCGAACGGAACTGAAGTCCATCGAGATACTAGTAATGGATCTTCTCAAGCGTCAAACGGAGCTCATGTCCAGGCTGGCTAGCATGGAACAAGCGGACGCAGGCTGCACCAGTAGTCCCTCCTGGGCGACAGTGGTGAGGGGCCGAAGGAAGCTCTCCCTTCCTCTATATGATCCCTTTGATTCACCTCAACTATCAAACCGATTCAATCCTCTTTGTAATGATCCCAGCCTCCTAGGCTCTCCCTCGCTTCAGTCTCCTGCTGCTAGTACTGTAGCTTTGCTCAAAGACTATCCGATGCTAGCTACTAGCCTAGCTACTAGCCAGGCTCCAAGCGAAGCTGCCAGGACGGCGGCCCTCTCCAGCTCACGACTCAACCATGGAAATATAGCTGCAACCCGGAGCAGAAAGCACTCTGCCCTGTTTGCTCTCGCATCGCCAAATTCCCCAGACTCACGCGATGGGTCCGACTCCCCAAAGTTTAAACGTCCTCGCCTGCGGTGCTCTGCAGCCCATGCCAGTACGATCATTCAAACGGCGAGTGTTATCGATGGAAATGCCGCTGTGAACGAGCCCCTCCACACGGCGCTGCTGCCCGACCAACCGTCTATCTCCGCCAGCAATGCAGACGCTACTCCTGCGGCTTTTCACCATAGAAACCTGGCCATCTATGACGGGGGATCAAATCAAATCAAATTTATTTATAGGGCCCGACAACACACGTTAATGTCCCCATGGGCCGTACAGATCTTCTTTAAACAAGTCAAGAAGAAAACATAACAATAAGTCAAGAACAGAACAAGAACACCATAAGGTGCAAACATTTTTAGATGAATGCAAATAAATGAAAGAATGCAAGCACTCCCAGACATACCCCACGCGAAGGTAAGGAAAAACTCACTAAAACCTAACAATAGGGAAAAAAGCTCCACAGGCAGTGTGGAGGAGAGAAACCTTAGAAGGGCCATTCAAGGGGGGATCTCCCTTCTTAGATGTTGGTGATAGTAGTGTTGCAGACGGACAGTTGGTAAGCATGCACTCATGTGTGTAGTGGAACACAGATGAGTGCATGCAATAGCAACTGTACATTTTGAAAAATTAAAGATAGAGCTAATAGCGATAGCAACTGAACATTTTGAAAGATTAAAGATAGAGCTGATAGCAAATCTATTTGAGGCACAGGGGCGGCGCAAAGAGGGTCACGTCCTCCCCGTCTTAGTCAAGGGACATTTAACACTCCGGTCGTTGCTCAGGGACAGCCGGAGACAGGGAGATAGGGGGCGGCGCAGAGAGGGTCGCAAACTCCCCGACATCATCGCGGGACATCCGGCACTCCGGTCACCACTACGAGACCTCCGGAGACAGGGGGGCACGCAGAGGGGGTCGCAACCTCCCGGCCTTCATCACGGGACGTCCAACACTCCGGTCAACACTCCAGGACAGCAAGTCATAGGGAGACAGGGAGACGGGACAGGCGTTAGACAGCTCATGAGATTGTAGTAGGCGGACATAGCAATAGATACAAGTGGTAGGCATATATGTGAATGGAGTAGATATATGAAGTAGGCGTATTATGTGAATAGAATAGAAGTACTTAACGCAGCAATGAAACCGCATTGACTGTTAATCTGTTAACAGTCTGTTAATACTGTTAATCAGTTGACAGGATCACGGACAGACGGCGGTGAATAACTGATCCAAGGCCTCGGAGGTGCATGTAGAGCAGTCACTACAATCTTGGCCAAGACCCCGAGGCATCCATCACCTTAGTCAGCGCCAGGAGACGGGCACTCAGAGAGAAGGGGGAGGGGGGGGGGGGGGGGGAAAGGGGGGGGGAAGAGGGGGGGGGGGGAGAGTTAGAGAGTTCCCATGTTTGTGGTGCTGCAAAGGAGCAGACATGTAGTACCCTGTAGTGCCATGTAGTACCCCGTAGTGCCATGTAGTACCCTATAGTACCCTGTAGTGCCATGTAGTACCCTGTAGTACCCTGTAGTACCCTGTAGTGTCATGTAGTACCCTGTAGTGCCCTGTGGTACCCTGTAGTGCCATGTAGTGCCACGTAGAGCCATGTAGAGCCATGTAGAACCCTGTAGTGCCATGTAGTACCATGTAGTACCATGTAGTACCCTGTACCCTAACTAAACTACCCTGTAGTAAACTACCCAGTGGTACCATGTAGTACCCTGTACCATAACTAAACTACACAGATTAATCTAAAGGTCAGTCCCCGACCAGGTGAGATCAGGGTAGGTTGAAGGAGAGATAGAAAAGATGAGTCTTAAGCAGGGATTTAAAAGCTTCGACAGAGCAGGCGCCCCTGATGACGGCAGGTAATTTGTTCCACAGGTAGGGAGCGCGGTAGACAAAGGCTCTGTGGCCGGCGGATTTCTTTTTAACCCTAGGGGTCGATAGAAGCATCCATGAACAGCCAGAGATCCTACTCATCGGAGATTCCATCACCAGGTTTTTGCAAATACCACACGGCATTACATATTGTTTTTCCGGTTTAAAAGTTACTGACTTACTAGAGTGTACTCCCGAAATCATCGACAGATATCCGTCCGCCCACACCGTTATCATTCATATCGGAGCAAATGACGTAATGGCTAGACAATCCGCTAAACTCCAATCCGACTTTGAATCACTAATACTCACTATTGAAAGCCTGGGCAAAATATGCATTGTGTCTGGCCCCATTCCATCCATAGGTCGTGGATCTGAGCGATTTAGCCGTCTGTTCTGGTTGCACAAATGGCTGCAGACCTACTGTACTACTATAGGACTTTGCTATATAAATAACTTTGATCTGCTCTGGTCCAGGAAAGACCATTACAGACCCGATGGCATCCATCCAAACATATCGGGGGTAAATGTGCTAATACATAACGTCACACAATGTGTAGCATCACTGGCCTGACAACCAACCATATCTAGCTCTGTAGACTATATACAGAAGCAGCCTAAGCTACAAAGAAACACGTTGAGTGTCATCCCGATTCTGATCACCAGAAGACTAATCAATTACTCATTATCACGTCCCATATGTAAATCGAACCTTATCAATATCAGTGTTCAACCACAGACTGTCTCACGCCCCACTACAGAACCCGTACAGCTAAAACTAGCACTGTTCAACGTTAGAGCGCTGAAACAAAAATCATTTCTGATAAATGAACTCATAGTAAAACATGGTGTACATTGTATGTTTTTAGTAGAGACATGGCTAGACAACATCACTGGTGTAGCAACACTGATTGAGACCTGCCCTTCCAATTTTAAATTCTATCAATCAAACAGACAGAGTGGGAGGGGAGGAGGAATAGCAGCAATCATCTCCACTCAATTTGTGTGCAGTGATATTGACCTGGGAAAATTTTTATCATTTGAATACCTTGCTATTGTATTGAAAACAGAAATGCCAGTAGTATGTGTGACATTGTATCGACCACCAAGGTACTCGCCACTCTTCATACAGGAATTTTCAGAACTCATATCGATCTGCATTACCAGGTATGATAGAATCATTCTTAATGGAGATCTAAACATTCATATCGACAAAAAGGATGACCCCAGGGGTTGCGAGTTTCTGAACCTACTGGACAGTTTTGGACTGATGCAACATGTTCACGAGGCCACCCACCAACATGGCAACACTCTGGACCTACTAATAACAACAGGGCTAAACATTGAGAATGTATCAGTAAAACAAATTCCAATTTCTGACCATTATTGTGTGTTCTATGGTACAAGCCTAATATTACATAAGACCAGAAGCGAATTCCTAGTCCACAGAAGGCTTCTGGACGCTAGAGCTGAAGCAAAATTATCTAGTATGATGAAATCATATGACCAATGCAGTGAATCATCCTTAAATCAGATGCAAAACTTCCACAGCACCTTGTCAACAGTGTTAGATACTGTTGCCCCTCTGAAGGTTAAAAAGGTAAAAACTGATAGAATCTCTCCATGGTTAAATAAAACCAATGTTAAAGATAACAAGAGAAAATGTAGGATAGCCGAGCGAAAATGGAGGAAATTCAAACTCACAGCTCACTTTAATTTATACAAAGACGCCATGGGCGCATACAATAAGGCAATACAACTTGCGAGAAAGGAATATTTTTCCAAAATGATCTCAGAAAATATGGGTAACTCCAGGGTACTTTTTTCCACCATCGACCGGCTGATTAACATGCCACCCCCCCCATATACCGCAGCAATGAGCCACAAAATGTGAAGAGTTCGCAGTTTTCTTTAATGAAAAAATATCATTGATTAGAGCAAGCATTGCCTCTGATATAGATCTGGCTGTGAGTGGAAACCCACCTGAGATAACTATGGGGGAATTCACATGTATTACATTACCTGACCTCTGTAAGATTGTCTCTGAGTGTAATTCCGCCACCTCCTACCTCGATCCTATACCAACAGCATTTCTCAAGCGGGTGTTCGATAGTGTCTCAAATCATGTCCTTGAAATCATAAATATGTCGCTTCAAACAGGCACTTTTCCAGATGCATTTAAAACGGCTGTAGTAAAACCACTACTAAAGAAAACAAACTTAGATGTAAACAAACTAAAAAGCTATAGGCCAATATCGAACCTTCCATTTATCAGCAAGATATTAGAAAAGATAGTCTCAGTACAAATAAACTCCTTTCTCAAAGATAATAACATCATGGAGGAATTACAATCAGGTTTCAGAACAAATCACAGCACTGAAACTGCCCTTACTAAAATAGTTAGCGACCTCAGGCTAAACTCCGATGCTGGCAAAGTCTCAATTCTTGTCCTATTGGACCTTAGTGCAGCGTTCGATACGATTGACCATAATATCCTGATCAGTCGTCTTGAAAGACTGGTTGGCTTTTCAGATCATGTACTAAATTGGCTCATAACATACATTAAGGGGAGAAGGTTCTATGTTAAGCTTGGAGACAATGTATCCGAGGAACATGACAGCAGCTTTGGAGTTGCACAAGGAAGCTGCCTTGGTCCATTACTCTTCTCACTATATATGCTGCCCCTCGGGGACATCATTCGAGACCACAATGTATGCTTCCATAGTTATGCTGATGATACACAACTATATATCTCCGCAGAACCAAATAACACTACAGCCATACAGTCCATCACAAATTGTCTGTTAGCAATAAACAAGTGGATGAACAATAACTTCCTAAAATTAAACGAAAGCAAGACCGAAATCCTATTGATCGGCCCAAAAGCGAAAAGGGAAGTGCTGTGTGAAAACCTGGGGAGTCTGTCATCCTATGTAAAGACTGAGGTTACAAGCCTAGGTGTCATCTTGGACTCAGACCTGACCTTTAAGTCTCATATAAATAAGGCCATGAAAATGTCATTCTTCCACCTAAGAAACATAGCGAAAGTAAGACCTTTCGTAAATAAAAAGGATGCAGAGACACTGATTCATGCTTTTGTATCAAGTCGGCTTGACTATTGTAATGCACTGTTCACTGGTCTTCCCAAAGCAACCATTGGGAAGCTTCAGCGTATCCAAAACTCTGCAGCTCGATTACTAACTCATACAAGGAGAAGAGAACATATCACTCCAGTCCTAGCCACTCTGCACTGGCTTCCAATAACTCATAGAATTGATTTTAAGGTCCTTTTCCTAACATATAAAGCTCTTAATGAGCAAGGCCCAAAATACATAGCAAATTCCCTAGTTAGTTATCTGCCCTCAAGAACGCTACGGTCATCCACTACAGGTTTACTAGACACACCCAGAAACCAAAAGAGGATAGGAAGTATGGCATTTGCCAACTATGCCCCAAAACTATGGAACACACTACCAACACACATCAGAAACGCCAGCTCCATACATATTTTTAAAGGAAAATTAAAAACGTACCTATACAGTCTAGCTTACAAATAGTTATGGCTAAGGCGGTTAGGTGGCCGAGCGGAGATTGCGTTCGTCACCAGCCCCGGAGCTGAGCTGGATTTGCCTGTTCGAATCCAGCTCACAGCTCCGGGGTTGTCACCAGCTTGGCTGGCCGTCTGCACTGATACAATTGGGTGGGAGAAGCTGGCGGGGGTGGGTCCGGGTCGTTGTAAACAGCGACTCCTACAGTTCGGTCGGGGCGCCTGCTAAGCGCGGATTGGACGTGAGGGGGATAGTGTGGTCCTCCCACACGCTACGCCCTCTCAATGAGAATCCGCGCTGCCAGGTGAAAAGAAGCGGTGATTGGCTGGACGTGTGTCGGAGGAAGCACATGGTAGCCTCCACTCTCCCAGATGATCTGACTGTGGGGGGTAAGTGCGCAGCGACCAGGAAGGGACTGGGAATTGGCATACGACTAACATTGGGATGGGAGAAAATCGGCGGAAAATGGAGGGGGAAAAAGACAAAAAAAAAAAAAAAAAAAAAAAAGTTATGGCTTGGAAAAACCTGATGGATCCATGAGGCTAGGATAAGCCTTGTGGACCCAACTCTTTAGATGAGGGAACGGGTACATACGCACACAATACACGACCACTGATGGATCCGTAAGGCTTGGATAAGCCTTATGGACCCAACTCTTTAGATGAGGGAACGGGTACATACGCACACAATACGCGACCACTGATGGATCCATGGGGCTTGGATAAGTCTTATGGACCCAACTCTGACCACTAATAAAAAACGTAACTACACTAGCGTTATAAGAGCTAACATTGCTACCTACCGTACAAGTGCATTGGTTTAGTGCATTTCCTACTTCCGGTTGCTACTGAGCGGACATGTTTGTGCGGACCTGTTCTCCCAAACTGGTAAGCAAATGACTGTTTTCATGTTTTCATTTTTACGTTATTTTCATTTTTACGTTATTATTATTGTTATTATTATTATTATTATTATTATTATTATTATTATTATTATTATTATTATTATTATTATTATTATTAATTTTTTTAAACATTGATCTTAACGGATCACTGTGACTTTATTGCTTTTATCGTTATATATGCCTATGTTTGTGTACAGCACTTTGAGCTACATGACATGTATGAAAGGTGCTTTATACTTACTTACTTACTTACTTACTTACTTACTTACTTACTTACTTACTTACTTACTTACTTACTTACTTACTTACTTACTTACTTACTTACTTACTTACTTACTTACTTACTTACTTACTTACTTACTTACTTACTTACTTACTTACTTACTTACTTACTTACTTACTTACTTACTTACTTACTTACTTACTTACTTACTTACTTACTTACTTACTTACTTACTTACTTACTTACTTACTTACTTACTTACTTACTTACTTACTTACTTACTTACTTACTTACTTACTTACTTACTTACTTACTTACTTACTTACTTACTTACTTACTTACTTACTTACTTACTTACTTACTTACTTACTTACTTACTTACTTACTTACTTACTTACTTACTTACTTACTTACTTACTTACTTACTTACCTACCTACTCTTGCTAGTTCCACTGCTGGCCAGTATGCCTTACTGATTAGCACCATTACTCAGTAGTACTAATTAATTTATATATTTTATATCCAGTTTAATTACCTGTACATTGTATATTACTACTGCACTTTACTGTTACATTTGCACTCTGGTTGGATACCAAACCTCTTTATATCGTACTGTACCTGTTAGGGCTGACCCCTATTAGTCGAATAGTCGACTAATCGGTCGAAAGGAGCCGTAGTCAACCTTTTAGTCGAAAAAAAAAGAAAAATGATTATACATGTTTTCTTTTATTATTCTTTTCAAAAGAAAAGAGGCCTAGAAGCGTGGCTAACGCTAATGGCACTCATACCAGAGGCTAACTGCCTAAGAAAACAGGCACAGAGGCACTGAAAGAGGATTTTACCCATCTAATGAACACACTAGAATAGACAAATATCAAGATGTATCCATCAGTGGACCAATTGCATGCTTTTGCAGAGGACAAGAAGCCTTCAGTAGACTCCTTCAGACATTAAGCACCCCCACAGCCCAAATGGAATGATAATAAAACATGTTCCGGCCTCTCTATCGGCCTTCTTCAGGGCATACAAACAAACAAATGGGTGACCTGAGCTATATTAAAAAATGGAGGGTGTGCTAATTGCTCCATCAAGCTCAGGTGTGAGAGCACTTAGTCAGCCTGAGATCTAGCTGTCATAATTGCATATGCCTCTAGACTCTAGAGGTCCTCTAACATCTAGTCGACTGACATGTAACCCATAGTTACATAACTCTTCATATACATATATACATTTTTAAACTAGAATAGCAAAACACCAAGAAAAGATACTCCCATATTTACAAAAAGGAAACCATATCTATGGTATCATTTATCCCTGGATAAGACATGGCTTTGAGTCTGTATATCCAGCGACTCTCTAATTGATTCAGTGCTCTCTCTATCCCCTCTTCGAGGATTGAGGGGGGCATGGTCGATTCCTAGAGCTGTAAAAGAAATGGAACTGTCAGCATGTTTATCCATATAATGTTTGACCATAGCATAGTCAAAGTTTTGAACCTTAGCTGCATATTTATGCTCACTAAGGTGGTCCTGTAAGCGCCGTTTGGTGCGGCCAACATAGAAAGCATCACATCGAGAACACAGTATATAAATAACATGGGTAGTTTTACAGTTTATAAAATGTCTCGTTGTGTATACCTGCTGTGTTCTAGGATTGGTAAAGCGCCCTTACATTTCATTTACGTTCCATTAGGAACTTTAGGTAGCCATGTGGTTCTTTCCTCAGCTGGTAAGTGGCTGTGTACTAGTCTGTCTCCTAGAGTGGGAGCTCTCCTGAAGCTCTGGAAATATTTCTTTCAGAGTTTCCTCACATTTGATAATGTTCCTTATAGCGGGAGCCTCTGTACTGTATCTAGTGCAGAAGTACACCTGGTCCTTCTTAGGGCTAGTGGTGGGCTTCCTGGTTAACAGTGATTGGCGTTCTAGGGTGCTGACCTTAGAGAGCTGAATCTAGGATCTTAGGGGAGTAGTTGCGCTCCCTAAAGCGGGTATACATCTCTCTACTCCGAGTTTCAAAATCCTTGTTGTTGTCACATATTCTACGGAGCCTTTGGAATTGTGCAAAAAAAAAATTCTCTATCAGACTATCTGGATGGAAACTATTAGCATGGAGTATGGTGTTTTTGTGTGTGTCTTTGCGATAGATAGTTGTGTGTAAATAGTATCTTTACTGATTGTAAGGTACTGTCTATCTGTATCTCATGTATGTCATATATGATGAATTGAAAATGGGGGACCCTAATGTAAACAAGACAAAAGTATCTCTCTGGTCTGCATCCCCTTAACAATTGTGTGTATTGAGCTGTACTGTATTGTACCCATTCTGCAATCTGTTAATACAATTTTCAATCAATCAATCAATCAGGTCTAGGAAGTTGATTTTATTTCTATCGTATTCCAAAGACAGTTCCACATTACTATTTGTGCTCTTCAGATACCTATGAAATGACACCAACTTAATGTAATGTAATGTTGTGTTGTGTGTCTGCTGCAGGAAGGAGCTTCTTAAGAACATGTCGTTCACGGCAGCAGGACAAACCGTTGTTCTGGTAAATTCCTGCAACAGCAGATCTGTCCATTAAAACTGTAAAGCAGCCTGTTACCTGGTTGGTTTTCCCTTTCCAGCCCGACACATAGGTTTGTGAGTGGGTGAGTGAGTGTACTGCCCTCTGCTGGATAAAAAAAGTATATAATGTAAATTCAGATTATACATGGTTACATTCTGCCCTCTTCTGTGGTAAATGTGCAGAACACATCTGGAGGGCCAGGGTGTCAACATTGAACAGAAGAGCTGTGTTCAGCCATATAGTTATGATGAGGACGAATAGAGTAGGACCTTTCAGCTCGCTATAGGTTTTCATTTGGATTTAAGATGTCCCACCACGGCCTAAAGGTCTACTCACATGGAACAACATGCTTTTTCCATCTTGCTTTTCTCGGCCTATAGGCAGAGATCACGTGACGCTGTCGTGTCACGTGAGGTAAAGAAGTGGTCCGACCAATCAGAGGCAACGCTACAGGACGCACTCGATGACGTCGACTGGGGGATGCATCAGTCGAGCTCCAGTGACATCAGTGAGTTTGCGGATGTTGTTGTTAGCTTTATAGCAACACTAGCCGATAGCATTGTCCCCACGAAGAACGTCAGGGTCTTCCCGAACCAGAAACCGTGGGTTGACAGCAGGGCCGGACTGGGGAAATAATTCATACCGGGAGATATAGCGCGAAATATAGCCCCAATCAGGCCACTTTTTAAGTGGGGGGTCTGGGGGTCCCCCACCCGGAAAATTTTAGTTACAAAGACTTAATTTCCTGCATTCTGGTGAATTTTAGTGCATGTGAATCACAAACTAATGAGCCAACAATTGCTTAGTACAATGTACTGTTATGAACCTCAAATACAACTGTTGTGGCACTAGCAATGGTACTCTCTCCACCTTCAAAAAGAAAAAAGCAAGAGCACAACATATTTTTCTATTTACTATTATAATACAGTTAACCACTCTCTCCACCTATTCAAATAAGGCAAGAGCACAATACCATATTCACTTTACTGATGCACTACCCATCAACAGTTAAAATAGCCCTTTACACAAACATTAAATAACAGACCTTTCATTACAATACTATAATAACAGTAGACACTGCCAGAATAGTGACACATGTATCACGTGTGGTGAGCACACGCATGCATGCACAACGAAGACAGAAGATTGCGTTGTCTCAATCATTTTAACTATAAAATGAGCTCAAAGTATGAGCTCACTGACTGAAATTTCCAACAAAAAGCATCAATTGTCAAATAATATTGATCACATTAACTAGACTAGATGTTTTTGAGGGAATTAGAAAGGGAACAACAACTTAACCCTTGTGTCTGATCAGATTCTTATTTTTTTGATAACTTTGCAGTGATTATGTTTGTAGCCAATGTGGCAAAGGTGTGTAATCTTTGAATTATCTTTGAATTATTTTGACTCTCTCTTTCATAAATTGTTTATTCAACTTCAGCCCCAATCATAACCACCACATATTGTTTTTTGTAATGTCAGATTTAACAACTCCTTTTGGGAGTGTGCCATCTGCCATTCCATTCGCCGCCTCCACGGTCAATCAGTTGTATCGCCTGGTCCCGCCTCCACCAATCACAAGCGGCAGCATGGCTCCATTGTGTGTGTCCGCGTGAGGGAGAGAGAGTCAGATAGTTCTCCAACTCTGTCGCAGACAGTGAAATCCTGGTTGTTCCCCACCCACCTGGTTATCTAAAAACTAACGCGCCGCGCCGCCGCCACAACTAGAAACAATGGCCTGGCAAAAAAAAAAAAAAAAATATATATAATAAAAAAAATATATATATATATATTTTTTTTTATATACCTTTTTTTTTTATCTGTGCAGGCCAGGCCACCGGGAAAACTCCCGGTGCTCCCGATGGCCAGTCCGGACCTGGTTGACAGTACTATCCGAGTGGCTCTGAACACTCGCACCACTGCTTATAACCTACAGATCCAGCATTGGAAATTAAGATCCCTTCTACAGTCATTCCAACGGCCTCTACCGCCCCGTTAACGCCCTCGTCAAATGATTTTATTAGGGTGGGTGCGGCTTCTGTTTTGTGCCGCCAGGAGGCGCAAAGTCAAGTTGGAATTATATCCATCCAGCGCACCGCTGTGTGTGTGTGTGCGACACACACTACAGACATGGACATATTATTTTGCAATGTAATGCTTTTCTGTTGATTATTTGACTGTCATTGGTACAGTAATGGTGTGGTATTTTCGATTAACGTGCGTTTTTTTATGGATAATCAGCTGAGATGTACAGTATTATTATTATTATTATTTGCGTTGAGACAACCCAACATGCTGGCCCCGAAGACCCGCCCCTACTCTGCCTCTGATTCGCAGACTGTGGCTCTGGTTGGGGGAAATGTAACTGGACCGTGGATTATTGTGATCACGCTGTCCTGTGGATTTCAGCTGTCTGTTGCTGTACTGAATTTACTGGTAAGTTAACTTAGGTTTAACGTTAGTTTGTTTACTGCAGTTATGTCAGAACGACAATCAACTAAGGTAACGTTACAGTAGCAACTGCTCAAATAAAGCATATCCACATTGCTGTCAAGTTAACGTTATGGTCCCTCGAAACTTGAATGCGACCTCAAGGCTTTTCAACACTGGCGTAACATTAGCTAACGTTCATTTAGCAGGATGTAATGAGTAACGTTTAATCAACGTGAAATGGCCCTGAATACATAAAATAATGTATTTCCCAGCTGCTAAATATTGTAAGTGTATGACCAAAAATATATATCACTATGAATTGAAAATGGGGGACCCTGATGTAAACAAGACGAAAGTCTTTCTCTGGTCTGCATCCCCTTAACAATTGTGTGTATTGAGCTGTGAATGAATGAATGAATGAATGAATGAATGAATGAATGAATGAATGAATGAAAACTTTATTAACAGATTGCAGAATGGGTACAGTGCAGTACAGCTCAATACATACAATTGTTAAGGGGATGCAGACCAGAGAAAGACTTTCGTCTTGTTTACACCAGGGTCCCCCATTTCCAATTCATCGTAACATATATGACATACATGACATACAGATAGACAGTACTGCTACATCTATACATTTATGACATACCAGATTTGCAATTACAGTACTGTATTTGTGATACAAAAAGAGTCCAGAAAGAAAAGAGTATATACATTAGGCGTAGAAACTGTACATTGGATTGGGTAGGTGGGGGTGGGACTGTACATTGGAGGTGGTTGGGGGGGGGGGGGTGGGAAGGAGTGTGGGGGGGGGGGGGGGGGGGGGGGGGGGTTGGGTAGGAGTGGGGGGGGGGGGGGGGTTGGGTAGGAGGGGTGGGTGGGGACTGTACATTGGAGGTGGTTGGGTGGGTGGGGGGGGGGGGGGGGGTGGGTAGGAGGGGTGGGTGGGGGACACTGTACAACTGTACAAACAACACTGTACATTGGATTATTGACAAGACCATACTTGGTAATTTACTGTACATTGGCGGGGGTTGTGTTCGGACATTTACAGGGGCCAGTTTCGAGTTGCAGTCTCCCTTAGGTGTTTTTTGAGAGTGTTTTTGAAAGTGGGTAGTGATTCACATTCCTTTACAGCTTTGGGTAGGGCGTTCCACATTGATGTGGCATAATTGCGAAACGTGTTTAGTCCCTTGTTTGAGCCGAATCTGGGTTTAACATGATTTGTGGAGCTCCCTCTGGTGTTGTGATCGTGGTATTCACTGACCTTTGGGAAGTATTTAGTCATGTACATGGGTACCTTGGTTGTGTAGTGTATCTTGTAGACCAGGCCCATTGCAAGTTGCTGTACTCTGTCGTCTACTCTAAGCCATCCTAGGTTGTCAAAGTGGGCAGGGGTGAGGTGGGTTCTAGGAGTAAGGTCAAGCAGTAGTCTGACCAGTTTGTTTTGAGATGTTTGTAATTTTGTTTTTAGCGCCTTTGAGGTGCTTTGGTACCATGAGGTGCAAGCATAGTCGTAGTACCCTTGAATGAGTGCTCCTGCTAGAGTCTTCAGGGTATTCTTGTTTACCAGTGAGGAGATCCGGTACAAGAAACGAGTTCGTTGGTTGACTTTTTTTATTACATTGGATGCCATTTTGTCACAGGAAAGATTTGCCTCTAGGATGGAACCCAGGTAGGTAATATCTTCTTTCCTTGTGACAATATTGTCACCCACTGTAACTGAGAAGCCGTCGGTCTTGCTGAGTTTGTTATTTGAACCGAAGAGAATGGACTCTGTTTTGCCCATGTGTAATGATAGTTTGTTATCAGCGAGCCATATGCAGATTTTGCTTAGTTCTGAGCTGAGGGTTTTTTCAACCTGTAATTTGTTCTTGTCAGAGACCAGCAGGGCTGAGTCGTCCGCAAACAGGAACAAGTTGCAGTCACAAGCTGACGACATGTCATTTGCATAAATTAGGAACAGTAGCGGACCTAGTATGCTTCCTTGTGGAACACCACAGTTTACTGTGAGGGGGGGGGATAGGGTACCGTTTACCTCCACCATCTGCTCTCTCCCCTCCAGGTAGGATTGCATCCAGCTCACTGATAGACTATCAAAACCAATTGCTTTTAGCTTGTCAATCAGAATGGTGTGATTGACAGTGTCGAAGGCCTTTTGTAGGTCCAGCATGACCATGCCGCAGTATTTGCCCGCGTCCACCTCTTGTTTGATGTGGTCGTTTAAATAGAGAAGGCATGTGTCAGTGGAGTGGGATGTTCTGAAGCCAGATTGGAATTCGTAGATTAGATTTTTTTCCGCAAGGTATTTTTCGACCTGTTCGTATACAATTTTTTCCATGACTTTCGAGATGGAGGTAAGGATAGAAACAGGGCGGTAGTTGCCTGGGTCTAATTTACTGCCTTTTTTGTGCAGAGGGGTCACTCTCGCAATTTTGAAGTCCTGTACTGTATTGTACCCATTCTGCAATCTGTTAATGACATTTACATATCTGTAGATACTATATTTATATCTGTACATCCCTTACCTACTCTTACTAGTTACGCTGCTGGCCAGTATGACTACTACCAGTGTCTTTATACCTGTATCACTGTACATAATAATACTACAACTCTGTACACTACATACACCTGATTAGCATTATTACTCAGTAGTACTGATTTATATATTTTAAACAATATAATGAATTAAAGTTTTGTTTTATTTGTCACATATAAGGTACATGTACATTACAGTGAAACACTTGGTTCTGTATGAGCTTCCTGAGATTGTGCTTCATACATTTTACAATTTTTCTTTTTTGCAGGCATGATGACTGACAGCGGCCTGCTCGTGGCTCTCCAGATGGGATGGTGTCTGATGACTGCATCATTGAAATAAAATGTCCCTATAGGCCGTAAAGTGAAGGCTGTATCGTTTCACACCGTTCCCACCTCGGCGGACTACACAATTTTCACTCTGGGTGAAAGATATATTGGTGTAGAACATATTTGAGTTGCCTTAACTGAGATGTTATTTTATTTGTCACATATAAGGTACATGTAAGTAAGTATTTAAGACAGCCCTATTAAATGGACTGTTATATCTTATTAAATTGTGGACATTTATTCATTCCCACTTATTAGACACTATTTCTGATGGTAAAATGAGCGTACAAAGCAAAATACAGAATTCTGAAATATTAAAACGGAAAAAACGGAATTTGGAAAAAAATTAAATGGAATTTGGAAAAAAAATTAAACGGATTTCATATGGCTCTATCTTACCGTTTGCCGATGAGACTGGAGGAAAAAGATCCCACTTATTTGATGGCGATCTCCTAGATCCATTTCCGGTCCAAACGCCTGCGAACAGCAGCAACTAGGACAGAGAGACTTCGGCTCAGCTTCTTCCCCCAGGCCATCAGTCTTGAACACTGAACTCTCCACACACAAGCACACATGAGCACACACACAACACACTGTATATGCTCACACACTAGCAGCACACACCCTGTCCACGACATTTAAGGCATAGGGACATACATGACATACAGGTATATAGTACTGTTACATTTGTGACATATACGATATGCAAATATACAGTAATGTTACCCATAGATCCTAACAGAGAATATATACATATGATGGGGAGGAGACTGTACATTAGGAGGGGGTGGGTGGGTGGGAGAGAAATATATACATACGGTGGGGAGAGAATATATACATACGGTGGGGAGAGAATATATGCATACGGTGGGGAGGAGACTGTCTACACAGATACACCTGTGTGATGTTGCTACAGAGTTAAGCTAATAAAGGATAGTCACAACCACAGCAGGGGACTCACGTATTTGTGCTGTGAAGTAACACGACAATGACAAACATGTTGTTTCTGTTTTTCTTTTTGACATAGTTGCGGAACACAGAACAAGTTAACTCACCACTACAGCCCCCAGTAGCCTAGCCAGTCTCTTGAAACACCGCTATCTTCAAACTTCCATTCCTCTCGAAACTTTCTTTTGTCATCCTTTTCGTCTGAGAACACCACAGTGGGTTTTCTTCTTAGCGGCCGGCTTACTCCTTCCATTAACGTTATTATGCTAACGTTAGCTAATTGGTATAGCAGGCGTGCGTAACGTTAGTGCAAGCAGGTGGTGGATGCGACGTCGGTAAACAAGGAGAGTTGACGCGCGAGGCTGCAAAAAAGGTGACTGTCGTAAAACCAAAACACACCGCAGTTTAAATTATTTTACATGACTATTTTGTTACCTATGTGGCGGACAGACCTATCAGACCTCGCGAATGTCACTCGCCCAATAGCCTCCAGCTGCAACCGCGGAGCGAGCAGCGTAACCCTGTCTCTCGAGTCGCTGAGTCCTTCTATTATTGCTCCGCAGCTCGCCAATGACTGCCGCGCCGCGATAGAGAAAAAAAAGCCATTTTTAATGATATTTGCCGCCTCTGATTGGCTCAATTTAGTTTCAATCTGTATACATCTACAAATCATATTATACCAGGTAGCCAATTCCGTCAGACTGCAAATCAAATTGACGGAACTCCCAATCAAATTGATGGAAATCCGTCTGGAGACGGAACGCTTTAATGCCTGAAAATGTCTTATTCCCATCCTATTCTTATTATTGTATTATTGCACAATCGTTGCGGGCAAGACCCCCCGCATTTCACTGTATGCTTGTATGCCGTGACAAATAAAACTCTTGACTTGAACATTAAACGTTATGCTTTAATCTCTCTTGCAGGAGGGAGCACGCCTAAGAGTAGAACCACCTCACCAAGAATAACTTTTATCATTGACATTTATTCTGCATTATAATAAATGGTTAAACTAATGATGTGGGTGATTCGTTCGGGCACTACTTTGGTACGGTCTGGTTCCCACCTCCCTGAAACAAGCCAGTCACACCACTCATAATCCTTTCTAAATCACTTGAACATGCTGTATCCAACCAACTTTCTGATTATCTCTTACAGAATGACCTCCTAGACTCTAATCAGTCAGGCTTCAGGACTGGTCACTCCACAGAGACGGTCCTCATAGCGGTCACAGAGTCTCTGTCTCACCATGCTATTTTATCTATTAGTGTTGTGAAGGATCAGATTAAACCGAATATATATATTTATTTATATATATATATTTAATAGTATTTGTATATCGTTTGATATCCCCTGTATATTCCTTGTACAATATGCACTGAATATCCCTTTAGTCTACTAAACAGCCCATAATAGTTCATTCTACCATTGGACGAGAACCTGGCGCCAGCAGCCATACCCCTAGGTTCAAGTTCAATCGTGCCGCCCAACATGCCGAGGCAAGCCCGGTTCCGCGTAGGAATACGTCTGGCGAAATACGAATGGTACTATTTGTTCACAGCGCATATATATATGGCGCAAGTAAAGTAGAACTTCCCTTTTAGTCCATTAGTTCTTTACCTCCTACTGGGTAACAGACGCGAAGCCTCACCCACGACGCACGTGTGGTGCAGTAAGGCCTACTTGGCCTCAGAAAAGGCATTGAGATATCGTGTGGATTAATAGTTGAATTGTCATAGTTTGGCACTATACCGTCGAGTTGGACGTATTCTATTAAGCTAATAATAGTCTGTTTATGTATGGTGCATCGTCGGTTAGAGTTATAAAGTGAGCAGCACCCCCATCGTTCCTGACGTTATCTGGAGTCTTAACCAGGCTGGGCAGACCACTAGTGGTGCTTGCATCCGAGGAGCTCCGGGCCAGGACGAGGAGACCTGTACATTGGATTACTCTACCCGGACGACGGCGAGCCTTCCACGGCTTGGATTATGCTTTGGGTGCTTTGATTATTCCATGGATAACGGCCAACACTGCGGAGTGTTGGAACTACCCCCCGGAGAGGAGTCCAGGTGAGACGGCGCTCTACACCAGTGAGGTCGCCTCACGTCTCTCCGTTGTGGACCGGCAGCTACCGTCCACCAGAGGGTCCAGCTGTATTCATCTGCGGACCGAGGTTCTGTGGGCACCGTGTTCAAGACTTTGAATTCTCCCAAGAAATCGTCGGCCAGATGGGATACCGCCAGCGGCTTCTCTAACCCCCCCTCCTACTGTCTTACAAACAGCGGGACCCCCCCCCCCCTTAGTGTATCCAGCTATAATCATTTAAGTACCATCGCTATAGTTTCCTAAAGAACCGGGTTGTATACTTACTCCCTGCGTAACCAGAGATTGGACATTCAATGTTGATTTACCTACGAATACTCATTTGCCATACAAGTGCATTTCAAATCATAAGTGTAAACAAGTGAACGTTGTATATACCTTTTGCTATATTAAATATTCGATTTGTACATTTGTGTGGACTTCGTTTCATCAGGTGGGAAAGTGTTCATCATATCTATATCATGTACTGGATGGCCAGAAGTTAAAGTACAAGAGGTAGTGGTTTAATAATACCATACTTAACAATACAGTCAGGGAATTGTACCCCTCAGTTACAATTAGCTTTGATCTAATTCATTACCACTATTGTTACATTGTTTTATTCCCATTTCAATTACTGTGTTGCATTTATTTTATATGACTTCTTCAGCACTTTGTATTTTAATCTTGCACAAAAAGGCGCTATATAAATAAAGTTTGATAAAAATTTTAAAACAACCTGCAGGCATTTTCTTAACGTGTAAAATCCTGTTTTTATTTTTATTTGGGTTTCTTTGTTACTTAACTATATTAAAATGTCCTTTATAAATACAGTAACATTTACTTTAGAGGGCATAATAATCATGATTAAGCACCTATTGAGGAATTTGATGTTAAACTATTGATTATCGTTACTCAAGTCTCAGACCTGATGACCTGAGAATGGCTTCTACTTCACTTCCTAATGACACATTCAGTAAAGACCTATCCATCTGTTTACCTCTAATTCAAAAACTGAATAATATTTGTTCTATATACTTTGTTAACATTTAGTTCATTAGGTCCAAGGTACTTTATTATTTATAAGTAAGGCGTTACATGCTCCGCTCAATAGGAGTTCATTCCACGTGGAATATGACCTCTCCTGGATACATCACTGGCATTGGGCTTTCCCCCAGATCTCAATATTGATTATTGAAAACAGGAAGAATGGCTTCTCATTTACCTGGGCACACAATTAAATATTAGTACCTGGCTCTACTTTTTCACATGAATATGCGTTATTATTAGCATATTTAAACAAGGTTTCTTAAACACAAGTTAGTGGTGGTGACTAGTGGTCTCCACTCCCAGAGCAGACAATATTGATGGTGACTTTGTGAACTGCAATACATTTGATTCCTAAAGATTGAAAATGTTCTGCCAAAGTGCTGTATTGTTTTAAATTAAGAAGTTTATTCCATTCAATCACATAAAACAATATTTTCTATAGCAGTTGTGTCCTGCATGTCTTTCCATCTAAGTGGAACTACAAGATTAGTACCTACGACAGCACAATGACGAGAATAAAATGAATACAAATTAATATTTACTGTTTAATGTACCGTATATTCACTATTAACAGAATGTGAAAAATGAAGATATATCTTGAATGCATGAACATGTTACTTCAGAGTTACTTTGAGAGGATTATGTGATCCAATATATTCCACTTCATTGTAAAAACATCACATATAAACATAACACTGCCTTCATGGCACAATCTTGATGTAACCAAGAGATTATCTGAAAATAAAAGATAATTTTCATGCATGGATTACTAGATTTCAACCACAATACAATATGTTCTCTTTCCTGGTTGTTAACCAAGGTGAAAATAGTGGAGCTAAAGCCTGGTCTGGTTCAACAAAGGAAATAAATTATGAAATAACAACAGACTGGCCGCTGGTGGTGCAGAATTGAGGCCTTCTGATAAGAAGATTTGAAAATGTTTAAATAGAGGCCTTGTACTTAACACTTTCCGTGCCAGCCGTGCCAGTCCTATTAACCCTGTTGCGTGCCACCGCTCTATTCAATGACAGCTCTCACATTTGTGAATGCATAAACTATATCTTAAATTATGGCTATGTGTCTAATACGACCGTCGCTTATCAATGACTTGTTTGCAGTCAACATTGTCAAAACGGATTGTTTTTTTTAATCGGTTAATTTCCGTTTTATACCATTATGAAAAACACTCGTTTTTTTTAAACTTTCAGAAAAAAATAGATTCTGCAGGAATCACGCTTTACTGTAATACACAAAACACGTTGTCATTTTTCGGCCTATTTATGAATAGTTTTCAAATAAACGCTAGATTATCGATAGTATATGTGTACTTATGCACGCTATAGAAGCGGGCTGAAAATCGATTATCTTATTTCCTGATCAGCTACACACACTCACAGCCACATACACACATAGGGGACACGTTGATATATAGGTGAAAACAGCTCCGATTATCCCAATACTGGTCAAATAGATTCCTTACCTCAGATCAGATGTTCTCCAAAAAGATTATTCCAATTCCTGATCGCCATTCCAAATATCGATCGCGTTTATTGATCCAACACTGGGTGGTCAAAAGACATATTCCACGCTGTTCTGATGGTGGGCAATGACTGGAATTAGGGCTGGGCGATATGGCAAAAAATCATATCGCGATAACGATATGATAATGTTATCATATTTCTCGATAAGATTTTTTTTCCTTTTTTTAAAACAACATATGTATGTTTATTTTGCAGCAATTCTTTGTCGTTGCCGCCATCTTTAGTGTTACATCCCCTCACACTCCAGTTCTCAGGCTGCAGCTGGTTTAAAAGCTAAAGTAAACCGGCTTCTCTGCTGGCTGTGGCTCCAGGGGAGTTGAACAGTTCTGGCTTTGCTAGTTTATTTTCCATCTTTTGGCGCTTTTTTGGTGGACAAACACCAAACATGTGCACCGTGACTCGTGACTGGAGTCTAGCTCTGCTAGCACACATAGCCTACTGTGTACAGATGGTTTCAAACTGTATTTTAAATTAGAAAGCAAACCAAATAAATGGACAAGAGAAAAATAAATCTCAATTTGGTCAGTATTGTCATTTGGACAAGCAAAGCCATTACTTTAAGTTGCAGGCAAGAAAGACAAGTCTGTCCACTGTCTCTGGTTTTAAAACTGCCCTGTTGCACGGATCAACTCAGGCCTCACAGCGTGTGTTATACAGCATCACCCGAACATATTCACCATTGACTTGTTGTGTCAAAAACGTAGGCAAATAGCCACAGATACACACACACACGGAGGCCCAGCCAAAACAAGGGGCCGAATATATTCCGTTGCAACTGTGCCAAGTTGCATTCACTTTGAATGGATAAATTACACAGTTGCACTTGTAATTATGAGCACCCCACACCACACAAAAAAAAAAAATGCTATATATATATAAAAAAAAAAAAAAACGATAATTTTTTCTTCTTCGATATTCGATATCGATTATTAAAATATATCGCGATATTTATCGTTATCGTTATATCGCCCAGCCCTAACTGGGATCGTCTCCGGTTACTTGCCTGACAAGTAAAATGTGGAATCCGGACTCTTTTTCCCCCATGCGTTTCATTCAATCAAATCCAATGGGGTGCAGTACCATCCGGAGAGATGATAGGGGGCGGTATTTTCCCTGTTCGAGCTCAAACAGATCCCCACTGGTAACGTGAGGCTATATTGATGAAATATGAATGGAAATCACTAATTAAAAAAAATAACGATTAAACGACGATATTTCTCATTGTTGGCACTGAAAGTGTTAATGTTTGCGTAGTTCTTTGTCTTCCAACATGGATGCCCGTAACATAGCAACCATTGTTTTGAACATGGCAATGGAAGGGACAACGGTTGCCATGTGTAGATATTTGAGAATGATATCAACAGGAAATCCAGTGGAACAGTAATATGCTTTCACATTTCAACCTTGGTGCTCAACCAAAAATAAAGGGCACATCAAAGGCTCTCTCTCTCTGATTGCTTAAAACAATCAATAACGCACAACACCAACACTGGTCTTATAATGTATGAGGGTGCAGGCTATGACAAAATACAGTATGCAATGTAAACACACTAAAGACACTTTCACACATGCTGCATGTAAAATCTTGTTTTTCACTTATTTCACTCAGTATTGAATACCACTGATGCTAATTAATTTAATTTCAAACCTTTATTTTAACTAGAAAAAAGTTCAGATTGCATATATTTTTTTTTACTTTTGTAAGTTATTCTCAGAAATGACTGATATTTTTAAACTATTTAAGGCCAAAACATGTTAAAAAAAACATTTTTTTTTTTATCTGACCATATCGGGCCGATACCAATGTGTAAAAATGGATATTATAAAATATTATATCGGCAGCCGATATATCGTGCATCACTAAGAAATATTTTAATATTATTATTATTAATATTTGAGTGAGTTTGCCAGATGCGCCCAATATGTTCCAAACAGTGTGGAGGCGAGCGCAGAGAACGAGACTGCAGCAAAGTCATACGATTATATTAAATGTGTGCTTCTCAGTGTTTTAGCCTGTATGAAACTATTATTAAGTGGTCCTCATTTGTGAAATAGTTGAGCTTTTGCTCAATAATGCTTTGGAACAAGAGATTCTTTAAATATCAAGTCAAGAAAAAATTGTGGTATCTGTGGTGTGCAATTGGTATCGTTAATGGAACACTGTGAGCCTTCAAACATGCCAATAACTGTGCGTAAAAATTATATGTGGACTTGGTGAGATTACATTTTTTGCGTATTTCATCGAAACTACAAAAACCCTGTTTGTTGAAAACGTCTCCTAATGAGTGTATGCCTTGCTTTTCCCATTTAGGGAATCTTATAGGTTGTTTTCCAATCAAGAGTGCATTGTTATTGAATAAGGGAGTATGATTATGCCATTTATGTGGGATAGAATTTGTGTTTCACGCCATATCCGGATCGCATGAGTGATTATGGGGCCAAATTTCCGTTCGCATTGCTTAATTGATAATTTGGTGTATACTATGTCCTTCAGCCTATATGGAGCTACTATATTTTCTTCTAAATTTCTCCAGGATACTGATGCTTGGTGATCAAACCATGTTGTCAGTGGTCTTAAAGTGTACGCCTTAAAATAGTGGTAGAAATCTGGAAATGCCATACCACCGTCTGCTTTGTTTCTCTGTGCGGTGGATCTTTTTATACATGGTGGTTTGTTATTCCAAATAAATTTGTATGTGGAGGTGTAATTCTTTCCAGTAACCCTTTGGAGGGGGTAACGGTAGCATTGAGCTGAAGAAGTTGATTCTAGGTAGGACGTCCATCTTAACTATTGATATCCGTGCCTGTACTGAGTTTTTAAGTTTTGACCACCTGACAAGGTCGTATTTGATTTTGTTTTGGATTTTTATGTAATTGTGCTTCACTGTTTGGCTTATGGTAGGGAATATTTCAACTCCCAAACATCTAAAGTGTTTTACCATCGGTATCTCTTCTGGGAGGGTTATATTTCTTTTTGCAGGGGCGTTAAGTGGGAGGAAGGCCGACTTCGGCCAATTTATCCTAAATCCCGATAAATCTCCAAAGTCCTCAATCAACTTGAGAAGATGAGGCAATGCGGTGTTGGGGTTTTGCATGAACAGTATTACGTCGTCCACATATAAACACATTTTGTGTTGTGTGCCCTTGATTACAATTGGTTCTATGGATTGGGATTGTCTTATATATTGTGCTAAAAGCTCTAATGATAGATCGAATAGTCCGGGACTAAGAGGGCAACCTTGTCTGGAAGAACGTGATACCGGAAAGATTTCGGAGGTGATTGTGCCTGTTGTAATCATGGCCGATGGGTCTTTGTATAATACTTTAATCATATCAATGAATCCTTTTCCTAACCCCATCCTTTCTAATACTGCCCATAGATACGACCATTCCAACCTGTCAAAAGCTTTCATTGCATCCAGGGACAGCATCGCCTTAGGTGTGTTGTCTTCCTTGTTAGCATCTAGTACGTGTAGTAATCGTCTTATGTTATCAGTGATCAAGCGGCCTCTTATGAAGCCAGTTTGATCCGGATGAATTAAAGACGTCATATGCTTTTGTAGTCTGATGGCTAATACCTTAGAGTACAGTTTGATATCGGTTCCGAGGAGGCTTAAAGGTCTATAACTACCGCACTCGGTGGGGTCTTTGTCTTTTTTAAGGAGGACTGTTATGAGTGCAATATTGTCATTCTTATGGAAGTTCCCCTCCTTGACTGAGTATAAAATCATATTTAGTAATAAGGGACCAATTATGTCCCAACAAGAGAGGTACATTTCTGGTGGGATACAGTCTCTTCCAGGAGCCCTACCACTTTGCATTTCAGATATGGCCTCCCTAAGTTCATCTAGTGTGATCGGTGTTTCTAACTGTTTAGCGTCCTCCTCTGAAAGTTTAGGGAGGTTAATTTGATTAAGATATGTGTCCATTTTGTTTTGATCGAAGGTCGTTTCTGATTTGTATAAGTTGGAGTAGAATTCTTTGAATGTCATGTTTATTTCTTTGGGTTCTGTAACAAGTCCTTGTTGTGCTCTAATGGTAGTTATATCTGCAAATTTTGCGTTGACTCTTAATCGCATAGCTAATAGGTGACTTGGTTTGGAACCTTGGGAGTACTGCTGTTGTCTTGTGCTACGTATTTGCATTTCAGATTGTTGTCTGTATATGGCGTTAATCTCTTTTTTTAGTATATTGACTTGATTTTCCAGTCGAACGGAGTTGTTGTATTGTAAAGAATTAAATAACGTTGAGTAAAGCGTTTCCAGTTCAGTCAGTTTTGAGCATCGATTCTTGCGTATTTGGGAGGAAAAGCTATCAGTGAAATCCTTGATCATTCCCTTTGCCGACATCCATAATATTCTGGGGTCCTGCACCGAATTCGCATTCATCCGTAGGAATACCGTAAGAGCTTCTTTGATTTGTGTAATGAATTCCTTGTTATTGAGCAGCATCGTGTTAAATCGCCATCTTGGTGCTCTGGATGATAGTATACCAAATGTTCCTTTTAGGAGTAAATAACAGTGATCTGATAATGCATTGGGTATCATTTCCACATCGTAGTTATCAAATAGTCTCGGGATGTAAAAACGTAATCTATTCTGGATAATGTGTTATGTCTCGCAGATCGACAAGAGTACTTCCGGGTCGTGGGGTTGAGTGATCGCCATAAGTCATTTACACCTGTAATCTTCGACCAATCCTTTAATGCATTAGATGAATTTTTTTGTTCGTTGGAAAAGGAGGGGTTTGATTTGTCCATCCTTGGATTCCAAATGGCATTAAAATCCGCACCAATTATAAATGAGTATTCGGGAAGGTCTAACATTGCTCTGGTAAGTGTAGTGAAGAAACTAACTTCGTATAAATTTGGGGCGTATACCGCTACCAACGCTATTTTCCTGTTCTTGTGTAAAATCTTAGCTATAGTTATCCGACCATCTGCATCAGACCATACTCCCTTCAATTCAATATTCAACTTCCGTCTAACGACTATGGCTACTCCCCGAGTTCTCGTTCCAAAGTAAGAGTGACTAATGTTATGATATGCGTTGTCCGCTAACGTATCTATGTCTTTCTCTAAAATGTGCGTTTCGCTTAGCAGAGCCACGTCCACCTGTTCTTTTTTCATCAGTGTGAGCACGCTTTTGCGTTTGTGTTGATTATTTATTCCACCAGTGTTCCAGATCATTATATTCAAACTAGCCATAATCTATACAAGTTGTTGTGTAGTTGTTGGTAATGCTTCTGGAGTGCGAAGCAACAATAGATGTACATCCAACTATTGTGGTCTCGTTGAGAGCCGAGCTTAAAAACATACATATATACAAATAAAAATCCCCTAATCCCCCCTCCCACCGAGAGTCGTACAGGACTGTGTTCCATAAACACAACCTTCGCGTATAACTCCCTCCCTTAAACCACCGGATATCCCAGAATGATCCATTTATCCTTAACTTTCCTATGTATACCATAGGATCTAACATTCTAAATTCTATCATAAGTAGAATGTCAACTGTGGCTTGGCCACTCTCCCGTTAAATAAAAATTCAAATAAAACTAAAAATAAAGACCAAAAATAAGCTTCAATTATCATACCATAATCACTTACATTTTATAAGAACTTGTGTAATTTATAATAACCCAAGAATAATATAGAGGTATTGAACTGAAAAGAGAACCTCAATAAATCAGAGAAAAGAAAAGAAAAACTAAAAAAGAGAACATTAACTTAGATCTTGAAAGAGCTTTGCTATGCTTAAACACCTAGAGTATAAATTGGAGAAGTAGTGGAAATATTTCCAATTAATAAAAAGCAGTTTTTAAATACGTATATGCAGCATTTCCCCTGGCCAGGGGTGGGCGATGATCCGTTGTGAAGAATGTTATTCCGAGATGGGCCCGCCGGTCCTCAGCCAGCCGCTGCTGTGATGGTTCTGTGGTTCTGCAGCTAGATGCTATTGGTTATTCACCCGAAGGTCTTCTGGCTGTATGTCTGGCCACATATTGCTGTTATTCCAGAATGTTCCATATATCAAAGAATGTTTTAAATGTTCTAGATTATTCCAATATGTCGTTTTTACAGTGTTAGAATGTTCCAGTATGTTCCGGAATGTTGTTAGAATTCCATACTCTTAAACTAAGGACCGCTTCAACGTCATGCTCATCTTCTCTGTATCGTTCCAATTTTAAATCCAATATGTCCGCAATAATAAAAGTCCAACTGGGAAAACATTCAATAACTCAGAGCTCGTAAGTCTCTGTCCCTAATCAGCGGTTTATTAAAGTTTATACGATATGGTGTCCATGCCTAACAAAGATTAAAAGGCTGTTTATACACTATCCTGCATTTTGTGCTGCCATATATTTGACTGCATCTTCAGGTGAGTTGAGGAAAACCCTTTCTCCTTGTTTATCGACGATACAAAGTCTTGCAGGGTATATTAATATGGGTTTGTATTGCTCCAGATAGAGTTGAGACATCACCGTCTTGTACTTGGCCCGCAAGATCACCACATCCCGACAATAATCTTCAAAGAAGTGTATTGACATATCCTTGTGTTTCAGATTGCCTTTCATCCTGCGAGTCTCCCGAATGATAATTTATTTTATTCTGACTTGACGCAGGACAGCCATGATCACTCTGGGTCTGACGTTATTGTCATTGGATCGGGTGCCCAATCTGTAACATTGCTCCACCTCAGGTACCGTAGGAAGGATTGTTGGTCCCAGGATTTTCTGTAATTCTGTCGCAAACGCTTCAGGATGTGTGCAGCTCACCGACTCGTCCAGTCCGACTATACGAATATTCAACTTGCGATTTTGATATTCCATCTAGAATATTTTAGCTTTTTGTTCTTCATTGATTCGCTTAAGCTCAGCCGTTATATCGTTGAGCTCCGTATTGAGTTCTTTGTAGTTTCCCTTCATCTCAGCCGTTAGTTTATCGTTGATATCAGCTACATCTTTGTAGATCCGACTGAAATTCTGTTGATGTTCTTCCAAACCAGTTTCCAGTGCTACGGTGCGCTTAATATGTGCATCGGCATCCACCCTTAGCACTTCTATTTTGCATTCGATAAGATTTGTTGATAGCATCTACTTTTTCGGTTATTGTCTTCTCCATTCTTTTCATTTCCCGGATGATATATTCTGTATCTGCGGAGGTGTTTATAGGGGTTGAGGAGGAGGCTATCTCGTCAATATCCTCTGCTATTTTGCGCACGTATCCCGCGACCATAGGCGGGTCCTCTGCGCTTGGTTTTGCAATCGTTTTATCTCTCCTTGTTGGCATCTCGAATCTTTCAGTCAATATAGTTAGTTGATAATCTCAGTTGATATATGCATCAAGTTTTAAACGCATTGGTGGTATATAAATATGTTTTTAAAACGAAAACAAAAAAAACAGGTGAGCAGCTGTGTCACATGCGACTTACTCCATTCTATGGCTAAACCGGTTATTCTTTAAAATGCATTGTTGTATATATATACCACCAGACAGAAAAGGGCATTGTTTGAGGGGAAAAGGGCAGATGCTCAAGCACCCCTTGGGCCCTATGTGTGTCTGGTTACAGGCAGCCATGTTGGAAGAGAGGACTAGAGAGAAAGGCTCTATTTAAACTATGAAACTGGTGTTTGAAGATGAGTGTCAGAAGTTATTCTGATGCAGATCACATTAGTTGGATTGCTGTCCAGGATGAATGTGTTGTTAACCCATTCTCTGCCACCACTTTAATCATCCTAAACCATTCTCTGCCAGCGCTATTTGTCTATGGAGATGTTCACCTTCTTTGCAGGGCTATAACTTTTTAAATTGTATTGCTAAATTGACATTACTATGGCCCATTCAACATCAATTATCTATCGTTCAGGCTGTAGGAACGTTTTACTTTTTCATTCACACATTCACAGGGCTCTACAGTGCGACCAAATTGCTCGCATATGCCCCTAAAAATATCTGTGTGCGAACATGCAAAATCAAGTGCTCGCACGGCGTGCGAGTGGGGCTGGCGAGTGTAGAGTACAGCCTCATTCGTCCTTTTTTTTTCTCTGCTGCAAGAATCTTTAAAAAACTACAAGTCCCACAGTTCACAGCCGCATAAACATTCCAATCACAGTAGCGTTTCCTGTGGTCACGCGACTGGAAACTCAAGTACTGTTTAGCGTCAGCATAGAGCGTCAGTGTCTTGAGTCAGACGATATAGCAATGTCGAAGCCCATTAACTTTTATTTTGCGAGAAAGATAACGGGGAGTGAGAAGTCAGGCGAGGCAGTTAACCAAGATACTGACGCTAGCCAGCATGCTAGCGAAGCTAGCGAGGCTACACCCACTACTACCCCCACTGTAGCACCCGATGTACCCACTGTAGCTACACCCAATGTACCCACTGTAGCTAACGAAGCTACACCCAATGTACCCACTGTAGCTAACGATGCTACACCCACTGGAGCCGGAGGGAAGACGTACAAATTTAACGTGAATTGGCTAAAGATGTTCCCATGGCTAGAGTTCGAAAACAATCACATGTTTTGTAAATATTGCAGAGGGCAGAAACAGGCAGGCAATACGCCCTTTGTGTCGGGAAACCCGCACCTGAAAAGAGATTCAGTAGTCAAACACAACGTCTCGCGGCGGCACATCCAGTGTAGAGATTTGTACATATTGAGAGAGGAGAGACCGTCCGGCACGGTGTCAGCTGCCTTGGGGAGGCAAGTACTGATATCAGAGCAGGAGACGAGGAGACAGCTAAAAATAAAAATGAACATAGCGTACTTCATCGCAAAAGAAGAAGAACCGTTTGTGAAATTTGGCCCGCTGATCAGACTCCATAAAAAAAACGGGCTCGACATTAACCCCACTTATGACAATGACGTGAGATGTGCGGAGATGATCGGGCAAATTGCCGACATGATGAGAGAGAGCCTGTCAGCGAAGCTGAAAGCAGCGAAATATTTGTCTGTTCTCATTGACGGAGACACAGATATATCTAACACGGAATGCGAGATCGTTTACGTGCGCTTGTTGGAGGATGGGAAGCCTGTCAATCTCCTGGTCGGCCAACAGACCCTTGAACACTCCCATGCCATTGGTAAGTTGTTTATCTTTATATGCTTTATTCTTGTGTACAGTTTAATCAATCAGTAATGAGATATAATTTTGTTTGTCAGAAAGACTTTTGTTGTTTTGTATAATTGTTTTTTGTTTTGTCAATCAAGGTGTTTTGGATGCCACCAAAGCAGCATTTCATGCTGTTTGCCCAGAAGAGGATGGAGGGGCCGGGTCATGGATGAAGAAATGCATCTCCTTTGGGGCAGATGGTGCCTCTGTGAACATGGGCCACCGTGGGGGAGTGATTGCCCTCCTGCAGAGAGAGGCAGGGAGGCATATAATCCCAATCCACTGTATGCCACATAGGTTTGTAACTAATAAAACATTTTCCTGTATATGATTTAGTTTTATTTGCTAGCAGATAATGTTAAACTATTATAGATTGATTGATTGATTGATTGAAAACTTTATTAACAGATTGCAGAATTGGGTAATACAGTACGGCTCAATACAAACCCTTTCACAGGCTAGAGCTGGCAATATTGACGATCCAGAAAAAAGAGCCAAAGGTGTCCGTTGTCTACGATCTTCTCCATCTTATATGGAAGACGTATCACTTCAGCGGAAAATCAAAAAGAGAGCTCTATTCTCTCGGGCAAGAGCTCGGTGTGGATATCTGCACACCATCTAGCGTCAAGGGAACTCGCTGGATCCCCCATGTCCACAGAGCCCTCAAAGTCTTCCTGCGGCATGGACAAGACAAGGACCTTGCCACTGACGAAGGCCAGTACTCAATTGTTCTGCAGCACATGGAGCACCTGGCTGTAGCAGCAATATCACCAGAAGTGCAAGGGCGGGCAAAGAAGGTCCGTTTAACAGTCAATTTAATAGTAAAAAAAGAAAAAATAGGTTAACACTAACTAACTAACTAACTAACTAACACTAACCCTTAACACTTTTGTGCATTTATTTACTCACTAAACAGATAAAGCGGGAAATGGAGAATGCACTCTTTTGTGTATTCTGCCATTTCCTCTCAGACATGTTTGAGGAGCTATCCTCACTTAGCCTCACCCTGCAGAGGAATGACCTCATCCTTCCCCAAGCCACGTCAGCGTTGAGGAAGACAGTGACCAGACTGGAGGCATTACAGTTTAGGGCAAAGGCGGGAGGCATGCTGGAGAAGATCCAGACGGTCATGCTTGCTCAGCAGCAGGGTGATGAGAAGAGATTCCAGGTGTGTTACTGAATCAATGTATTCATTGTATACTATAATGGAACAATTTAAGGATAAGGAGGGAAATGCAGTGGAGAAGTCTTTAAAAAGATTGTGTGTGTGTGTTATTTCTGTAAAGGGAATAACGCTGAAGGGGAATCTGAACGGCTTCACGGACCTCACCAATCCCCAGCTGAAGCAACACATCAAGGCGGCCATCAACATCGGCGTGAATGAACTTAAAGCCAGGTTTGGTGGTCTGCTGAAGGATGAGGGTGTCCAGACCCCACTGGACTCTTTCAAAGTGCTCAACCCTGACACATGGCCAGAAGACCAGACCAGCCTTCTCACCTTTGGTGATGATGGTGTGGCAGACCTGGTGAGGCATTTCACGGAGCCTTTAGAGAGGTAAGAATTTATTTGACACTGCATATGAGACAATGTTATGTTTGCATATGTGTATATGCAATGTGCAAATGTGTATTATATGTTTGCAAACTTACTTGCTCTGTTCAATCCTGCAGATAAGGGTGCAACATGGCTGCGATACAGGATGAGTGGCAGGGGCTGAAATACCTGGTCAGCAACAATTTCAGGGACAAGTCCTACAGTGGCCTGTGGGAGACCATGTTGACAAAGGACCCCTACAGGAATGATTACAAGGTAGGCCAACAGTACTGAGTGGTTGTGTATGGCATCCCTATGGTTGGTTTTGATAAGTGAATGGTAAGAGTTTAAAATAAATTGAAAGATATCATCTTTTCCCTAGAACATACTGGAGTTGGTGCAGATGATGCTGGTGCTGCCCATTTCAGCCGCCCAGTGTGAGCGAGGCTTCTCTGCGCAAAACCGCATAAAGAGTTCGAAAAGAAGCTGCCTTGGGGTCTCCACCACCGAAGATCTGATGAGGATCAGCCTGGAGGGGCCTTCTGTCGAGGAGTATGATCCCACTCCTGCCATGGACTACTGGCTGTCCTCCAAGCGTGCCAGACAACCAAACTATAGAAGCAACTGGACAACCAATATCCTTTGTGTTTAGCACACACACACAGTGTGGGCCAGTGACTTTGGTGCTATTGCACAGTTCCGTTCCCAGAACATGCACATACAAGAGTACTACTATGTACATTTATTTAAAAAAAATGTTGTTTGTTCAGCACACACACACAGTGTGGGCCAGTGACTTTGGTGCTATTGCACAGTTCCGTTCCCAGAACATGCACATACTATGTACATTTATTTTTATTTAAAAAAAATTGAGTTTGTTTAGCACACACACACACACAGTGTGGGCCAGTGACTTTGGTGCTATTGCACAGTTCCGTTCCCAGAACATGCACATACAGAGTACTACTGTACTATGTACATTTATTTTTATTTAAAAAAATTTGAGTTTGTTTAGCACACACACAGTGTGGGCCAGTGACTTTGGTGCTATTGCACAGTTCCGTTCCCAGAACATGCACATACAGAGTACTACTATGTAAATTTATTTTTGTTTAAAAAATGTGAGTTTGTTTAGCACACAGTGTGGGCCAGTGACTTGGTGCTATTGCACAGTTCCGTTCCCATTCGAACATGCACATACAGAGTACTACTATGTACATTTATTTTTGTTTAAAAAATGTGAGTTTGTTAATAAACTCGGTTACTAGAAAAAAATTCACTGTGCTCCTAAATTTCTTTGTGTGCTCCTAAATTTCTTTGTGTGCTCCTAAATTTTTTCATTTAGGAGCACCTGTGCCCCTAGTGAAAAAGGTTAGCGTAGAGCCCTGCACAGTAGAGTTTACTGTGGTCACGCGACTGGAAACCGAAAGTAACGATCAGCGTCACTGTCTGTCTCTGAGTCAGACAATACAGCCATGTCGAAGCCCATTCATTTTTATTTTGCGCGAAAGATACCGGAGAATGAGAAGTCAGGCGAGGCAGCTCATGTTACAGAGGTGATGGTTAACGTTAACCAAGATACTGACGCTAGCCAGCATGCTAGCGAAGTTGGCCAAGCTAGCGAGGCTACACCCACTGTAGCAGCCAATGTAGCCACTGTAGCTAGCGAAGCTACACCCACTGGAGCCGGAGGGAAGACATACAAATTTAACGTGAATTGGCTAAACATTTCCCCATGGCTAGAGTTCGAAAACAATGTCATGTTTTGTAAATATTGCAAAGTAGGATCTATGCATTGTTACACCTACAACTGGCCCACTGTGTATGTGTGTACAGCTAACTTGGCTAGCGTTATCAACCGCAGAGGTGGGCACCGGACGGCCAGAGTGCAAGCGATGTGGCAATGGGGTCTAGCTGCAGCGTCGGACGGCCAGAGTGCAACGGTGTGACGTCGTAATTGGCAGAATCGACTGTCAATCAATGGTCTACCTGACACGCAAACTCATAAACAATGTTTCTGTACTGGAGGTGTACAGTATTTCAATAGGCAACCCTGAAAGGATTATTTTTCTAAAAGAGCAACACTAGCTCCCCCCTCTACTGATGGCCCTGGTTGTAAAGCCAGTTTTGTTCAATGTCACTGCCTTTCTTATTAGGCCTAGTTGTTGGCTACAACTTTGCCATAGTAGGCATTAATCACTTAATTAATAGTTCAAATGTCTGTGTCCCATTCCCGTTTGCACACGCAGATGATACACACACACGCACACAGTGGGCCAGTGACTTTGGTGGTATGTGCTATTGCACAGATGTGTCCCGTTCCCGTTTGTATTTTTGAAAAAAAAAAAAAAACTCTGTTACTTGACATATTTTCACTGTGCTCCTAAATATTTTTGGGTGCTCCTAAATTTCTTTGTGTGCTCCTAATTTTTTTCATTTAGGAGCACCTGTGCCCCTAGTGAAAAAGGTTAGCGTAGAGCCCTGATTCATACGAAAATACCGTCTAGAGTATAAATATGTTTTTATCGTTTTCTGCAGTATTTCATAGAACGTGAGATATAGGCATAAATGCATATATTAGATTATCAAATGCAGTTTGATACCGATCCATGCTATATTAAATATTTCAACTGTACATGGTCCTATCATCTGCGGGTGAACGGAGGGGGGGGGGGGGTCGTTTATAATTCTGTGACCGACGTTAAATGATTTATGTAGTATGGGTTAGGGATGCCCCGATCGATCGGCCACCGATCGTTATCGGCCGATAATCAGTATAAATATGCGATCGGTGATCGGTGATAATGCTTTATTTTCGCCGATCGTCAAAACAGATCTCACTCGCTGAGTTCTGTCTCAGACACCGGGAGCTGCACACAGTGCTGCGCGTCTGCTCCTCCTCCAGCTCCTCCCGCACGCATGTAAACACGGGTCTAGTCTAGTGGGACGGGACCTCCATGAGCTAACGTTAGCTACCGTTACAAAATGACCCAGTCAACTATTCACTTTTAGTTTAATACATGATGAGGCATTGTCTAACTGAACGGTATCTAGCCGGCTAGCTACTGATAGCTCCTGATATCAACAAATGCTCCAGCAATAGTCTAGTTATCTAGTACTAGTGTATGATACCTCTGTTAGCTCACGTTAGCTTAGCTCACTGTTCAAAACGAAATGTCCCATTCAACTAAATAGTTCACTGAGGCGTTGTCTTAACGTTATATTTCCGGCTAGCAGTAGCTACAGACAACTCCTGATATCAATGTCTTATAACACTCATTCGATGCATATTCGAAGCCCGGCTTGCGTCGCAGTCACTAACGGGGATAGCTGAGGGAGTAGGGTATATCTGCAGAGCCTAGGGTAAATCTGCAGAGCCGAATGTGATTTGATCAGAGTATACACACAGACAGTGGAGATAGCGAGCATTTTGACTTGTTGCGTGGTGGCGTTGTCTCTCAGATAATACAACTACAAGTACAAGTCTAATTATATAATATATATATTTTATAAAAAAAAAATTATATGATTTTTTATTTTATTTTATTAATCAAAAACGATCGGTATCGGATCGGTATCGGCCGATATGGCTCAAGACGATCGGTGATCGGTATCGGTGGCAAAAAACGTGATCGGGGCATCCCTAGTATGGGTGATATATTGATCAGAGCAGTTTGTATCGAAAATGATAAAGAAAAACGCTGAAACTCACGTCAGTCTCCTCGTACCGTTGGGCGATGAGAGTGGAGCAAATAGATCCCAGTTATGTGGTGGGGATCGAGGCGATCCAGTTCCGGTTTGTATAATATTAATATACGCCCAAATCATGTTTATTGAGTTATGGCAACGATCCATTGTCCACGGTGTGTGGATTGAGTCCCGGGACGATAAACGAGTGGCCGGAGGGAATAGGGAGACGCACCGGGGTCACAATTATCAACTTCCGGTTGCAACTCGCCGTTCAAACAGCATCAGACCAGCCTCCGTGAAGGAAATATGAATACCATGATGAAAATATGAAATATTGATCTCAAAAACGCCGTACAGCGTTATTGGCAGACAACGCATGGACTTGAAACGCGCCTTAACACGTTATTGGCGGAGAATGGGTTAAGTATGTTGAGTTTTTAAGCAGATTTCTACACAATTTTAGGGTTTGACACCTGAATAAATATACTGGAATATATTGGTGCTTCTTTAAATCTTGAGATTGTCTGAAGCTCTTCCCATGCTAGTCAGTGGTAGGGTTTCTCTCCTGTATGAATTCACTGGTAGAGTTCCTCTCTTCTATGAATGTGCTGGTGTGTCTTTAAGTTTCCAGAGGTACTGAAGCTCTTCTCACACTGGTCAGTTATAGGGCTTCTCTCCTGTATGAATGCGCTGGTGTTTCTTTAGGGCTCCAGAGGTACTGAAGCTCTTCTCACACTGGTCACAGTTATAGGGCTTCTCTCCTGTATGAACACGCTGGTGTGCCTTTAAGCCTCCAGTTTGACTGAAGCTCTTCTCACACTGGTCACAGTTATAGGGCTTCTCTCCTGTATGAATGCGCTGGTGTGCCTTTAAGTCTCCAGTTTGACTGAAGCTCTTCTCACACTGGTCACAGTTATAGGGCTTCTCTCCTGTATGAACACGCTGGTGTGCCTTTAAGCCGTCATATCTACTGAAGCTCTTCTCACACTGGTCACAGTTATAGGGCTTCTCTCCTGTATGAATGCGCTGGTGTTTCTTTAGGTCTCCAGAGTTACTGAAGCTCTTCTCACACTGGTCACAGTTATAAGGCTTCTCTCCTGTATGAATGCGCTGGTGAATCTTTAAGCTTCCAGCGGTACTGCAGCTCTTCTCACACTGGTCACAGTGGTAAGGCTTCTCTCCTGTATGCTTCTCTCCTGTATGAACACGCTGGTGTGTCTTTAAGCTTCGATACACACTGAAGCTCTTCTCACACTGGTCACAGTGGTAAGGCTTCTCTCCTGTATGAACACGCTGGTGTGCCTTTAAGCTGTCATATCTACTGAAGCTCTTCTCACACTGGTCACAGTTATAGGGCTTCTCTCCTGTATGAATGCTCTGGTGTTTATTTAAGCTGTCAGATCTACTGAAGCTCTTCTCACACTGATCACAGTTAAAGGGCTTCTCTCCTGTATGAATGCGCTGGTGTTTCTTTAAGTCTCCAGTTCGACTGAAGCTTTTCTCACACTGGTCACAGTGGTAGGGCTTCTCTCCTGTATGAATGCGCTGGTGTTCCTTTAAGCCTCCAAAGGTACTGAAGCGTGTTCCACACTGGTCACAGTAGTAAGGCTTCTCTCCTGTGTGAATGCGCTGGTGAATCTTTAAGCCTCCAGAAGTACGGCAGCGTGTTCCACACTGGTCACAGTAGTAAGGCTTCTCTCCTGTATGAATGTTTAATTGTCCAGAAGTACGGAAGCGTGTTCCACACTGGTCACAGTAGTAAGGCTTCTCTCCTGTATGAATGCGCTGGTGAATCTTTAAGTGTTCATATCTACTGAAGCGCATTCCACATTGGTCACAGTGGTAAGGCTTCTCTCCTCTATGAATACGCTGGTGACCCTTTAACACTCCAGAGGTCTTGAAGCTCTTCTCACACTGGTCACAGCAGTGAGGCCTTGTTGTTGTGGAGCAATGCAGCAATTGTACCTGGAGACGAGAGAAGTACACCAATGAAAAGTTCAGATCTTAAGTTCAGATCTTGTGTGTGTTTTGCATTCGTTCAGTTTGTGGTTTGGTCTGGCTCCTGGTTAGCTGCCTCGTGTCTTGAAGGTCAGTCAGTAAATGCAACATTACCTACCAAACAACGGGACTGCAGTGGTTCTTTTTGTATTGCTCCCGGCTGTTCAAAACATTTTACGAGGTGAAAGAGAGAGGAAAGTTGGTTCATTTCCACAAACTACCAGTGAAAAACCAGTGTTGTTGGCGCGTTGGCTGGCTGCACTCAAGCGGCAGGGAATGAAGATCTGCAGCGAACACTTCTCATTGCCTCGGATTATGTTGTTGAGGGTGTCTTTGAAGACAATGGGAGGTTTGTCCAGAAGACCACTAATCAGCTGAAGCCCGATGCGGTTCCCTCGGTCTTCGACAGACAGACCGGCCCAGGCAGTTCAACCAGCGTCAGCCCTGCGCCGGAGCATTTAGCGCGCTGGCTACCTAGCTACGGTTCAGCTAACTAGCTACATACAGCATTTAGCGAGCTGGCTACCTAGCTACGGTTCAGCTAACTAGCTACATGCAGCATTTAGCGTGCTGGCTACCTAGCTACGGTTCAGCTAACTAGCTACATGCAGCATTTAGGGAGCTGGGTTAGCCGGCTAGTTGGCTTTGAATCCTGGCTAGGTAGCCAGCACGCTAAATGCTGCATGTAGCTAGTTAGCTGAACCGTAGCTAGGTAGCCAGCACGCTAAATGCTGCATGTAGCTAGTTAGCTGAACCGTAGCTAGGTAGCCAGCACGCAAAATGCTCCGGCGCAGGGCTGACGCTGGTTGAACTGCCTGGGCCGGACGCGGTAAAATTAGCAACACAAAAAGAACCACGCGGTCCCGTTGTTTGGTAGGTAACGTTGCATTTACTGACTGACCTTGAAGACAATCCATGTTTACTAGGCAGCTAACCAGCAGTGTAAGCCAGGAACCAGACCAAACGATCACGTGAAAAAATGGCGCCGCCCATGGCGAAAACAGGGAAATTACATTTGAGTTTTCAGACAAATAAGCAGGATTTCACATTTGATTATAGGACCCTGTCTTACCCAAGGTACACAACAAACAAACTAGGTTCATATTGTTCACCTCTTCATCTTAGGGCTGGGCGATATGGCCTAAATATGATATCACGATATTTTCGGACCTTTCGGCGATACACGATACGCATCACGATGTTTTTCTTTTTTTCCCCAAACAATTCATTATGAGGCTTACCAAGACAGTATTTGAGTTTGCAAGCTAACATTAAAGACAAAATAAAATACCCATGCATTTAGCATTTTTATATTATATATTAGATTTAGATTATTGGATTATTAGATTATATATTGCATATATTTAGCAATGAGATATTATATGATTTAGATATGAAATATGATGAATTGAAAATGGGGGACCCTGATGTAAACAAGACGAAAGTCTTTCTCTGGTCTGCATCCTCCAGTCCACTGTTGACTGTTGTTGTATTGAGCTGTACTGTATTGTACCTATGCTGCAATCTGTTAATAACGTTTATATTCATTCAGTCGGCAAACAGAATCATTTTGATTGACAGTCGCGTCTGCCAATTACGCACATCGCTTGCACCCGCCCTGCTGTTCTTAGCACCAATCGGCAAGCACGTATTCATTTTTTACTTCCGCCATTGGAGAGCTCAATGAAAACAACAATGGCAGCGGTAGCTCGCCGCGGCCGACGTTTAGCTTTTAGCTCTGCAGAATGACAAAAAACGACTGGAGGCATAATGATTTTACTGCAACGGATGTTATAATAAAAGTCTTTCCATACATCTGTCTGATTGAAAACGTTATTAACAGACCGCAGAATGGGCACAACGGAGTCAGCACGGGCTGAGATATGAACGGCTAATGCTTGCTATATCTAGGTCGACCTCGGTCGTTGCTATGTAAATACGCTGATGTTATTGAAAGTGTAACTATATAACGTCAATGCCACAAAACGAATGCCTTTGTTATCAAAAGTAGTAACTTTTGATGCAGTAGTGTGTGTGTGGGGCGGCGCTGTTCAAAAGTGTCAACGTGTGGACCAGATTGACGCAACACAAGCCTCTTGGGCAAAACATCACGATATCCACGATACGTTTAAAAAGTGTATCGTTAATGAACTGTACCCGATATTTATATAATATCGTCATATCGCCCAGCCCTACTTCATCTCCCCTTTTAAAGTGAATTTGCTCCTAGAGCAGTTATTGAAAACTGGCCAACATTAATAAAATACTGAGAGAAAACCCAACAGGCAGTTGCCTGCAATATGACATTGTGGTTGTATCTGTCCAACAATATCATTGTTGTTCTTAGTTTGTTGTTCTGGGGAGCAATTGAGAGTACACAGACCACTAGTACAGATAATTCAGTCTAAAATTATATTTTCAATGGAATGATTATATTAGCAATATCAATTACATGTCAATTAATCCATGTATTGTTTAGCCAAAGAGTAGCCTATTGATCATTCGTTTGTAATATGTTCATCAGATCAAGATCATGAATTAAAGGGGAGATGTTGCATAGCGATATAAAAATAGTCATAGCATCAGATTAGTATTTAGACAAACTTTATGTAGCATTTATCAACCTGTGCGCCGCCATTTTGTTGACGTTACATGATGACGTCACGGAGATGGTTTTGCCCTGTACCCGAGCTCAACCAGGCAGTGTATTTGCACATTGATAGCCTTCTGAAAGACGTTTCTTCAATTAGCTTTACCAGTGATATTTGGAGCTCTGATGTCAGCCCCATGTCAATGCTGAGTTTGACAGCTCAGTGGATTGACGCAGACCTCCAACTCCGTAAAGCGGTCCTGCATTCCCAAGAGTTCTCCGGCTCTCATACTGCTGCAGCGCTGGCAACAGCATTCGAGAATATGTTCCAGACGTGGCATATTCCGAAAGAAAATATTCATGTCATACTCCGAGATAATGCCCGAAAACGTGGTCAAATGCATGAAAGATGCAGGATTACAAAGTTTGGAAAGTATGGCCCACACGCTTCAGCTGGCTGTCCACGATAGAGTGCCTTTTACGCACTGTTTAGCCTATATTTTACGCACTGTGTTTAGCCTATTAAATAGGCTAATTGTTATTCGTTTTAACTTCTTTAATTCACATTTCTTTAGTTTGCAATAATGCAACTGCAAGCAAATGTTCCGAGACATATTTATATATTTGTAATTGTTAGGCTATTTGAATCCACCATTTAGGGCTAACTGTGTATTCAAATATCCTAACAAATTAAATTAGCCTATATTTTACGCAGTGTTTAGCCTATATTAAATAGTCTAAATGTTTGTTCAGCCTGTTATTCGTTTTAACTTTCAGCCTGTTATAGTGTCGTTAATTCAGTATTTAACTTCTTGTATTCATATTTATTTAGGCTATGCTAATTAAAAACACAAATGTTATGGACATCTAATTTAATTCTCTAACGCCTGTCCCGTCTCCCTGTCTCCCTATGACTTGCTGTCCTGGAGTGTTGACCGGAGTGTTGGACGTCCCGTGACGAAGGCCGGGAGATTGCGACCCCCTCTGCGTGCCCCCCTGTCTCCGGAGGTCTCGTAGTGGTGACCGGAGTGCCGGATGTCCCGCGATGATGTCGGGGAGTTCGCGACCCTCTCTGCGCCACCCCCTATCTCCCTGTCTCCGGCTGTCCCTGAGCAACGACCGGAGTGTTGAATGTCCCATGACTAAGACGGGGAGGACGTGACCCTCTTTGCGCCGCCCCTGTGCCTCAAATAGATCCGCTATCAACTCTATCTTTAATCTTTCAAAATGTTCAGTTGCTATCGCTATTAGCTCTATCTTTAATCTTTCAAAATGTACAGTTGCTATTGCATGCACTCATCTGTGTTTCACCACACACATGAGTGCATGCTTACCAACTGTCCGTCTGCAACACTACTATCACCAACATCTAAGAAGGGAGATCCCCCCTTGAATGGCCCTTCTAAGGTTTCTCTCCTCCACACTGCCTGTGGAGCTTTTTTTCCCTATTGTTAGGTTTTAGTGAGTTTTTCCTTACCTTCGCGTGGGGTATGTCTGGGAGTGCTTGCATTCTTTCATTTATTTGCATTCATCTAAAAATGTTTGGACCATATGGTGTTCTTGTTCTGTTCTTGACTTATTGTTATGTTTTCTTCTTGACTTGTTTAAAGAAGACCTGTACGGCCCATGGGGACATTAACGTGTGTTGTCGGGCCCTATAAATAAATTTGATTTTATTTGATTTGCTTATTTATTAATGCTTCAATTCATTCAGAAACGTTGCAGCAAACAATCCATATGTGCATTTGTTTACATAATGATAACGTACATAAATAACATAATATTATTGAGGGAGGAAAAAAGGAAACTGATACCTAATACTTCACCCTGTTAGTCAAATTGAACTATCGTTATGGACATCTAATTTAATTATCTGCTTATTTATTAATGCTTCAATTCATTCAGAAACATTGCAGCTAACAATCCATATGTGCATTTGTTTACATAATGATAACGTACATAAATAACATAATATTATTGAGGGAGGAAAAAAGGAAACTGATACCTAATACTTCACCCTGTTAGTCAAATTGAACTATCGCTCTGACTCAGACTGTGGGTGTGGGGGGGATGCTGAGGGCATGCTGATGTGATTTGACCAAAGCACAGTATACACACAGACAGTGGAGCTGTTTGCAGATAGCGGAGCATTTTGACTTGTGGTGGCGATGTCTCGCAGATAACAAGTTAAGTATAATTATATAATTTTTTTTTTTCGGTAGGTAACGTTACATTTGGTTGACAATTTACTGACTGACTTTCAAGACACTCCATGTTTACTATAGGTAGGTAACCAGCAGTGTAAACCAGAAGCCAGCCCAAACCATCACTGTGACGTCACCATCTAACTAACTCTAAAATGGCGGCGCCCATGGCAAAAACGGGGAAATTACATTTGAGTTTTCAGACAAATAAGCAGGATTTCACATTTGCTTATAGGCCCCTGTCTTACCCAAGGTACACAACAAACAAACTAGGCTCATATTGTTCAACGCTTCATCTCCCCTTTAACACAATCACCGCCAAAAACGGCGTATGACGTGTTTGCGAGCCATGCGAATTCTGCCAAACCACGCTGTTCGGCGTTATTGATCTGTTTACCTTTTTTTCTCGATTTTCCGAGCCTAAACGGGTGCGCGGACCTTTCTGAGATGTGTTCATGCAGCAAGCTGCATTTCCTCTCAAATTTCGCTAGGTGGCAGTATCCCCCTATGTTCTAACACTGTACCAGACTCTGAAGGCTTATTTGAGGTTTTGGACACCCTATAATAGATCTGAGCTGTGATTGGTCAGTTCACCTGGCCGCAGGTATAAAAACGTACGCCCACCCATAATCGATGAGTTTTTGCGAGTTGGTTGAGAGAGAGAGATAGAGAGAGATATTTACAGTGACATTCATGAGAGCAGAGTATATCAGTCTTATAGTATTTGTAGTAGTAGTCATAGCTCAGGTAGTATTAGTAGTAATTGTAAGTTATATCGCCTGTGCTTTATAAGTGCATAGTCGTGCTAGTTAGTAGCACTTTGTCAGGATTAGTGGTAGTAGTAAGTAGTCTAGTAGTAGTAGTAGTGGTAAGGGTAGTTGTATTAGTAGTTATATTAGTTATCGTATGGTAACTGAGTCCAGAATGAAGCACGCCATCATGGAGAGAGGCAGAGAGTTGAAAGGCTCTACCTTCTCGATCACGGATCAATATCCATCGGAGATTATGAGGAGACGACGTTTACTACATCCAATCATGACGGACGCCAGAAACAGCAATAAAAAGACCCGTCTGTTCATCAGATGTATCGCAACTCCGACATCACATATTGGCTGACGGGAGGTGATGAAAAAGCACAGGCTGGACGCTAACGTGTTTCTGACTGCAGTAAACAATGGCGCAGGCTTGTGACGGTACACACGCGACGATGGTTGCTATGGTAACTATCCTCATTGAAAGCAACATCCCGTTCCAAGTGATGTCTGATGACCATGTATGTGTGTCCTGGGTTGTTGTGGTGTTTCTTGAGTATTTTTTAACATATGTGTGGTATTTTCTACATCATGTCTATGGGCAATTTACCTAAGGGCTTAATCTTTGCCCACATTAATATATGTAGTTTTAGGAATAAGACACATGAGCTGGCTCTCTTCTTACAGGCTAATAGGATACATATTCTTGCTGTGTCAGAAACACATTTGGATGACTCTATCTGTAACTCTAGTATGGCTATAGCTGGTTTTACTTTATATAGAAAGGACAGGAACCGATTTGGGGGAGGAGTGGGATTATATATATGTGATCTATTTCCGGTAAAACTACGAAATGACATTGACATCAGTGATATTGAGGCCATCTGGTTGCAGGTACAGCTGCCACACCTAAAGCCCATATTGGTTGGTTGCTGTTATAGGCCCCCTAGCTCGGATAGCCGTTACTTCAATAGATTGTGTGATATGTTGGATAGGGTTACTGAAGAAGACTGTGAATTGTATTTATTGGGAGATATAAATGTTGATTGGCTCTCAGATAAGTGTTATCTGAGTACCAAGCTTAAATCCATTACAAACACCTGTGGATTATTTCAAATGATGTCTCTACCTACAAGGATATCTGTTAATTGTCATGGAATCACCACTTCCAAATGTATAGACCATATCTATACTAATAATCCTGAAATGTGTTCCATACCTGTGTCTATCCCAGTTGGCTTCAGTGATCATAATATTATTGCTGTTTCCAGGAGAACCAAACTACCAAAGGGCAGGGCTAAAATTGTACTTACAAGATCCTATAAGAAATTTAGTGAGGAGGCTTTTCTTGATGATCTTGGTTCAGTTCAGTGGAAGGATGTGAGGTCTGTAGATGATGCTGAGGTAGCTCTAAATATATTTATGGATTATTTAATGACAATTGTGAACAAACATGCCCCTTTAAAAAAGTTCACTGTCAAAGCGAAATGTGCTCCTTGGATTGATAACTCTTTAAAGGACTTAATGTTGCAAAGAGATGGGGCCAAGAAGATTTTGTTTTTATCAGGTCTAATTGAAGATAGAAATCATTACTGTAAATTAAGAAACCAGGTTACTAAAATTAACAGATTAAGTAAGAGAACCTATTATAAGCAGAAAATCTCAGAAAGCAGTAGGGACAGTAAAAAACTCTGGAATGTACTGAATGAAATCATGGGTAAAAAATCTGCCCTGGCTTCGTTTGTGGAATCAGAAGGTGGTATTTATCTGACTAAGCCTCTTCACATTGCTGATTATTTTAATGACTATTTTGTAAACAAGGTGTCCAAGCTTAGGCAGGGAATGGATAATACTGTCAATAACAACTCTGATGTGTTGATAAAAGAACACATTATGAAGGATAAAAACTGTGTCTTTGAATTCCAACAGGTGGATATTGTGACTGTGGATAGGCTATTGCGCTCTCTACCAGTCTCTAAATCCACTGGTAATGACCACCTGGATAGCAAATTGTTGAGAATAGCTGTGTCTCATATCTCTGCACCAATCTGTCACATTTTTAATAGGTGTTTAATCAGTGGCATGTGTCCTTTGTTATGGAAGGAGGGAAAGATCATTCCACTTCCTAAAGATGCTAAATTACCTTTTGGAGGTCCCAACAGTAGGCCTATTAGCATTTTACCCGTTCTCAGTAAATTACTGGAAAAAATTGTGTCTGAGCAAGTCCAGGCCTACTTTTCAGCTAATGACATAACAACTGTACACCAACATGCATACAGGGCAGGTCATTCTACCAGTACTGCTTTGACACAAATGTCTGATAGTTGGCTTTCAGCTATCGATAGTTCAATGCTGGTGGGTGCTATTATGTTAGACTTCAGTGCCGCATTTGATGTGATTGATCACAATCTTTTAATACAAAAACTCATTTGCTATGGTTTTAATAACTCAGCAATTTTATTTTTTAGGAGTTATTTGTCCTCGAGGTCTCAGAGGGTCTATTTTAATGGTGCTTTGTCAGGCAGTAAAGGGTTAGAATGCGGTGTCCCACAGGGGAGTTGCCTGGGGCCCCTCTTATTTTCTATTTTTACTAATGATATGCCTTTTTCTATTCATCAGGCTAGTCTGACTTTATATGCTGATGATTCAACCCTTTATTATGCTGCAGCTACAAACTCTGAGCTCAATCAGGTTTTGGCTGGTGAATTGGACATTTTATATGACTGGATAAAAACAAATAAGCTGGTGCTTAACATATCAAAAACTGTTTGTATGCTTTTTGGGACCAATCAAAGATTGGCACGTAAACCTACATTGGTTCTACAAATTGCAGGTCAACCTCTACATCAGATTGAAAAAACTAAGCTTCTAGGCCTTTGGCTTGATAGTACTTTATCATGGTCTGATCACATAAACAAAACTGTTTTTAAAATGGGTAGAGCTATTGCTACAGCCAGGAAATGTGCACCATTCCTTCCATTTGCACTGTTTAATCAGATTGTTTGTGCTTTGGTTTTGTGCCACTTGGATTACTGTTCTGTAGTGTGGGCTTCTGCTTCAAAGCAGTCGCTAAATAGGTTACAAGTGGTACAAAATAAGGCAGCAAGACTCGTTCTTGGTTGTTCATATAGGACTAGTGTTGTTCAAATGCATGAACGTCTTAGTTGGAGGAGTGTTGAGAAAAGACTTTCTGCCAACCTTTTAATTTGTTTTCATAAAGTGATCACAACCCACAGTCCTAAATATATCACGGATAAAATAATTTACGCCTCAAATGTGCACATGCATTTTACCAGAGGGGCAAGTAGAGGGCAGATTATTCTACCCCATACAAACACTAACAGTATGCAAAGAACAGTTTTATATAGGGCTATCAGGGCATGGAATTATCTTCCAAGTGACATACGTGACATAAGAGGTGTAGCAAGCTTCAAAAATAAATTAAAATCTTACATGTAGCCAATATTGACAATGCTGAGATATGCAATATGTTACCGTTGATGTACATATTTAGATATAATATGTTTGTGTGTTAATGTTGTTGTGGTTCCTCGGTTGGTACGTCTTGCTATGTTGTGTTTCCTTATTTGGTATGTCTTGCTATGTTTTAATTGTATTATGTTTTAATTGCAATGTATATGTTGTAATGTTTTAATGTTGTCTCGGACCCCAGGAAGACTATTTGACGTCTCGGCGTCAGCTAATGGGGATCCTTTGCTAATAAACCATATGTAATTAATTAGCCCCAACAGCTAAAATGGTGCACTTTCATGCTAGGTTTACTACCTCATATTGCAGCTTTTAGATATCAGTTATGAAACAAATTTTAAATTATCTATGTTGGTCTAAACACAATCCTCATGATTAAATTCACTTTAATGCGTGAATTCTTATTTTTTTTAACATGCATGTCTAACCACTTTTTTTGTACGGTTTCCTAGAAACAAGGGGTGGCTCAACTTACCTCTATGCTCAATTTACCCCAGTCTCCCCTACTGTGTTTCATTAAAGGACCCATGCATTAGAAATGGCTTTTTCCAGTGTTTAGCATTGTTTTATAGCAATAGGGGTTAGTATCAATGGGTCTGTGTCTCTAATTACCATATTTGCGGATTCCTTGTTTTTTTTATCCATTTTTTTCTCCCATTTTCTATATTTTCTCCCATCCCAATTTCGTATCATCCAATTCAACCCTCCCCTGTCACGAACGCTGTTTCTTGCCTCCCACAAGCCGCCTGCAATGTGGACTAAGTCATACATAGCACAAGTCCCCTCCGGTACTTGAGGTAACAGCAGTCGCATCTTTTCACCTGCGCAGCTCGATCTCTCAGTGGCGAGGAGTAACGCGTGGGAGGCTCACGCTGCCCCTGACACTTCCGGATTCTACTGCGCAGGCGCACCAACCGACCTGTAGGAGTCGCTGTCCACAACGCCCGATCCCCACCCATCAGTTTCCCACCCCCTAATACGGCCAATGTGTATTAGTATCGGAAATGCCGCCGATACTGCCTAAAATGCTGGTATCGGTATCGGCGAGTACACGTAAATTCTAGCCTCCGATCCCATGATGTAATTTATCTCCTGCCGAGTCCTGCGGAGAGTGAGGATTATAAAATGAACATGTTTTAAAGTGTGATGCTGTGTCATTTTAACAGCAGATACACTTTCTTAAATTCCATTGTCCCCGACAGTGCGGTGTGACGGGGAGCTCGGACGGGATGTGTTTTGCTGGTGTTATGATAGCATTAGCTGGAAAGATAGCTAGTTGGAACAACATCCGCTTTAACGTTACATCAAATCAGATGATCGCCTGTCCTTTCTCCAGGACCTAACACTGTCCGTGACCGTCTATCAACAATAATGCACCCACGGTGAATTGTATTTAAGTTAAGTAGCTACTGACTAGCGTTAGCTGACTATTACTAACGTTATCAAATGTCAATGCGGGAAGACGAGCTAGGTCAGTTAGCTTAGCTTGATAACGTTACCGTGTCTAAAGTTGGTGCTATTTATAATCCAGCAATAATGGCTGCAGACCTGCAAGCAAAGTACAGCAAGTGCCAAAGGATAAGAGTCTGAGGCGGAGTTTCAAAAGAGAATGTTGAATATTTATTTTGCATCAAAAATCACAACATGAACGTTCCATCTGCCACTAGCTTACAGACTGAATAGGGTATATCTGCAGAGCCACGGAGTAGCGAGTGCAACACCGTTTAATGTCCGTGTGGATCATTGGAGTAGGGTATATCTGCAGTGCTGCAGCCCATACTCATTGATTAATGATACTAATACAAATCTATACAATCACCTGTTGTTGAATAAATACCATTACTTTACAGTTATTACTAAAAACAGTATAACAGTATCTGTAAAAAAAAAAAATAAAAAATTTATATAATTTTTTATTTTTTTTTGTATGCACTGGTATCGGATAAATATCGGTATCGGCCGATACCCAAAGCTTAGGTATCGGAATCGGATCGGAAAGGGAAAAATGGTATCGGAACATCTCTAGTTTATACTCCTCTGTTTAGCCCCTCGCAGCCTTTTTATTGACAGCCTACATGTAGCCGCAACAGTTCCTTTTGAGCGTTGCTGCTGCAAGGAAGGAGCAATAAGTGGAAAACAATGTGAACATAATTGTACTTACAGATGTTGTGGTGTCCACAGTCTGATCTGTTTCCACAAGAAGAACGTTTTGATCCAGATGTGAAGTCTTGGTCCAGTACAGTTCTGCCACAGAGACGTTAGCAAGAGACTTGTTTAATTGTATCCAACATGTCTCTGGTCCGACTCACAACAAAGGTAACACACTTGATCTTGTTCACAATTGGGTTAAAAGTCAGTAATGTTTGCACAGAGGAGTTGACGGTGACTGATCACAAATGTGTTCTGTTTAAGTTAAGTTGTAGCCCTATTTTCTGAAATTTCGCCTAAAGGTACATGCCCAAGTAAATGGAAGATTGCTCCACTTCTACAAGGTCAATTTGCATGTTCTTGGTATCATCTACATCTAGGGGGTATGTATTCCCAGTGTCAGAAATATTGTGTCGGTTACTAGGCTTGAGTAAATTATGATGAAACAAAGGAGAATATAAATTATGAATTTTGTTTGCATCTTTGCCGGTGAATAACACCATGTTACAATTGTGCAACCACCGAGCTCGCTCACTGAGCTCATTCACCACCTTCTTGAGATCAAATGTACAAAAAAATCTCCCACCAATGACTGATTAACACGCCATTCTCCGCCATGCGTTGTCTGCCAATGACTGATTACCACGTCATTGAGATCAATATTTTCGTCATGGTATTCACATTTCACCCACGGAGACTTGACTGGTGCTGTAGATCTCCGCTCAACTCTCCAACGCTTCAATACCGCCACCTGGTGGCCGATCGGCGAGTTGCCAAAACCGGAAGTCACCAGAAGTGCTTGGTGTGTCTTTCTATTCCATCCGGCCACTCGCGATGGACTCCATCCACACACCGTGCATATCGATCCGTTGCCATAACTCAATAAACAACATGATTGGACGTGTATTAGTAATATACAACCCGGAAATGGTTCACCTAGATCAACATCCCATAATAGCAATCTTTTTGCTCCACGCTCATCACCCAACGCTACGAGGAGACTGGGGTGAGTTTCAGCCTGTTTGTTTACCATTTTCGATACAAACTGCTCTGATCAATATATCACCCATACTACATGAATCATTTAACGTCGGTCATTGAATTATAAAGACCCCCCCCCCCCCTCCGGTCAACCGCGCATGATGAGTCATAACGTCTGGGATCATGTACAGTTGAAATTTTTTATCTGGCGTCAATCGGTATCAAACTGCATTTGATGATCTAATATATGCATTTATGGCTATAACTCACATTCTATGAAATACTGCAGAAAACGATAAAAACATATTTATACTCTAGACCGTATTTTTGTATGAATGTGTGAATGAAAAGTAAAACGTCCCTACATCCTGAACGATATATAATCGATGTTGAATGGGCCATAGTAATGTCAATTTAGCAATACAATTTAAAAAGTTAGAGCCCTGCAAAGAAGGTGAACATCTCCATAGACAAATAGAGCTGGCAGAGAGGCTACAAGGATGAGAATAAGCTCCGGCAGAGAATGGGTTAAACAGAAGGATTTGTAGATACAGTAATAAATTGGAATCCATTTTAATTATAAATTTATATTTGACCTTGAACTTGACCTTATTATGAATCATACCTCTATGGATAGGGGAAAAGCTGCTCTTTCTAATGGCAGTGTTTTAAATCTGGATTTAGTCTTTTCCTCTCGGTTTTATGATAAGAGATATAATTAGCATTTTTCCGATAAATTCTTATTTTAGGTAAATCTTAAAAACATCGGTAAAAATGAAAATATACACTTTGACTGCTGTTTTGATAGGGTTAAGGTCTTTACTCTTGGCTACATTTGAAAAAGAAACACAACATTAATGTCTTAACACATTCCCGCCCGACCACGGACACATGTGTTTCGGCGCCATGCTTAAAGGCCAACTTGCAGGTTAAACCCTACTCTTCAATTACAGTCGAGAATGCAGCTGTGACCGCGTCCCCGACCGCCAAGAACCTTGGTGTTGTCCTCGACGACCAGTTGAACTTCTCTGCTCACATCGCAGCGACAACCAGAACCTGCCGATTCCTCCTGAGCAACGTCAGAAGGATACGCCCCTTCCTGACAAAAGAAGCCACCCAACTCCTCGTCCAATCAACAGTCATCTCCCGCCTCGACTACTGCAACGCACTGCTCGCTGGCCTCCCGGCCACTGCCACTAAGCCTCTTCAACTCATTCAGAACGCAGCGGCCCGCCTGATCTCAAACCTACCGAAGTCGGCCCATGTCACCCCACTTCTTAGGGACCTGCACTGGCTCCCCATTGCTGCACGAATCCGCTTCAAGGCCCTTGACCTAGCATACCGTGCGGCAAAGGGAACTGCTCCCGCCTACCTCCGGTCAATGGTCTCTAACTACACACCCTCAAGACCCCTAACGCTCTGCATCTTCTGGCCGCCTCAGACCTACTCCTATCCAAGCTCCGGGAGGGTCATCAAAGAGAAGTCGCCTATTCTCAGTCCTTGCCCCACAATGGTGGAATGAACTACCCACCCCAGTTAGGACAGCCGAAACACGTCCAATCTTTCGCCGTCGACTAAAGACTCACTTCTTCAACCATTATCTGAATTAAAAAAAAAAAAAAAAAAAAAAATCTAACCCTAACTAACCATACTGTCATGCACTTGTCCTAATAAACTAACCTACACTGTAGCACTCAACACTTTGATGAACATTGTTACTCAGCTGATAGAGTTGTGCTCTTCCTGATGGCTTGTCGTACAGAACTTGTAAGTCGCTTTGGATAAAAGCGTCAGCTAAATGACTAAATGTAAATGTAAATGTAAATGGGTAGTTTACATCATTGGTATCTAATTTCATTATTTCATTATTTTCCATTTGACGCCGGAAATGCTACTCAGAAAGGGTTAAAAAGGTCCACACACGAATAACATGCACAGAGCAAATGAAAAAGCTTATCAGACGCTAGCAGGGCCGTGACGTCACTCCAGGCAACTTATGCCCGTCCGGGTCATAGTACTACTGGCTATATGGCTCTGGCTAACGTTACCCAGCTAACGTTAGCATTATGTCTACTGTCGTGAACCATTTTAAATCGGGGCATGTAAAAGAGTTTTGGGAACAAGTAAAATGTGCAGGTCCTCTTCTCAGAACTGTGGGGCAAAGCACTGCACACGCATCATGCCGGCTAGCAAGCTACACGTCACGGCATGTTGATACGATAGTAGCCCCCTAGTAGCCCCACTCGGTGCATCACAGTCACGAAACGGGCTACCACGATAGCTATTAGCTAACTAACGTTAACGTTACAAGCTCAAACACCTTACAACTACTACTATTGTCGTGTCCATAAGTTCCCTGGCAGAATACTTGTGAGGACAAAGGTATACAAAGAGGAGAGAACCATTTTAAATCGAGGCATGTTAGGAGTTTCGATAATGCTGGCTACCAAGCTAGCTAACTTCGCTACTAACGTTATATACACAATATGTACAACGACACAATGATTTACATTATTACAAATATGGTAACGTGGTTGTGGCGTTTACAAATAGTGGTTAGCTTTAGAGATGAATGGCTATTGTAACTGAGGGGTTACAAAACCCTGACAGTATTAAAGATTGTGATAGATTAAACCACTGCTAGTTATGTACTTTAATTACTGGCCAAACAGTACATCAAATATAGATGGTGAACACCCACAAGAACACGGCATTGACACAGAAATACTATTGGAGGGTAATTTATTATTATTAGGCAACGTTAGGTTACAGAATGAGAATTAGGGTCGCGCTTGTATGGCGAAGAATATACGTAAAGTCAGTCAAGAGCATAAGTCACTAAGAATAGCAGGAATCCTACGATGGGTCTAAGCTGACGCCACCTGTTGTATAGTAGCAATTATATAGGGCAACACCGGTACCAACTGGAGACAATGGGTTCCCTCCGGGGTGTAAGGCCTGGAGGGTAAAGGAATGTTCGGGTACTCCGTCTGAGTCAACGAGGAATAAAGAGACTCCAGGTACAGGAGTCGGTGCTTGTACTCCCTTGATCAGCAGACAAAAGCAATAGTTGTAATCCAAGATGCTCGACAGCATTGACGACAGCTAGCCAGCCCCGTCCACGAGGCAGGCCCGAGTGGTAATCCTCACGAGGTTAAATCCCAAACGATAGTGGAAATCAACGGTGCTCTTCTCCGGTAGTCACGTCCCAAATCAATATAATCCAACCAGGAATGGTTCTGCAATCGCCGGCGCCGATTCTCCTGTGTACATGTCCAACGGTTCTCGCCTAGGACTCCTCGGGTGTGGGCGACGTATTTAGGCCACACAGCCTGGATAAGTGCACTAGCTAAAGACACGACGAACCGATGGGTAATGCTACACACGGAAGAACTGTGACCGCACGATATACAATAAATGATCGACTATTGACTTCACATTAGATTAAGTCGAACTCAACGTTACTTCATTAAACTCTGACACTTTAACATTCTATTCGCATGCGGTTCTCAATGCTCTATTTAGATGCAAGGTTGCTCACTTCACTGCACGTTGACTCGTGGTGAAGGTGGGTAAGGTTTAGGTAAGGTAAGGTACTGCCGTTTACACCTGCGCCGTATTTATACTTAAGTGAATATCTAGTCCCAACCTCAGTCCTTGTCTCGTATTACTACGCAGACTCTGGGCATGTTCTGACATGCCTGCAGTTGTCTTTGAACTTGCCGTTGGGGGCTTGCGCGTTGGCGCCTGGGGGCGCTGTCCAATAGGAGAGCGAATATTACTCTGGTCTGTACGCAGGTAAAGGGATATTCCGTGTATATATATAAATAATATACAAGGTATATCAAACGATACATATATATATTCAGTTTAATCTGGCCCTTCACAACAGCCGCCTCCTAATTAGTCCGCACCTAATTAGTTAAAAGGAAGACAGATTAATAGTCCAGTCAACTGCTCAATGTCTGTTGTGGGGAGTAGGGCAATCTACAAAGTCAGTGGGTCATGATCGTCATCAAGGCAGTCAGGGAGCCTCTGCAATTCTATCAGCCTCGCCACGGGTCGGGTGTGGCGGTGAGGCAGGTCGGCCATCCTGGGTATACTGGGCTGTGCTCGCCACTGGCGACAGTCTGGTCGAGTCCGCTGGAAGCGACGTACTGCTTCTCTTCCGTTCAGTATCCAATAGCGACGTCGGATCTCAGCGAAGACTCTCTCTGCCCCAGCGTGGTGCACATCCTCGTCGTATTTCTTTATGATGAGCTCAGTGACCTTGTGTCGGCTGTTGAGGACTATAGGAAACTTGACGTCATCCGTTAAGTCCGGGGCCCGTCTCAGACGACCACCCACCCTGATGATGCCATGGGTGTCGCGCTCGGGGGCCAAGTGGAGCAGTCTGCTGTCTGACGGGACTGGCTTTGTTCCCTGCATGCAGTCTAGCTCGTCGGGGAACGAGTCTCTTTGGGCTCGCTGTAGCAGAAGGAGTTCTGCCTCTTCGTAGTTAGCTGCGTTAATGTCGGTAGTGGGGGGAACCTCAGGGTGGTGCCACAGGAATGTCTTTAGCTGCGCACTCTCAAAGGTGAGGCAGTCGTCTATGTTAGGGTCTGGTGGCGAGTTGCGCGCCTACCAGAGCTGCGCAGAGCTCTAGACGCGGGATTGATTGTTGCTTGCGGGGGGCTATCCTTGAGCGAGCCAGGATGAAGGCTGTGTGTATTTCTCCTCCCTCCTCTCGGGCCCGCAAGTAAGCCACCGAGCCGTAGGCCACTTCTGAGGCGTCGCTGAAGACGTGCAGGTCCATCTGGCACGTCTCCAGCCGCACTGTGGGTGGGAAGTAGCTTCGGCGTATGTTCACATTTTAGAGCGAGTTGAGTTCTCTCTCCCACTCTCTCCAGGTGGAAGCGAGGTGGTCGGGTATGGGGTCGTCCCAGCCCTGTTCCTTGTCCCACAGCTCTCGTACAATCATTTTCGCCCGGGTGGTGTAAGGTAGGATACACCCCAGCGGGTCGTATTGCCTTGCGAGTGTTCTGTATACGGTCCGTCTGGTGGTCGGTAGAGGGGTCGACCTTCCCTGCTCCGTGGTCAGGGGTGTGTATTTGTAATGGAACAAGTCTGTTTTGAAGCGCCAGACTAGGCCCAATGTCATTTCCTGTGCTTCACCTGGGATGGTCGCCATCCAGGTCTCGCTGCTTGCTGCCTTTGTCTCTGGGGAGAGGCTGCGAAGTACTTGAGGGTCACTGCTGGCCCACTGCCGGAGATCAAAGCCGCCTTTGATCAGTGAGGCGCGGAGCTTGAGTGGGAGGGCTTCGGCTTCTTCTGGCGTCGAGACGCTTTGCAGACAGTTGTCCACGTAGAAACTCCTCTCTACACTTTGTCTGACCTCCTCGTCAGCTTCAGGGTCTTCTGTCACATGTTTTTGCAGTGCGAACGTAGCACAGCATGGGCTGCATGTGGTTCCGAAGGGGAGGACCTCCCATTGGTAGATGGATGGTTGCTCATCTTTGATCCTCTCTCTCCATAGGAACCGCAGCAAGGGCTTGTCCTCCTCCACTAGTCGCACCTGCAGGAACATCCCTTTGATGTCGCCGCTGATGGCCACCTTGTCTTGGCGGAAACGTAGTAGTACGCCGAGTAGAGAGGGGCCGAGTGTTGGGCCGGGCAAGAGTTCTTTATTCAGATTCTGTAGTCCGATCTGGTAGCTGCAGTTGAATACAATGCGATCCTTGCCGTTGTGGTGGACCTTGTGGTGGGGCACGTACCATGATTCGATCGTCTGGTCGGCCTCTTGAATGTCAATTTTCTTTATGTGTCCCGCTGTGATCAGCTTGTCGATCTCAGCGCGGTACACAGTGGCTTGAGTGGGGTCTTTGGCTAGACGCCGCTCGGTGTTCAGTAGATATCGCTCTGTCGCTTCTTTTGAGGCGTGGAGGGTGGGCATACCCTCTCGCCTCAAGAGTGGAGTTGCGTATCTCATCACTCCATTGACCTCGACTCTCTTTGTCCTCTGCTCGAGGAGGGTTATGGCATAAGTGTCTTCCTTTGAGCGAACGAGTTTCTTTTCATTCTTAAAGGGCATCGCGTCTAATGTCCATAGCCTCTCGACGTGCTGTAAGAGGGTGGTGTCTTCTTCGTTTATCCTTGAGTGGAGGCAGCGAGTGGCTGTCGGTCGGTTGGAAGACCCGGAGAGGGGGCCTTGTAGTGTCCAACCCAGGCGGTTTTCTCGACCGCTGCTGGACAGCCTCTGGGCCCGATGTGGACCCGGTCCGTTAGGACGATGAGGTGTGCGTGGTCGGATCCTATGAGCAGGGTCGGGGTGGCGTTGTCGATGAGCGGTATAGGTAGTTGACGTAGGTGCACGTATTTTTCCATCAGCTTTGGGATGGGGTAGGTGTACTGTGACAGGCCTATGTCGTGGCTGGTGAAGGTGTTAGTAATGCTATACTGCTTCTCGGGCTGCCCGACCGCTGCTATCGTGAAGGAGACATTTTCACCCTTTATGGTCTTCAGGTCTCTTCTAATGGTAGGGATTGTCATTGTTTCTTCGCTCCCCCGCAGACCCAGCCGGGCTGCGGCGGATGCGAGGAGGAGTCTTTTCTGACCCATCGTCTAGGATGGCGTAAGTGTCCATGACCTTGTCCTCGTAGCTTAATATCACTCGGACCACCTTCAAGAGCACTCGGGAGCTCCGGCTCTTCGGAGGGTCTATGTACATGACGTTCACTCTCGAGCTGCTTGGGGGTACGGGTTTCTTCTTGTTGCTGTCGTGTAGGACCTCCAAGTGGGCGCCGTCGCACTTGCTGCATTTCTTCTTTAAACGGCACTCAGCTGCCATATGGCTGCGCGCGCAGCGGCGGTTGGCTTTGATCCACTGACTCACCTCGTCAGCGGTCAGCTTCTTGAAAGTGTCACATTGAGACAGCCAATGTTCCTTTTCACAGTACTGGCATACAGGTCTCTCTGCCGCCGAAAACGCTCTTGGCGGGCTGGAGGGAGCTTCTCCAGTATTCGCTCCACATTAGAATTTGCATACAGTTCGTATCTCCCCTTCTCCTTTTGGGACCCCAGCATCCCTACTAGGGATTGTACCTTGATAGAGAGGTCATCCAGTGCTCTATTGTCTTTGGCTGGGGGGAGGCGGTCGATATCCCGTATTTCTTGGATCACGTAATCCCATATGCGTCCATAACGCTGGTCGAGGGCCACTAGAGCCGCGGAGTATGGGGTGCTTGAGTTGGAATATGCCAGCGCTATGTTATGCGCTCTGGGCACCTTGAGAAGCTTGAGGAGGATGGCATATTTGTACGACTCGTCGGGGACGTCGGACATCATAGTCTCCAAACACATGCGTAATTCCGTGTACTGTGCCCTGTCCTCGCGCGTAAAGTCTGGGAACGTCGGTGTGCCAAGGTACGATGCCATGGATGGCTGGCACATTGGTGAGCGTAGGGGAAGAGGCCTCCTGGGCGAGTCTCCCCGTACGTGTGGTCGTGGGTTAGTACTTGGTGGGTACCAGAGGCCGGGTCCCCAGGTGCTGTTCCTCGGTGCTGACTGTACGTCAAACTCACCCGTGAGTTGAGTCGGGGGTTTGTAGTGCAGTGACTCGGGGCTGAAGTCGGGGCTGTACTGGGCCTCCTGGTCCAGAGTACGTTGCTGCTGGTGGGCTTGACATTCCTCCTCTTCCTCTTCCTCTTCTAGGTCCTGGAGTCTTCTATTCAGTCTCTCGGCGACGTAGGCCGGTTCTTCCCGTTGGCTGGGTCTCGTATGGACCGGTCGGGGAGGGGGTTCGGAGACGTAGACAAGTTCCTCCTGTTGGCCGGGTCCCGGGTCGCTTTGTCGGGTAGGGGAAGGTGCCCTAGACCCTTGTCGTGATGATCTCCGGGAGCTCCGTGCGGAGAGAGGGGGTGTCGCCCTGGCAATCAATTGTTCTATCATCTGTGCCTGCAGCCGGTCGCGCTCTGCTTTGCGCTGGGCATTGGCGCGTTCTCGTTCAATGTTCTCTTCCGTCTGAAGGCGTCTCTCATCCAGTCTTATGCGGTCGTCCTCACTTAATTGTTGCGCCCGGAGGCGCTCTCGTTCCACGGCAGAATGTTCGCGCTCACTAAGGGCTTGCGCTTCGAGTTGCGCGTGGAGGCGCTCTCTTTCCGTGGCGGAGTGTTCGCGCTCACTAAGCGTCTTTGCTTGAAGCCGGTCGCGTTCGGTGGAGGCTGTCAGTGTGGCGATCAAGGCTTGCGCCAGTATCTGGTCCGCCTCGCTGGGGGATGACACTGACGGAGGTGATCGGGTGCTGACAGGGCTTGTTGGAGATCTGTTCTCCTGGCGCGCTCCGAGGTCTATCTCCTGGGCGCGGTTCTCTTCTCTTGGTTGTGTGTCGGGTTCTATCCCTGGAGCGCTTTCTTTATCCTGGAGCGCTCCGGGGTCTATCCCGGTGACGCTGTCTGGAGGTATAGTCATGTCATGTCCCACCTGGTCCCCCCCGTGAGCTGAGTCAGTTTCGTTTGAACCCACTGGGGTCTCTACTGGCAGGGTCGCCAAGTCGATAGGATTGGACATGCTTTGACTATCCGCTTTATCCGTATTTAACGTCTGTTTAGATAAGCTAGGGGGTAGAACGAAAGCGAATTCCTCCAGATATGGAGGTGGCTGACGTTTGCGCTGCGGGCGTTCTAGCTTAGGAGAGCCGCTTGGGGAGTGTTCACCGCTGGCCATGGTTAATATTAATATTATATTAAATATTACACTGATACCATCCGGCTCGAAGGACCAATTGTAACTGAGGGGTTACAAAACCCTGACTGTATTAAAGATTGTGATAGATTAAACCACTGCTAGTTATGTACTTTAATTACTGGCCAAACAGTACATCAAATATAGATGGTGAACACCCACAAGAACACGGCATTGACACAGAAATACTATTGGAGGGTAATTTATTATTATTAGGCAACGTTAGGTTACAGAATGAGAATTAGGGTCGCGCTTGTATGGCGAAGAATATACGTAAAGTCAGTCAAGAGCATAAGTCACTAAGAATAGCAGGAATCCTACGATGGGTCTAAGCTGACGCCACCTGTTGTATAGTAGCAATTATATAGGGCAACACCGGTACCAACTGGAGACAATGGGTTCCCTCCGGGGTGTAAGGCCTGGAGGGTAGAGGAATGTTCGGGTACTCCGTCTGAGTCAACGAGGAATAAAGAGACTCCAGGTACAGGAGTCAGTGCTTGTACTCCCTTGATCAGCAGACAAAAGCAATAGTTGTAATCCAAGATGCTCGACAGCATTGACGACAGCTAGCCAGCCCCGTCCACGAGGCAGGCCCGAGTGGTAATACTCACGAGGTTAAATCCCAAACGATAGTGGAAATCAACGGTGCTCTTCTCCGGTAGTCACGTCCCAAATCAATATAATCCAACCAGGAATGGTTCTGCAATCGCCGGCGCCGATTCTCCTGTGTACATGTCCAACGGTTCTCGCCTAGGACTCCTCGGGTGTGGGCGACGTATTTAGGCCACACAACCTGGATAAGTGCACTAGCTAAAGACACGACGAACCGATGGGTAATGCTACACACGGAAGAACTGTGACCGCACGATATACAATAAATGATCGACTATTGACTTCACATTAGATTAAGTCGAACTCAACGTTACTTCATTAAACTCTGACACTTTAACATTCTATTCGCACGCGGTTCTCAATGCTCTATTTAGATGCAAGGTTGCTCACTTCACTGCACGTTGACTCGTGGTGAAGGTGGGTAAGGTTTAGGTAAGGTAAGGTACTGCCGTTTACACCTGCGCCGTATTTATACTTAAGTGAATATCTAGTCCCAACCTCAGTCCTTGTCTCGTATTACTACGCAGACTCTGGGCATGTTCTGACATGCCTGCAGTTGTCTTTGAACTTGCCGTTGGGGGCTTGCGCGTTGGCGCCTGGGGGCGCTGTCCAATAGGAGAGCGAATATTACTCTGGTCTGTACGCAGGTAAAGGGATATTCCGTGTATATATATAAATAATATACAAGGTATATCAAACGATACATATATATATTCAGTTTAATCTGGCCCTTCACAACAGCTATGATCACGGAGCAATAGTGTTAGGTGAAACGGATACATTTTCATTCATTCACTCCTCGGCTAGTAGTAGCAAGGCTCTCTGCTTCCTGCCACTACCTGCCTGTGACTCTCAGAGCCCCTGCTGCCCTGCACCTGATGTGATGTCATAATTAAGATGACACACGCACGCAAGTTAGGAACCATGGAGTAAAATATGCATGTGCGTGGAGGTTGTGGTTTGGTCTACAAAATATTTGATAAAAACGCAAAAACTGGGTCAATTTCGATACATTTGTTTTCCCTCTTCATGAAAGTCAGCGTTGGCCTAGTCACATTGTTTATTGAACAAAAATACAACCTGCAAGTTGGCCTTTAAAGGGCCAACCACGGACATGTCCGTGGCAAGGTTGTTTTGGCTTTTATTCCATTTTAATAACCTACTCAATGTCACAGAGCGGCACTGCAGATTTACCCCACTCTTGGAATTCTGAAAAGTACATTACCGGCCAGATGCTCGTAGGGACACTGTATCGATAATGAAGTGTTCCCTGTGGCAGAACGGTGCACTCTTTTTTTGACCTTCAATGGAGTTTACTGTTAGCTGGAAGCTATGCCTGTAGCTTGGAATACCTTTTCACTATGCAGTAAAGGAATATATCATCAGCCAATGGACATATCGATCTACCAGATGGTGATCGATAACTGGGAAATCCTTTTGGGGATCCAACCGGCCCACGGTAAGATCTTTTTCACGTAAATTACACGCTGATCAGTAAGGTGTCAAGAAATGAACATTTTTGAAATGAGGTGGCCCTATGGTTTCAAGTTGTGTTATGATATAAGTATAATCAAAAGCAAAAAAGTGAGTTTGACTTTATTTACCTACCCCGTTTTTCGATTGAAAATTTTATTTTTTTTGCCTTTTTTGGCGGATTTCTGACCGTTTCCGCCTAAATCATGGTTTTTCATATTTGTAATTTCTTTGGCAATTTTTATCATCACCATTCAAAACCAAATATTTACTGCAGTTGGAAATGGTCCTTTTAAAAATAAAACTTTTATTTAGTTTCAAATAAAGCCTTTAACCTCTTCTACCCAGGGAATATTTTCTGAAAATCCTTATTACCTTATTATAGCCAATTCGCACATTTATATAATACATATATTATCTTTCAAATGCCAGAGTTCAATTTGGATTTAGTATCACCAGGCGTGCATAAGAACAGATAATGAAATCTACTGTAATCGACTGTACTTTTATTTTTTCACCAAAGTGCAACCATTTTGAAACTAATTTCAGATCTAATTGTTGCATGGAACTTGAAAAATATCAGTTTTTAAGGTAGATCAAAAATAAATAAAAATTTAAATGCGATTAATTTGCAATTAATCGCGAGTTAACTATGGACAATCATGTGATTAATCGCGATTAAATATATGAATCGATTGACAGCACTAATATATATATTTGGTATATAGAGCATATATGTGCAGGTGTATAAGTAGGTATATGGAAGCATTATATGCAGGTATATTCAGAGATATGGAGATATTAATATAAATATATAAATGGATATATCCAGCACTATTGTACATGCTATCATACAGTTATATGGGTGGACTATTTCACGTCTGGTCAATGTTAGCATGGTGTTATTCACCTTCAAAAATGGAAAGAAAATAACAAATAATAACAAATGATATTCTCCTTTGGTTCATTACAATTTACTCAATCATAGTAACAGGCAAAATATTTCGGACACTGGGAATACATTCCCTGAGGTGACGTCCATAGATGTCCCTAGATACCAAGAACATGCAAATGGACCTTGTAGAAGTGGAGCCATCTTCCTTGTACTTGGGTATGTACTTTTAGGCGAATTTAGAGTCTGGCTTAAGAGGTTAAAGTCAACACTTATAAAGTCATAAAGTTTACAGATTAAAGTAAAAATGTCCATACTTGTTTCCATGCAGTCCAAACAGCTCTTCTCCTGGTCCAGCTGTGACGGTTTCATGCAGTCCACCAAACAGACAGACAGTTCTCTCGAACCAAGGTGTGAGAGGCTATGACGAGTGGTCATATTCAGACCAATCTTGGGGGAAAATAAGGAAAGAAATATCAGTACATTTTACATTCATCCTAACAAACAAAGGTCTAACTTTTCAGTTGAAATTCATCAGGAACACCGAAAGCCAAGCAATAACCACCAGTCCTTAACCAGCTATACAGGCAGCGCTCTTTTCCTAGGCTAACAAATTAGAAAGGAAGGAAAATCCTGACAGGAAGACTTTCATAACAACTGAAAAACACATGGGTGTATACCGTAAATCCTCTAATAGTGGAGGGCATTCAAATAGAGTACGGGCCTCTTATAATGGACGGGGGGTTTGATACATGCAGACAAATACAGGCCGGCTTCCAATACAAGGTCGCAAAAAAAAGTTTATTTTTATTTTTCGTGCCGTGATATAGAATGATATACTCTTGCCAATGCAAATTAACACTTTCAGCGCCACGCCTGGTTTTCCGTTTTACCGCTTGAATGCCACCATCGGCGCCAATGTTAACGTTAATATCGCCTAATCTATGTTTTAAATTATGGCTATGTGTCTAATCTCCCCATCGCATTATCAAAGACTATTTTCCAGTCAGTGCTGTGAAGGCAGATTGTTTTTTTATCGCGTCGTTGCCGTTTCAGAGCAGTTAGAAAAGCCCCCGTTTTGATATAAAAAACAGCTCATTCTGGAGCATTCTATGAAAATCGTCTTTTAGTGGAATATTCCACAACGTTGATATTCGTCAGCCTTTTTATGAATCGTTTTCAAATAAACACTAGATGATCAATATTATACGTGCACGCACGCACATTACGGCCGCGCACTGATAATCGCTCCGTTGATTTCCTCACGGACTTTTACAGTGAAACCGAAAGAAGACATTTCACAAAACAGCTTATAACTTCATCAAACTTACTCTGATTATCCTACCACTGATAACATAGAGTCCTTACCTGACATCAGATGGTATCCAACTGGTATATTCCAATTCCTGATCACCATTAGAAAAAATCGATACGTGTATGGATCCAACGCGATACAGTAGAACTCCATGATCCGCGGGGATCTGAGGCTCCAGAATGAACTCTAGTAACCCCGGCTGGATCAGTGAACTGGAAAATGTGGAGTACCGGATTTTTTTCCCCATTCATTTTCATTGAGTCCATTCCAAAATCACTTATGTCATCTGGGAGACGACAGGGGGCGCTTTTTTCCACAGTGATCGCCGGCGCCCCTCGGCTATACTCGGGTAGGCTCGGGTGATGCAATAATTTTTCAGATCGCAAAAAAAATAATAATAATAATTCCGAGAAATCTCGTGAGTGGCATGCAACCACCTATAAAAAAACCTGAGAAATCTCGTGAGTGGCACTGAAAGTGTTAAGTGCTGCCTCTCTCCACCGGTCCCGCTAAACTCTGACTACATTAACGTTTCCCTACTCTCACTTCGTTGGCGTTAGCTAACGTTGTCATAGCTATGTCTGTGGTGTCGGCTGGATGACGTTGGCTTTGTTTGCAAAAGTTAGTTAACGTTCGCTATCTATATGGCGTTGGCAGGCGGGGCTGGCGTTGTCCAGTTGACATTACATATGATGGCTATGATAGCGTTAGCTAAAGCTACTGCATGTTATCAACTCGATTCGACTCAGGTAGAGTCGAGAAGGTACCACACGCTAAATTGTCCGTGCGGACCCCGCAAACTATACAGTTCCAACTTCAGTGTGTGAATTACATTAATCCACCACAGTTTCACAATTACTGTTAAATTAAGGCCTGCCTCTTATATACGCCTCTCTCTAATAAATAGGGATACACCGAATATTCAGCCACCGAAAATTATCGGCAGAAAATGGTTAAAAAGGGCACTTTCAGCTTTCGGCCGAAAGGGTTTTAGCACCGAAAATATATCACTGAATGTCAAATAACAGGGTTACGTTCGTAACCTAACGTGTTGTTGTGATGACGTAATCAAAACGCGGCTACAGACATAGCATGCGCAACGTGTAACGTGAGCAACTTGGCAGCTCTTCCTGCATTCTACAGCCTGTGATAACTCCTCTTGTCTTGGGAGTCGCACTGTTTCTATGTAAACTCCGCAAGCAACGCATCCAATAAATGCATCTTTAACATGCTTTATATCCTCGCCATTACTATATGCCTGTCGCGGTTAAAAACCTTTTTAACTAACGTTAGCGTTAAGCTAGCTAACAACGCTTCCATTCCTCTTTCACTAGTCTCTCTTAACACAATGGCGGCCAAGGACGTATATATCCGTGTTTCGATTCCAACGGTTGTGGACCGACCACGGACATGTCCGTGGGAAGGTTGTTTTGGCTTTTATTCCATTTTAATAACCTATTCAAGGTTGCCGAGCGGCACTGCAGATGTACCCTAATCTTTGAATTCGAAAAAGTGCATTACCGGCCAGATCCTCTTAGGGGCGCTATCTCGATAATAGTGTGCCCTGTGGCAGAACGGTGCATTATTATTTTTTTACTTTCAATGGAATTTCCAGTTAGCTGGATCCTATATGTGCAGCCTGTAGCTTGGAATACCTTTTGGGACGCGGATTTCACTATGCAGTAAGGGAATATATCATCAGCCAATGGACATATCGATCTACCAGATGGCGATCGATAACTGTGAAATGGTCTGGGGGATCCAACCGGCTCACGGTAAGATCTTTTTCACGTAAATTAAACGCTGATCAGGCCTTGTTATCATACTCAACCAGCCGATCAATGAATGTGGCTACTGAGGCGAACACCGTTATTGGTAATCAATAATCAGAAACGACCCCCCCCCCCCCCCCCCTTTCATGCATTCATGGTTGAGGATCGTACGGATCATATGCACTTTGAGTTTTAACTGTAGCTTCTGTATAACCGAAATGCCATTGGATATAACGTTAGTAGCTATTAGCCCTTTATCCAGCCTTCCAGGAAATATCCTAGCCGGAATCCCTTATAACGCTTATATTCAAGACGCTATAAAATGAGAACGTATTGATGAAAAAATTATTTCTTTAAGCCATTTTGAAGGGACGTTTATGGTCTCAATTGACAATGAGAATGGACAGATAGCAATACTATAAAGTATAGATTTAGCTCTACAAACAGCCTCACAAACTATGCAAGTCTGTTTTGATATGCTGGCCGTCTAGAGTGATATTAGACGCATCCAAGTGGCCGGGAAAGTGTTAAGCTACGTCATCCCTTAGGGAGGCCATATCTGAAATGCAAAGTGGTAGGGCTCCTGGAAGGGACGGTATCCCACCAGAAATGTACCTCTCTTGTTGGGACATAATTGGACCCTTATTACTAAATATGATTTTATACTCAGTTAAGGAGGGGAACTTCCATAAGAATGACAATATTGCACTCATAACAGTCCTCCTTAAAAAAGACAAAGACCCCACCGAGTGCGGTAGCTATAGACCTTTAAGCCTCCTCGGAACCGATATCAAACTGTACTCTAAGGTATTAGCCATCAGACTACAAAAACATATGACATCTTTAATCCACCCGGACCAAACTGGCTTCATAAGAGGTCGCTTGATCACCGATAACATAAGACGATTACTACACGTACTAGATGCCAATAAGGAAGACAACACACCTAAGGCGATACTGTCCCTGGATGCAATGAAAGCTTTTGACGGGTTGGAATGGTCGTATCTATGGGCAGTATTAGAAAGGATGGGGTTAGGTAAAGGATTCATCGATATGATTAAAGTATTATACAAAGACCCATCGGTAGGCCTGCCGCGATAAGCAATAAATCGATTAATTGCCGCGATAATTAAAATGAATGCAATGATTTTGACGGGCGCGATTAATTGCTATTTGCGCGTTTGTTTTAATGAGGCGGACCCAGTGCCCCTTGTCAGTCACTGTCCGTGTTGGGAGGCGGGCCGTTTTCAATCAATCAATAACAACATTAACGAGACCCTCGTTGTGTCTATTCTGCTAACGTTACCTCTCATTGTGTCTATTCTACAAGCGTTAACGTTAGCTAGGCTGTCTATGCTAACGTTAACGAGCATTAGGCTAACAAGCTGTAACGTTACCAGTCGCGTCTATTTGCTAACGTTAGCATTAGGTAATAACCGGTTTAAAATGGATGGTGATTACCTCACGTTGTGTCTATTCTACTAGCATTAACGTTACTCATACAAACAATCAATAGCGAGTTATATTGATCACACTATGTACGATAGCCATGCTAAAACGCTAGCACAACATTAGCACCTAACCTAACAACAAGCCTTAACAAGTCAGCGATCTTTTTGCGAGACTAAACTCTCCGCTCGGTGGCAAATTGTGTTGATGTCGGTTTTGTTTAATCAATAAATGAGGCAGAATACACAGTGACTGTATCCTTTGTTTATTGCACTTGTGCCTAGGGATGGGAATCGAAAACCGGTTCCCGTTGGGAACCGGTTCCTAATTGGCCGATGCCTGGAACCGTGTGGCTCCTGTGACTTTCGATTCCCTTAACGCTGCCAGGTTTTTCCTACAGTTGCGCGCGTTAGCATGTAGCCATGGCAGACTCTATTTGATTCCTTAAGGGCTCGAAATTGCCTGGCTTTTGGTCATATGCTCCCGAAATGCTCCCGCTGTTTGGCTACTTCTATGTGCAGTGAAAACTACTTGAATGCTTTCATTGATTTAGTTTAGGGTGAGCTAAAATTAGCCGCGGAGCTATCGCTAGCTAACGTGAGCTAACGCTATTTAATCAAGCTCACAAAGAGAGATAAACAGCTGACAGCGGATAGTACAGGTACAAATACAATAAAACAGCGGGTGGGGACTGTTCTGTAAACATTGTACTCTTTAGTTCACATATAATAAGAGCCGGATTGTTTATTTACTAAGTCCGTCAGACAGGAAGTACCATGGTGCAACATACAAATGTGTCCGTGTAGCAACACAAGCCAATACCTACAGGACAGGGGCCCGGGGAGGGAGCTCTGTGTGTCTGTGTGTGTGTGTGTGTGTGTGTGTGTGTGTGTGAGACAGAAGTCAGAGGAATAACGACTGTTATTCAATAGATTAAATTAGTTTAAGAATAAAAAAATAAATACATTTTAAGAGAAGCTCAAATACATTATTTTATTTAAGTGTAGGCTATAGTTAATGTTTTATTTTTTACAGTTTTTGTATTTTTCTGACATGGTAAATGGCTGCTTTTTTATATAGCGCTTTTATCCAAAGCGCTTTACAATTTGTTCCTTACATTTTACCCAATCACTCACACATTCACACAACGACGGCGCAGGCAACCATGCAAGGTGCCAACCTGCTCATCGGGAGCAGTTAGGGGTTAAGTGTCTTGCTCAAGGACACATCGACACGCTGCCCGGGAGGAGCGGGAATCGAACCGGGAACCTCCGGATTGCCAGACGACTGCTCTACCTCCCGAGCCACTGTCGCCCCTGACATGGGGGCTCAACAATAAATGACAATCAGAAATGTCAAGTTGCATGTTGTTATTCTAACCAGCTTAGTTCTGTTGCATTTCCAATTTATTTATTTAAATTATAAATTGATCAGGTATCGATAAGAGAATCGATAAAGAATCGAATCGATAAGCAGAATCGATAATGGAATCGTATCGATAAAATCCTATCAATTCCCATCCCTACTTGTGCCTGCTGCAAACATAATGATTATGAAATCCTAGAGACGCGTCTCTATTCAGTGGTCTGCAGTGTTTCACAACAATACTTCCGGTCCGGTCGGTGGGCTTCAAAATAAAAGTCTTAAACACCGGAAAAGACGGAGCGGTGGGCTTCAAAATAAAAGTTTTGGGAAATAAATTTCTCCAAAAAAAAAATTCTCTAACCGGTCGCAATAATATCGCTTATCGCGATATTTTCGGGGGCAATTAATCGCCCAGCAAAATGTGTTATCGTGGCAGGCCTACCCATCGGCCATGATTACAACAGGTACAATCATCTCCTAAATCTTTCCGGTATCACGCTCAGCCAGACAGGGTTGCCCTCTTAGTCCCGGACTATTCGATCTATCATTAGAGCCTTTAGCACAATATATAAGACAATCCCAATCCATAGAACCAATCATAATCAAGGGCACACAACACAAAATTTGTTTATATGCGGACGACGTAATACTGTTCATGCAAAACCCCAACACAGCATTGCCTCATCTTCTCAAGCTGATTGAGGACTTTGGAGATCTATCGGGATTTAGGATAAACTGGCCGAAGTCGGCCTTCCTCCCACTTAACGCCCCTGCAAAAAGAAATATAACCCTCCCAAAAGAAATAGATGGTAAAACAATTTAGATGTTTGGGAGTTGAGATATTCCCCAACATAAGCCAAACGGTGAAGCACAATTACATAAAAATCCAAAACAAAATCAAATACGACCTTGTCAGGTGGTCGAAACTTAAAAACTCATTACAGGCACGTATATCAATAATCAAGATGGACGTCCTACCTAGAATCAACTTTTTCAGCTCAATGCTACCGTTACCCCCTCCAAAGGGTTACTGGAAAGAATTACACTCCTCCACATATAAATTTATTTGGAATAACAAACGTATAAAAAGATCCACCGCACAGGGAAACAAAGCAGACGGAGGTATGGCATTTCCAGATTTCTACCACTACTTTAAGGCGTACACTTTAAGACCACTAACAACATGGTTTGATCCCCAAGCATTAGTATCCTGGAGAAATTTAGAAGAAAATATAGTAGCTCCACATAAGCTGAAGGGCATAGTATACACCAAATTACCAATTAAGCAATGCGAACGGAAATTTGGCCCCATAATCACTCATGCAATCCGGATATGGCGCGAAACACAAAAAAAATATCCTAACCCACATAAATGGCACAATCATACTCCCTTATTCAATAACAATGCACTCTTGATTGAAAAACGACCTATACGATTCCCTATATGGGAAGAGCAAGGCATACACTCATTAGGGGATGTTTTTAACAAACAGGGTTTGTGTAGTTATGGAGAAATATGCACAAAAAAAAATCTCACCAAGTCCACATGGCTTTTTTACATACAGTTACGGCTATGTTTGAAGTCTCACAGTGTTCCATTAGACATACCAATTGAACACCACAGATACCACAAATTCTTCTATGAAAGAGAGACATCGAGTGGTTTTGTTTCAGATATTTATCATCAATTACTAACGTCCTCGTATGAAACCCTCCAACTAGACTCTGTCTGGAGGAGGGATATACCAGACCTGGAAAGCGACTTTGATTGGCAAGCAGCCTGGGAAAATATTCGATTCACATCAAGGAACCCGGACCATCAACAAATCAATCTTAACTATATTCACAGGACATACTTGACTCCTATAAGACTGAAAAAAATGGGTCTTATACAAGACTCCAAATGCTCCTTATGTACAAATGGGGACGAGGGGACATTTATGCACATGTACTGGGACTGCCCACCAGTTAAGATATTCTGGAAAGAGGTGACCCAGCAACTATCAAACCTCTTAACTTGGAATATACCTGTACACCCCTCTGTACTACTGCTGAATGATGTTTTTGAGTGGGCAGTACATCCACAGCTAAATAGATTGGTTTTATCGGGTATCACAGTGGCTAAAAAGCTGATAGCATCACGATGGTTCCAACCGGAAAGAATTTGCCGAAAGGTCTGGATTATTACATATCTCGATGTGATCTATCAAGAAATATCTACAGCAAGAATTTTGGGTCTCAATGAATCCAAAATGACACTGTGGTTAGAAGTGGTGGAGAAAATAAAAGCTAGCATATAATGGTAATGTCTGGTTAGGAGCGAGGGAAAATGGATGGATTATCCAATGGGGGGTCCGGAAGGGGGGGGTACGAGCTGGAGCATATGTGTGTAGGTTTTTAGATAACAGGTATTAAGGGTATATCCTATATAAGACAATTAAATAAAATGTGATTTCATTTCATTGGATGTACACTGACAAATAATGCTTGTATATCTTATCGTGTGTTGTCATGTTTGTTTATGTGTTTGTTTAAAAAATAATAAAAAAATAATACAAAAAGCTACGTCATCCCCCGCTAAGAGTCACAGGAGATGTAGTAAATACAACAGTCCTTCCATGTAGGCTAGAACGCCGTGAATTATGACTCAGTAACCACTACAGTAACATTAAGTCTGCTATAAGCTATTCTCCCTTTCGTGTGCGCAGGGACCAAAACTAAAGCCCGCCGCCCGCCAGGGGCGGGCTGTTTTTACCTTTGGCGCATGACACTTAGAGGGCTGCCCGCTGTGTGGCGTGTAGACGTGTAGTTCATAACTTCATAACGATACTCTTGTGCGAGTACAGATTATAGCCGCTCGTCTTTTTTTTCTCCGCCGCGAGATCGTTAAAAAACTACAAGTCCCACATCGCACTCAAGTCAACGGTCCAATCACAGTAGAGTGACGTAACTGGTTTCATGAGAAAAAAAGCAAATGACCAATCGGAAGCTATCATTTGGCTTGTTTACTTCCATCTGCTCTAGTCTATATCGGACCTCCAAGAGCTAACGTTACTGTTTAAACAATGACCCAGTCAACTATTCACTTTTAGTTTAATACATGACGAGGCATTGTCTAACGGTATCTAGCTGGCTAGCTACTGATAGCTGCTGATATCAACAAATGCTCCAGCAATAGTCTACTCGAGTGCATAATACCTCCGGTCCCTCGTTAGCTAGCTTAGCTAGCTCACGTTGATCCATCTGTCCCAGTAAACTAAATTGTCTTAACGTTATCTACCGGGCTAGCAGTAGCTACAGATAGCTCCTGATATCAATGTCTTATAACATTGATTGAATGCGTATTCTAGCTGAGGGCATGTTGAATGTGATTTGACAAAAGAACGGTAACGTTATAAATAGGTCCAGCTGCATCGCCGGAGAATCCTTGCATGCTGAATGTAGGGTCTAGCTGAATATAGGGCCTAGCTGCAGGGCCGGAGAATCCTTGCTGGAGCTGGAGGCTACTCAAGTATACACACAGACAGTGGAGCTGTTTGCAGATAGCAAGCATTTTGACTTATTGCGTGGTGGCGATGTCTCGCAGATAATACAACTACAAGTATGATTATATAATATATATTTTATTTAAAGATTTTTTTTTATATAAAATATATATATATTTTTTTAATCAAAAAAATTTTGGCAGGTAAGAAATATGCTTGGCGGGTAGACTCTTCCCATCTACCCGCCACTGGCCGGTGAGTCAAAAAGTTAATTTCGCTCCCTGCGTGTGCGTGTGTGTCTTTATGCAGATCTTTATGCAGTTTTAAAGCACCTTGGCTTTGTTCTGAATGCACTTTGTTGTAGTTGTATGCAAAGAGAACATTTTTAAATTGTACAATCTTTCAGCAGTTAGTCTGGAATTAATGTATGCATTCAAAAGTGCTGAATAAATGTTTATGGGCCCATAATAGTGATTATTAACACTTTGAGTGCCAGCGATGAGAATTCTCGTTAGTTCATGCCAACCATTGAGTGCCAACCGAGGAAAAATCTTGTTTTTCATCGTTATTTTTTTTATTATCGATTTCCATTCATTTTTCATCAATCTAGCCTCACGTTACCAGTGGGGATCTGTCTGAGCTCGAACAGGGAAAATACCGCCCCCTATCGTCTCCCATTGGATTGGACTGAATGAAATGGATGGGGAAAAAAAGAGTCCGGATTCCACATTTTACTTGTCAGGCATGTAATCCGAGCCTATTGCAGTCATCGCCCACCATCAGAACAGTGTGGAATATGTCTTTCGATCACCCAGCGTTGGATTAATAAACGTGATCGATATTTGGAATGGCGATCAGGAATTGGAATCATCTTTTTGGAGAACATCTGATCTGAGGTAAGGAATCTATTTCACCAGTCTTGGGATAATCAGAGCTGTTTTCACCTATATATCAACGTGTCCCATATGTGTGTGTGTGGCTGTGAGTGTGTGCGTGCTGATCAGGAAATAAGAGAATCGATTTTTCAGCCCGCTTCTATAGCGTGCATAAGTACACATATACTATCGATAATCTAGCGTTTATTTGAAAACCATTCATAAATAGGCCGAAAAATTACAATGTGTTTTGTGTATTACAGTAAAGCGCGATTCCTGCAGAATCTTTTTTTCCCCCTGACAGTTTAAAAAAACAAGCGTTTTTCAAAATGGTATAAAACGGAAATGAACTGATTAAAAAACAATCCGTTTCGACAATGTTGACTGCAAACAAGTCATTGATAAGCGACGGTCGTATTAGACACATAGCCATAATTTAAGATATAGTTTATGCGTTCACAAATGTGAGCGCTCTGTCATTGAATAGAGCGTTGGCACTCAACAGGGTATCTAGGACTGGCACGGAAAGTGTTAATATTATTTAAGTTACGTTTTGCCATAATCATGTCTTGCCATAAGCAGGTAGCTGAAAAATAAATACATTATATATATATTTATATTAATCATTTTTGGCCTTTCGGCATTCGGCCAACTGTTTCCTATTTTCGGTATTCGGTTTCGGCCAAGAATTTCCCATTCGGTGCATCCCTACTAATAAAGGCCTGGTGCTCTTTGCAGCTGAGGTAAATACAAGACCTGTCCAATATTAGAGGAAATACGGTATATAGACAGATGCACTGCTATAGTTCTGATCTATGAATATAAGCCTATGATATTGCATTTCATTTGATGGCCAAAAACATATTATTGGTTATTGATGCAGGCAGCTGTTGTTTTTGGCCAATCAGACCCGTTTTCACGGCAATAAGCTTTTCCCCTATGTGTGTGTGTGGCTGTGTGGCTGTGCGAGCGATCAGGAAATAAGATAATCGATTTTTCAGATCGCCTATATAGCGTGCATACGTACACATATACTATCAATAATCTAGCGTTTATTTGAAAACGATTCATAAATAGGCCGAAAAATTACAACGTTTTGTGTATTCTAGAATATTCCAATAAAGGGCGATTATCACGGAATCTTTATATTTTCCTAGAAAAAGAGGGCTTTTCAAAATGCTATAAAACGAAAATGAACCGATAAAAAAACAATCCGTTTCGACAATGTTGACTGCAAACAAGTAATTGATAAGCGACGGGCAGATTAGACACATAGCCATAATTTAAAACATAGATTAGGCGTTTTTAACGCTACATTGAAGTGGATGATGGCACGCAACGGGGTTCCGGGGCACCAAGCTCCGGCATTGAAAGTGTTAATGGAAATATTAGCTTTCCGCTTGAAATTAAAGTGCAGTATTTGAAATACAATGAAAGGAATATGGCTGGATTTGTTATCAAAAGGAAAAGTGTCACTGTTATTTAAATAATAAACAAATTATAGAGCCATATGAAATCAGTGTTCACGGAATCGCGGAATTGACCAATAAAAATGGAATCAACTGCAAAATGTGGAATATTGCAGAATTTGGCCTAATCTGGACTGAAATTCCGTTTTTGGGTGGAACGTTAGGTGCAAAGCAAACATGACCTGGGACTGCTGCGCGTTACACACAACATAGCAGTGTCCAAGCATCTGCCGTCTGGCTGCTTCGGTGTTAACGTCATCAAGAAGCAAAGAAATTCCGCAATAAGCCCTAAATTCAGAGCAGAGCAGTATCCTAATTACTTGTATGCCTCTGGCGATAAGGTGTTTAGCAAATTCTGTCAACATTCCATTGACTGGACCCGCAAAAACACATGCGACACTATTGTGATTAAATAGCTAACGTTACAGTACATAGGACTATAGATGGAAATGATAGCTTCTTGCTAAATCTGGTGCACCCATCCAATTGTTTAATGCAAACGATTGTCATTACACACTGTCCTTTATAAACTAAATAAACTTAAATAGCTATGTAACGTTACAGTACATAGGACTATAGATGGAAATGATAGCTTCTAGCTAAATCTAGTGCACCCATCCATTTGTTTAATGCAAACGATTGTCATTACAAAAATTGTCAAAAATATCGATTTTTCGATACATATCGATTCTGAATATTTAAAACAGTTTCAATACTAATTTCCTGCAATATCGATACTTTCTGCACTATCGATACCAGCTGGCACGCTGTCCTCTCTCATCCTACAGCAAGTTGTTGACGCACACACACGCTTAGGGATGGGAATTGATAAGATTTTATCAATCCGATTCAATTATCGATTCTGCTTATCGATACGATTCTTTATCGATTCCTGCTACATTTATAACTTACATAAATAAATTGGAAATGCAACATAACTAAGCTGGTTAGAATAACAACATGCAACTTGACATTTCTGATTGTCATTTATCATTTATTGTTGAGCCCCCATGTCAGAAAAATACAAAAACTGTAAAGAATTAATTAACTATACACTTAAATAAAATGTATTTGAGAACAAATTTAATCTATTGAACTGTAGTTGCATTCAACAGGTCGTTATTGCAAAAGAGAATTTGTTAGGCCCGCCCACTGAGTCAGCTGTGCCCACCCTGGTAATTTTTTTTTCTTTTTTTCTCCAATCAAAGTCAACTATCCAAATCCTTAGTCGGGGACAGCCCTAGTGGGCACTGATGTCAACAACAACACTACTGAAGCTAGCACGCCACTCTGTGAGAATTCGTTTTCTACCCTCAAGAACGTCTTTACAGAACATCGCCAATTTAAAGGCCAATTTAATTCAGTTGGCATTTGAGAAGGACTTAACAAAAAAGTTCAGGAATGAGTGGAGGGGCAGTGTTTTAAGAAGATTTCACTATATCCCCAAACACCGCTTGCCTCTCTACTTATGATGGTGAGTAGCCTGTGGAGGAATTTTGTTTGCTTTTTTATGCACCTTATTTTTGTCAGTTCAGTTCAGTTTGTCAGTAAATTCAGAAGTGTTGAATAAATGGAGACTTTTCAAAGATATAGAATAGAATAGAAATGTATTATCCTGAGGGAAATTTGACACTGCAAATCACTCAACATTAAACATTTAGACAGAACAAGTCACAAATAAGAAGAACAAAACAAATGGCCTAAGAATAGAATAAAATGAAATAGAATAAAAATAGAATAAAAGATACAGTAAATAAATACAGTAAAAATATACTGAAGTCTACAGTAGGTGTAATAATGCACAGTGCTGTTTAAAAAGTAAGAGTCCAGGAAGATGGTAATTCTGTGCTCAGTGATGCAGTGAGGCACAGTGATGCATTGTATAGTCTGATGGCTGTCGGAATGAAGGACTTCCTGTGCCGTTCAGTGCTGCATTTAGGTAGTGTGAGCCTATAACATGCTCCTCCTGTCAGCCAAGTCTGTGTATAGTGGGTGGGAGGGGTTTTCCCTGATGGCCTGGAGCTTAGCAAGGTTCCTCCTCTCCGCCACCCTCGCTAGAGTCCAGCTCCACCCCAACCACGCTACTGGCCTTCTTGACCATCTTATCCAGCCTGTTTGTGTCCCCTGCTCTCAGTCCGCTGCCCCAGCAGGTCTGTTATATATATCCGTTCAGTCTGTTTTTGTATAAGTGAAAGTTCTTAAGATAGAGAAATTAGATTTTTCAATTGCCTCTCTGCTGTTTAGTTCAGCACCGTGGGCAGCGCCAAGCAAGCCACAGCACCGCTGTCCCAGCTGAAACGTATAAAAGGGAACCCGTGTTGAAAAACCATTGTTCCCCCCCGAGAACATTTTATGCCCCCCCACTCATTTGTTTCTGCAGCCTGGTCTGATGTAACGTTACAGTACATAGGACTATAGATGGAAATGATAGCTTCTAGCTAAATCTGGTGCACCCATCCATTTGTTTAATGCAAATGATTGTCAGTACACACTGTCCTTTATAAACGAAATAAACTAAACTAAAGGTGCCTAAATTATGCATTACTATAATTCATCACAATATAATAGATATAGCTAGGCTACTGACATTGTCATTGTGATGTCAGTAGTAGCTAGCTGTATCTATTGTTTACACTTGAAATGTGTATTTTTATTTTGTGTGCATTTTTATTTTGTCACAATATTATTTGAAAAATATTGTGTAAAATGTAACTGTATTTCTGAGTTGCAGCACTTAAAAACATAAAATGGACTTTTATATCTTATTCAATTGTGGACATTTATTCATTCCCACTTATTAGACACTATTTCTGATGGTAAAATGAGCATAAAAAGCAAAATACATAATTCTTGAAATATTAAAATGGAAAAAACGTAATTTGGGAAAAGATTTTATGTAATTTGGAGAATAATAAAACAGATTTCATATGGCTCTACAAATTAGAAGGCCATCAATATAAAATGCAGCATTCATCAAACTAACACACACACTGTACTGTTTCAAAACAACACTGCTCTGTTCATTATATTTTTAAAATACATACATTATCTGTCTACATTTATTTAGACATTATTTAAATATTGAGTGCAACTGTGGTGGATTAATGTAATTCGGTGAGTTGGAACTATCTATGGGTTGGGGGACCGCACGGACAATTTAGCGTCACGGACCTTCTCGACTCTTAACGTTACCGGAGTTGAATCGAGTTGATAACATGCAATGGAAAAGTGGCAATAGTCCCGGTTGGAGTTAGTAAACACAGTTGTATGTTAGCCTTCTTGGATGTTGAATAAACGCCTATCATTGTCTTTCAACACCCCGCCTCTCAGACTCACATGTTCTCCTCTGCTAGCTAATAGCTACGGTAACATTTCATTGGCTGCATTAGAAGCAGGGTGCGATCCACGAGGGGAGCCGGCGGTCCGCTATAGCTCCCCTAGATCAGACATCAGCTCCCCTGCAAACTTGATTTGCGATTTTTTGGGGGGTCTCTAAATTACTATTATATATTATTCACTGACAGTGAAGCTGACAGAGCAGCAGGAGGCGGGAATCGGATCATCTACAGGCGCAATTACACCTGCGGCTGGTGCTGCTCCGGTGGCCGTGGGGACTATTATTAGTTAAATATAAATCATTGTTTTGAGATTCACGTCACTCACAGTGGTGACTGTGGTGGGCGTCAGCGTCACTGCAGGCAGCCAATGTATCGATTCGTCGCAGCCAATGTAAATGCAGCAAGCAAATAAATGTAGCCTATTAGGGTCTTCAAATATGATATGAAATATGGGCGCGTTTCCTAGTGGTCGAAGCAAGCTCAGTGACTCGTCAGTCGAGAAAATAATGCTTGGGACCAGGAGTATTTCATATTGTTAGTAAGTCAGGAGTCTGAGAGATAATCATCTCTATCTAACTAAATAGATACTTTTTTTTATCATGGAATGTGCTGTGGAAGCCCCGTCCAGACGGCCGGACGGTAAGTGAGTTGTCTACTCTAATTCTACTCTACCTACTACAGGCTACAGACTAGTAACATCTGCGATTACACAGTCCGACTCCTGAGCACTCCTCGCTGAGAGGCGAGCCGCGCACCCCCCCCCCCCCCCCCCCCCCCCCCCCCCGACGCGGCTCACCCAAAGATCATGCTATGGGTCGCACACTGATTAGAAGTGGTGGGTTACCATAGTTAAGCGTGCGTTTTGTTGTACAAACCATGCTAACGTTAATGTTATGGCAAGATGTGTAGGCCTATGTAATGTTAATGGCTATGTTTTTAAAGTCGGAATGAAGATTGATTTATATTGCGCTGCCATTTACACAAACTGACTAGCAGCTACTGCTGCCTGCAGCCATATCTGAGGCTGCCGCATAATAATAATATAAAAGAACAGCCATGTATGGTCACCACAGATAATTCAACAATTGGATAACAGATTTCTACCACAACTGAACAAGCCCGGATCACCCTCAGATCCTCCTCACCGCTCTGTAACTGGGAGGCTTTCTAAACACCAGGCCACAGCAACAGCAAGCTGGCACTAACGTTACTAGGTCAACAACGTGTGTGTCTGTGTGCCCGTCTGCCAGTTCTTCAAGCCAGTGGCCATCAGGCTCCACAACCGAGGGCACGGACTGCTGCCAGCAGCTGGAGAACTAACGGCTGCAGAACTTGAGAACCATTAGGAATGTCTGACTCTTAACCACTAAACCCTGCATGGACTATAACGCATATTATAGACAGACCATCATCTGCACCTTTGTGTACCGTTTACTTTTAGTCATATTTTATATTGCCTATATTTATTGTAACTTATATTATGACGAATAGGGCATACAGACTCATATAAAGATTATAAAACATTGTAGACACTTTTTTTTTACAGTCTTCATCCCTATGTTTGATAACGTAATGTTAATGTCTCCATATATAGGGCTCTACGCTAACCTTTTTCCCAAGGAGCACATGTGCTCCTGAATAAAATTTAAATAAATAAAATCTAAATAAAAATTTAGGAGCACACAAAGAAATTTAGGAGCACAGTGAAAATTGTTCAAGTAACACAGTTTATTAACAAATTGTTTATTACATGCATATTATACTGTGCATGTGCATACTAGGGATGGGCGTGAGTAATCAATTAATCGATTACTTGTAGCTATGAGAAAAATTGAAAAAAATTATCTAAATTTCATAATCATAAAAAGCATTTAAAAAATATATATTTTTAATAAATTTGTTTACATATTTTTTCACATGTATGTGTAAGATTATAACTGTTTGTTGGTTTCCTTAAACATATATATATACGTGAATGAACAAAAATAAGTAAAACATTTAAAAAATCTAATATTGTATTATTATAAAAAATAAAATAAAAATTTACTTTGAGTAATACACGATCACTCGAGTATAGCATGCGATCAATCTATCTGGATTTTTCTTTAAAATGCCCATCCCTAGTGCATACTAAGGGCTAAACATCTGTGCAAAGTGTCTGGGGCTTTTCTTGCCCCCCTTAACTGATTTTCGAGGGCATTTGGTCAATTTTCAAGAGCATTTTGCCCCAAGCCCCCCTTAATTTTGAACCGTGGTTCAGCGATAACTGGTGCAGCCAACTTAATAAAAAAATACTAAGTTATCCTCACCTGTAGAACACTTTGCATCGATTGATTGCAAAGCATCAAATACAGCTGACTGTGTAAAAGGTTGAAAGGAGAAATTGGAAGTGACACCCACAGGGTACAAACAATCAGAATCAACAGGACAAGGTCCATTATAGTTCCTATTAAATAAATTACCAGCCTCTGCAAAATGCCTATTGAAGGTAACACAAATTGCACTCTGCTCAGAGATCACACAGTTTTCAACTTTAATATGAGAGGGTAAAGAATTAGATGATTTTATTTTGTTCACATTCACTGCACTCCAAAATTTTGCCGGATTAGAGTATGAGTTTGTAACCAACTCCAGATAGTAATCAGTTTTAGATTTTCTTACTACTGCAGTACATTTGTTCCTAATTTGCCTAAAAGAAAGCCAATGTTGAGGGTCTCCAGAACGCCTGGCCCGAGACCATGCAGCATTTCTGTCTTTAATTAGGGTTGACAATTCCTGAGAAAACCAGAGTATTACTCTATCTTTAATGCAGACTTTTTTTAAAGGAGCATGTTTGTCAACTAATAAATTAAATGTATTTACAAAGGAGTCCAGGGCTAACTGAACATCAATTTCAGTGTTACAATAAGTATTAAAAAAAACAAGATCTTGGTGATTAAAATATTTAAAATTCCTCCTTAAAACTGTGTGAGATCTTGTTTTTGGCAGTCTTGTGCTTCTTACACAGGCTGTGGGGCAATGGTCACTTATGTCTAAGTCAAAAACCCCACAAGCTGAGATCCTGTCATATTTATTCACAAAAATAAGATCAATAAGGGTAGACCTAGAGTCATTTTTAAGGTTTGGCCTGGTGGGCTCAGTAACTACCGGTAACTGGGAAAGACTGAGGTTTACCACTGACTTATTTAAGGTGCTTTGCAGCACCACTCAACCAGTCAATTTTAAAATCACCCATGACAATCACCTCGGAGTCAATATATTGTGAAAGGAGCTCAGCTAATCTATCTAAAGAGCTAGCATCAGCAGAAGGGGGTCTGTAGACACCAATTACATATATAAAATTGTTGATCCCCAACTCGACCTTTAAAACAAGTACTTCAAAACACATTGGGATAGTGACAGCATTAATAACAACAGAAGCCGAAAAACAAGATTTCACATAAATAACTACCCCACCACCCCTACCTACCCTATCAATTCTAAACACATTAAAATCATGTAGATCTATTGTGGAGTCAGAATCAGATTTCTTCAACCAGGACTCAGATATGACCAATATATCTGGATCAGCCTGTGCTACCAGTATTCTAAGATGGTCCAACTTCTGGTGCTGAAGGAGCAGGGCGCGAAATTAACTTTTTGACTCACCGGCCAGTGGCGGGTAGATGGGAAGAGTCTACCCGCCAAGCATATTTCTTACCTGCCAAAATGTTTTTGATTAAAAAAATATATATATATTTTATATAAAAAAAAATCTTTAAATAAAATATATATTATATAATCATACTTGTAGTTGTATTATCTGCGAGACATTGCCACCACGCAATAAGTCAAAATGCTTGCTATCTGCAAACAGCTCCACTGTCTGTGTGTATACTTGAGTAGCCTCCAGCTCCAGCAAGGATTCTCCGGCCCTGCAGCTAGGCCCTATATTCAGCTAGACCCTACATTCAGCATGCAAGGATTCTCCGGCGATGCAGCTGGACCTATTTATAACGTTACCGTTCTTTTGTCAAATCACATTCAACATGCCCTCAGCTAGAATACGCATTCAATCAATGTTATAAGACATTGATATCAGGAGCTATCTGTAGCTACTGCTAGCCCGGTAGATAACGTTAAGACAATTTAGTTTACTGGGACAGATGGATCAACGTGAGCTAGCTAAGCTAGCTAACGAGGGACCGGAGGTATTATGCACTCGAGTAGACTATTGCTGGAGCATTTGTTGATATCAGCAGCTATCAGTAGCTAGCCAGCTAGATACCGTTAGACAATGCCTCGTCATGTATTAAACTAAAAGTGAATAGTTGACTGGGTCATTGTTTAAACAGTAACGTTAGCTCTTGGAGGTCCGATATAGACTAGAGCAGATGGAAGTAAACAAGCCAAATGATAGCTTCCGATTGGTCATTTGCTTTTTTTCTCATGAAACCAGTTACGTCACTCTACTGTGATTGGACCGTTGACTTGAGTGCGATGTGGGACTTGTAGTTTTTTAACGATCTCGCGGCGGAGAAAAAAAAGACGAGCGGCTATAATCTGTACTCGCACAAGAGTATCGTTATGAAGTTATGAACTACACGTCTACACGCCACACAGCGGGCAGCCCTCTAAGTGTCATGCGCCAAAGGTAAAAACAGCCCGCCCCTGGCGGGCGGCGGGCTTTAGTTTCGGTCCCTGTGAAGGAGACTTCTAATGTTCAGGTGAATCAATCCCAAACCTTTCCTTTCTTTAAAGGTATGTGGATTATTTAAAGAAAGTGGTGTGGAATCTGACTCACGTGACAAGGAAATAGAAGACTGTAAAGTGACTAATATTAAGTTGGAGTGATTTACAGTATGCCAATGTGTTGGGTAATGATCATGAACCCTATCAGAAATCATGACTTCTATATTAAAAGTAATAGGTGGTAGAGGGAGATCAGACAGAGTAAAAGCAGACAACATAATAACAGAAGTGTTGGAGAAGGAGTGTTCAGCAGGACCCCTTATAGGATGCTCCTCATAATGACCAGGAGAAGATTCTAGTGCAGGGTCATGCTGAGGTAAATATCAATCTGAGTTAAAAGCAATGCACTGGATATAATTACGTGTAAGCTGTTGAATGCCCCTTAGACTGGGATGCAGGCCATCCAGTTTATAAGTCATTTCTGGTCCAAAGGTAATCAAAGTTACTAATAAAACCATGTGCAGTTGCAGTACAAAATGATTTTAGCCATTCGTGGAGGCTAAAAATACGACTAAAATGTTCTGGACTTTTTGAGGGAGATGGGATAGGACCAGAGAACACACAGGTTCTACCCAGGCTCTGTATTGTCAATGCAAGAGAATCCAGCTGGTCACGGAGATCAATAGATTGACCACGCATGACGTTATTAGTACCAACATGGATAATCAGTGTGTGAGCTGAGGGATGGAGGTCAGTTAGCACTGGAATCAGTTCTGTGATATCAGAAACATTACTGCCTGGGAGACAGAAAGTGATAGCACCTGGAAGTTCAACAGATCTAACAATGGAGTCGCCAATGATCAGAATTTCAGGTTGACCATTCCTGCAGCCCCCCTTGTAATCAGAGTGTTTGGGATGAAGAAAAATCTGACTGCTAGCCACACCAGCCACCAGAGCGGCGTCTGGAGCAGCAGTTTAATGTGATTCACCTGGGCAGGAAGACGGCAGCTAATCATCACAGGTGATGTCATCATCACTGGCCACAGCAGTGTCCAGAGGTGCGTTGTGCTGATGAGAGGAACGTTGGAGGCCAGCAGGAGAGATCCCAGAATTGGAGACAGCAGGAGAGCAGTGTCGACTGTCATTAAGAGTGGGTGTCAGACAAGAGGGAAGACTGTCAGGTTTTAAACTGGATACCAAACAGAAGGTAAAGATGACTGAACTGTACAGTAATCCAGAACTATTTCATTGCACTGTAAATAAACTGATTTTATAGTATGTCACATCAATGTCATTCATGTCTTTCACATTCTACTAAAACTGAATCTTTCCCCTGTTGAGATGTTAGATCCTAATGTGAAAAACTGATTTTATGTCTGAGATTACTGGTACTTAGTTCATTAGTCTCTCTCCATCTTTGTAACTCTAACCATGTGTGTCATGTTATGATGAATTGAAAATGGGGGACCCTGATGTAAAGACGAAAGTCTTTCTCTGGTCTGCATCCCCTTAACAATTGTATGTATTGAGCCGTACTGTATTGTACCCATTCTGCAATCTGTTAATAAAATTAATAACATTTTCAAAAAATCACAAATCTAACAGTACAGTAGGCTCTGCAGATTTATGCTGAATCTCCCCAAGTAGATCAATAAAGGAATATCGTGAGAGAATGTTTGCTGCTATCTCCTCCATCCCAACCCAACCAAAACTTTATAAGATATTAACAACAGACTGCAAGTTAAATATATATTATGCATTACTCTGTATGCCATTCTTTGTAAACATTAACCAGGTGTGTTAACAATATATCAGGCAATATGATCAGGTTTGATTGATTGATCGATTGATTGAAAAGTTTATTAACAGATTGCAGACCAGTTAAAGACTTTAGTCTTGTTTACATCAGGGTCCCCCATTTTCAATTCATCATAACATATACGACACACACGACATACAGATAGACAGTACTGCTACATCTATACATTTATGACATACCATATTTGCAAATACAGTACTGATTGTGATACAAAAAGTGTCCAGAAAAAGAGTGTATATACATTTGACGTAGAAACTGTACATTGGAGGAGGTTGGGTAGGTGGGGTGGGGGGTGGGGGGGCTGTACATTGGAGGTGGGGGGGGGGGGGGGTTGGGTAGGGGGTGGGTGGGGGACACTGTACATTGGAATACTGACAAAGCCATACTTGGTAATTTACTGTACAACTGGGTTAGGACATTTGTAGGGGCCAGTTTCAAATTGCAGTCTCCTGTAGGTGTTCTTTGAGAGTGCTTTTGAAAGTGGGTAGTGATTCACATTCCTTTACAGCTTTGGGTAGGGCGTTCCACATTGATGTGGCATAATTGCTAAACGTGTTTAGTCCCTTGTTTGAGCCGAATCTGGGTTTAACATGATTTGTGGAGCTCCCTCTGGTGTTGTGATCGTGGTATTCACTGACCTTTGTGAAGTATTTTGACATGTACATGGGTAACTTGGTCGTGTAGTCATTGTAGTGTATCTTGTAGACCAGGCCAATTGCAAGTTGCTGTACTCTGTCATCTACTCTAAGCCATCCTAGGTTGTCAAAGTGGGCAGGGGTGAGGTGGGTTCTAGGAGTAAGGTCAAGCAGTAGTCTGACTAGTTTGTTTTGAGAGGTTTGTAATTTGGTAAGGTAAGTATTAATAGGTATCAAACTCAAAAAGATATACTCTTGTTGCAAAGGTATTACAGTTCTTACCATGTGCAACTCTTATTCATGGAACAGCCTGCTTGAATATTGGAACATTTCAACAAGTGAATAAAGTAAGTAATCAAAGCTTAAAATATACTCTGTCTCAGAGGTAGTACAGTTCTTACCCTATGCAAATCTTATTCACAGAACAACCTGCTTGAATATTGGAACATTTCAACAAGGTGAACAAGCTAAGTAAGTCAGCCATTTCAATAAACATTAGTAAGTCAGCCATTTCAATAAACATTATATTCAAGTTAAAAAAAAATGTTGGGGCAGTGATCCGCCTACACCCTGTACATTCACAGGTCTAGTATATCCCGAGGATTTACTGCTCAGCGTGACCTGGTGTGGTATGAAGCCGAGTTTGCTTCCGAGTCATCTGACAGTTCAGGGATGTTGGTATCAGGTGAGTGATCTATGCCTTCTGTGTCTGGCAGACCGTTGCTTGCCTGACAGTGTTCTTCTTTTGTGTCCCGTATGTGCTTGCGGTTTACGGTGGTACTCTTGTTCATCTTGGGTGCGAACGTGGTATGAACGTGCAGTGTCGGCTGGCTGGATGACTACTGCTGGCCTCCAGCGTCCATACTCTCCACTGTGTAGTGGGGGCAGTGGTCTAGCTGACCAGTTTCTGACCTAACGTCACATCATCAGTTTAGCAGCTTAGCTTGTTAGCTGCTCGAGCTACCTCTGGTCAAGGCCCAGTCTGGGTGGAAAAGTGGCAGAAACGCCCAATAGATCAGATGTGCGGTCAGTAGATGCATAAAAGCAGAGTTTACTGTAACAAAATGGAGAGGTCGACATGAACCTACCTTTTGTCGTATTTATGCGTAAGATAAATAATAACCAGGACACGTTACGGTAACTTGTTTATTGCAGCGTCGGCATATCGAGTGTGTCTCTAGCGAGCTAGTAGCCAATTGACCATCAGGACCCCGTGTGTGGGGAACCAAACAGAAAGGTGCGGCCAGCGCGCCTGTCATAAAATGACATTCAATGCATGAATATTACATCCCCCTTATTTTATAGAAAACTTTATAAGATATTAACAACAGACTGCAAGTTAAATATATATTATGCATTACTCTGTATGCCATTCTTTGTAAACATTAACCAGGTGTGTTAACAATATATCAGGCAATATGATCAGGTTTGATTGATTGATCGATTGATTGAAAAGTTTATTAACAGATTGCAGACCAGTTAAAGACTTTAGTCTTGTTTACATCAGGGTCCCCCATTTTCAATTCATCATAACATATACGACACACACGACATACAGATAGACAGTACTGCTACATCTATACATTTATGACATACCATATTTGCAAATACAGTACTGATTGTGATACAAAAAGTGTCCAGAAAAAGAGTGTATATACATTTGACGTAGAAACTGTACATTGGAGGAGGTTGGGTAGGTGGGGTGGGGGGGGCTGTACATTGGAGGTGGGGGGGGGGGGGGGGGTTGGGTAGGGGGTGGGTGGGGGACACTGTACATTGGAATACTGACAAAGCCATACTTGGTAATTTACTGTACAACTGGGTTAGGACATTTGTAGGGGCCAGTTTCAAATTGCAGTCTCCTGTAGGTGTTCTTTGAGAGTGCTTTTGAAAGTGGGTAGTGATTCACATTCCTTTACAGCTTTGGGTAGGGCGTTCCACATTGATGTGGCATAATTGCTAAACGTGTTTAGTCCCTTGTTTGAGCCGAATCTGGGTTTAACATGATTTGTGGAGCTCCCTCTGGTGTTGTGATCGTGGTATTCACTGACCTTTGTGAAGTATTTTGACATGTACATGGGTAACTTGGTCGTGTAGTCATTGTAGTGTATCTTGTAGACCAGGCCAATTGCAAGTTGCTGTACTCTGTCATCTACTCTAAGCCATCCTAGGTTGTCAAAGTGGGCAGGGGTGAGGTGGGTTCTAGGAGTAAGGTCAAGCAGTAGTCTGACTAGTTTGTTTTGAGAGGTTTGTAATTTGGTAAGGTAAGTATTAATAGGTATCAAACTCAAAAAGATATACTCTTGTTGCAAAGGTATTACAGTTCTTACCATGTGCAACTCTTATTCATGGAACAGCCTGCTTGAATATTGGAACATTTCAACAAGTGAATAAAGTAAGTAATCAAAGCTTAAAATATACTCTGTCTCAGAGGTAGTACAGTTCTTACCCTATGCAAATCTTATTCACAGAACAACCTGCTTGAATATTGGAACATTTCAACAAGGTGAACAAGCTAAGTAAGTCAGCCATTTCAATAAACATTAGTAAGTCAGCCATTTCAATAAACATTATATTCAAGTTAAAAAAAAATGTTGGGGCAGTGATCCGCCTACACCCTGTACATTCACAGGTCTAGTATATCCCGAGGATTTACTGCTCAGCGTGACCTGGTGTGGTATGAAGCCGAGTTTGCTTCCGAGTCATCTGACAGTTCAGGGATGTTGGTATCAGGTGAGTGATCTATGCCTTCTGTGTCTGGCAGACCGTTGCTTGCCTGACAGTGTTCTTCTTTTGTGTCCCGTATGTGCTTGCGGTTTACGGTGGTACTCTTGTTCATCTTGGGTGCGAACGTGGTATGAACGTGCAGTGTCGGCTGGCTGGATGACTACTGCTGGCCTCCAGCGTCCATACTCTCCACTGTGTAGTGGGGGCAGTGGTCTAGCTGACTTGCAGTGGCGTCGCGTGGGTAAAATAACAGAGGATGCCAAAAAAAAAAGTGATTACATTTTTTTATACAAAATGTATTAATATATATATATTTTTTTATATTTAAGCCAAGCATGTCACCATGTACAGTATGGCTCGGCGGCCAGTCAAACCAAGCAGTCACCATGTACAGTATGGCTCGGCGGCCAGTCAAACCAAGCAGTCAACATGTACAGTATGGCTCGGCGGCCAGTCAAACCAAGCAGTCACCATGTACAGTATGGCTCGGCGGCCAGTCAAACCAAGCAGTCAGCATGTACAGTATGGCTCGGCGGCCAGTCAAACCAAGCAGTCACCATGTACAGTATGGCTCGGCGGCCAGTCAAACCAAGCAGTCAACATGTACAGTATGGCTCGGCGGCCAGTCAAACCAAGCAGTCACCTAGCCCCTTTCGTGACTGCGATGCACTGTAATTATTGAAGATATGTTGTTTGCAATGTTGCTGGAGCCACCTCATCCACAACAGCATACCCCGGTCAGAGAGCGGACACAAGAGTCAAGGGAACAGTCCTTTTGTATTTTTATTTAGGATTCTGTTGTTGAGAGTGATCTCTCAAACTGGTGGTGTTTCAGAGTGGTTTTCTGTAACACATAAACAGAAACAAGAAATTATAATACATAATACATAATTAGCAATACATAATTAGCAGAGGTAAAGGTCATATGCATCATGCACTATCCACTGCCTGCATTAGGCCGCTAGGTGACCCATATGCACGGCCACGGCTAGTTGCTACCCCGTGCCATGCCCGGCCCATGCGGCCAACCGAGCCAGCGCCAGTGCTGCCATGCCAATGGAAATACCATATAGCATAGCCAGCCGGCTAGCACTAGCTCAATTAGCGGCACGGACAAAACGCAACACAAAGCAGCAAACCCCAAGCCATAATCATACACATGAATCACAGCGCCCCAACAACACACAATGCAGGCTACATATGACATTTACCTAGCATAAACCACAGGCATTACATTTTGGAAGCTGGTGATTACTTACTTCCTCAAGGACGCACTCTCAGTGCCTGACTAGGAACAAGAATACCCTGGGCTGTCCAAAGTAATGCCTGAATGGAAATAATAATACAGAGTATGAAAAATAGTGGGAAATTTACAACAGTAATCATAACAACTACTACCTTACACTGTAATTAGGGATGTCCAATATTATCGGCCTACCGATATTATCGGCCGATATCGGCATTAAAAATGTGATATCGGAAAATATCGGTATCTGTTTAAAAAAATATATATTTTTTTATTTTATTTATTTTTTACAATTCTATAACCTTTATTTACCCAGGCAAGCAAGTAAGAACAAATTCTGATTTTATTTATTGTCAAAAGTATGCATAATGTTGTGTTAATTCCACAACAAGAGATATGTAATGTTAATTACCTGACATTATAAAAAAAATTGGGGGGGAAACCCTGCATATATCGGTATCGGTTGATGGTATCGGAAATTAAGAGTTGGACAATATCGGTATATCGGTATCGGTAAAAAAGCCAATATCGAGCATCCCTAACTGTAATCATAACTTATACTACCTTACACTGTAATAACTACTACTACCTTACACTGTAATCATAACTACTACTACCTTACACTGTAATCATAACTACTACTACCTTACACTGTAATCATAACTACTACTATCTAAAGGCCTCTACATGCTACAGCAACTGCGAAGCAACTGCAACACAACATCGACAACGAAACAGTGTTGCAGACACTCTGCCTTTATGCTTCTGCAACATCGACGTGCAGCCTATGCAACATTGTACCCCGGATGTAGCTAGGTTCCCTAGATCAGTGGTTCTCAACTGGTCTAGCCTCGGGACCCAACATTTTCCTTAGTCATTAAGTCGCGACCAACATTTTTTAACCACTATGATTTATTAAAAAAAATATTTTGCAGTAATATGCAATCTTTCATGCACTGTTAAAAACATTAAATAAACACAAAAAAGTGCAACAAAAGTGCAACTAGGGCTAAAAACCCAATGAAATAAGATAATAATAAATAATATATGCTTCTTAGCAGATTTCTTAGCTTAACATAACAGACCTAAGTTTGGGGGAACTAATGGGATAACTGGGGTTGCAACAAAAGTGTAACTAGGGCTAAAAACATAATGAAATAAAATAATAATAATAATAATAATAATAATAATAATAATAATAATAATAATAATAATAATAATAATAATAATAATAATAATAATAATAATAATAATAATAATAATAATAATAATAATAATAATAATAATAATAATAATAATAATAATAAATAATATATCCTTCTTAGCAGACTTCTTAGCTTAACATCCCAGGGAACTAATGGGATAACTGGGGATGTTGTTTGCTCCTGAGTCTCAAAGTCTGGGGTGATGGTAAACAAAGCAACTCTGAGGTCATGCTCAATGTCCAATCTGTTCCTCTGCTTTGTCTTCAGCTGGACCAGAGCTGAGAAGCCACTTTCACAAAGATAGTTAGTGGGGAAAAAAATATTACAAAAAAAAAATTAATTTATAATTTTTGTTTATTTCTTATTTTTTTTTACACACACATCCGCGACACACTCAAAATGGCCCTGCGACCCACTGTTCGGTCGCGACCCACCAGTTGAGAAACACTGCCCTAGATAGATGAAACTTCCCTTCTCAACCAACCCATTGATAACAAGCAGAAAACGAAGCATCATAAATACTTCCCGTCGGGGGGTTTCAAAATAAAAGAGCGACGTCTAAAGCACCGGAAATACGTTTATTTTGTACATTATCTAACGTTAACACGAACCTAAACTAACTTTAGGTTAGTTGTAACGTTAGTTTAGGTTCATTTTAACGTTAGATAATGTACAAAATAAACGTATTTCCGGTGCTTTAGACGTCGCTCTTTTATTTTGAAACCCCCTGACCGGAAGTATTTATGCTTCGATATCTGCTTGTGTGTCCGGTTCTGTGTTTGTTGGTTTTAACGTTAGCTAGCAGCAGGGATGGACGCCATTGTGCAAATGCAGGCAGCTACTACAGGCACTCGAGGTCGAGGAAGAGCTGCTGAATTTAATCGGCAGGAGAGAGAGAGCTCATCAAAGCCATTATATCCCTGTGGCGTGGTCGTATAGGCACGAAAGTGCAGCTCGAACTACCTGTTGTGTTAAATTAATTGATTGCTGTTTAACTTGTCCGTGTCCAGTCCTTTCGATTAGCCCCACCGTTCATTTTAAACAATGATGCATGTAATTATATCAGAGGTGGGACCAAGTCATTGTTTTCTCAAGTCTTGGTACTCAAGTCCAGAGTCAAGTCCCAAGTCAAGAGAGGCAAGTCTTGAGTCAAGTTCCAAGTCAAGACTGACAAGTCCCAAGTCGAGTCCCAAGTCCTAACCTTTGAGTTTCGAGTCCTAAACAAGTCATAATACGCGCTTCACCAAAAATATTCATTATCAACTTGTTGGCAAAACATAATCTAATTACTATAAATGTAATAATATTCAGAATTAGGGTTAGTCTTACAACTAGATACATTTGGGCAAGAGCTGCTTGAGAAAACCAGTTCAGGAGTATATTGAGAAAAAAAAGAATAAGGATCACCATATCCATTTTAAAGGTAGGATAACAATAACCAAGATATTGTCTTCCCACTTGGACCAATCATGTATTTAACCTCTGCCTGCCCTATATACAGTCAAATGAGTCTATGGCACATGATCAGCCGCGGATATATAGGCGAGGCGGCTGAGGCAGCCGCCTTAGGGCCCGCGGGGGGGTCTAGGGCCCGGGCCCGGCCCGGGACTGAATGGAGTTGCCGTTCGTTCGTGGGACTGGATGACAGACTGCATTGCGCCATGCCCCGGGGCCCGGGTCCTATGTTCCCCGGGCCCCCTATGTTTCCCATGTTCCAAAAGGGTTCTATGTTCCCCGGGCCCCCTATGTTCTCCCTATGTTTTCCCGGTAGCGATAAAGGCTCGCCCCAGGCTCGCCACAGCAGTGGATGGATTTAAAAGATAGGGCACTTTTATAGATAATTTATTTGTATCGCAACGGAGTCATGGATCTAGTCGTGCCACGTAGCATTATGTCGAATAAATTCAAATAGAATAAACAAGTCTAAAACAAAGACTTTTAAACGAAGTTTAGCCTATTAAATCATTTTATAAGCGTTCGTTTATTTGTGGTCTGCGTGAGAACACTGAAGCAACCATCTGCAGAACACCAGCCCAGCCCAGCCCTCCCCTCTCCTCTCCTCTCCTCTCCTCTCCTCTCCTCTCCTCTCCTCTCCTCTCCTCTCCTCTCCTCTCCTCTCCTCTCCTCTCCTCTCCTCTCCTCTCCTCTCCTCTCCTCTCTCTGTCCCCACGCTGTCAGGCTTGATTGATTGATTGAAAACTTTATTAACAGATTGCAGAATGGGTACAATACAGTACAGCTCAATACACACAATTGTTAAGGGGATGCAGACCAGAGAAAGACTTTCGTCTTGTTTACATCAGGGTCCCCCATTTTCAATTCATCAGGACATTTATGACATACAGATAGTCAGTACTGCTACATCTATACATTTATGACATACCAGATTTGCAAATACAGTACTGTTTGTGATACAGAAGGAGTCAAGAAAAGGGAGTATATACATTTGACATAGAAACTAATAGGCCCTCCTATTCTTCGGGATTGTAGCCTAAAATAAATTAAAGAATGATGATTGCTGGGAAATGTTGTCTCTCCTGTTGTGCCTCCAGTGCAAAATCTGACTTGTTACTGGAGGACAACAACATTACCCAGCAATCAATGCATCATTGCGTCATGAGACAATTTACCTGGTGTGGAAATTAAAACGAACAGCAGACGTCTGTCTCTTACAGCGAGTGAAATCATCAGTGAGTGAAAGTGAATGATCCATTATATTCCGCAACCATAAGCCTTACAAACATAAATGTGGCCGTCAAAAAAGAACAGACAAAAAAGAACGGGACGAGAAGAACGCAAAGCTACCTAAATTAGACGCATTTGTTATAAAAGTAACAGGGCCTCGTGCCGACGTTCCTCCTCCTCCTGACCTCCCATCCCCAACAACAACAAGCCCTTCACCTGATCACCCGACAACATGCCCGGCACGGACACTGCCTTCAGCCGCGGTGTGTCAACTACCATGCAGCAGCAGGTAACCTTGGACTGTTGGACAGATAATGAGATTACAGTTTACCATAAACTTATATTTATACATCTATTAGGGCGGCGGCGGCCCAGCAGCCATGGCGCTTATTAATGTAAATAACATACTTGGTTTTTAGAGATCATTTATCGGCCTTTGTTTGCACTTTACAGGCATAACCACCAGTCAGATTCAGAACAGCCAAGCAGTTCAGTCACAGTGACTTTATATACCACCGCGGCCTCACGGCCAGCGTGGGGACAGAGAGAGCTGGGCTGGTGTTCTGCAGATGGTGGTTGCTTCAGTTCTCACACAGACCGCAAATAAACGAATGCTTATAAAATGATTTAATAGGCTAAACTTCGTTTAAAAGTCTTTGTTTTAGACTTGTTTATTCTATATGAATTTTGTCTACATAATGCTACGTGGCAAGACTAGATCCGTGACTCCGTTGCGATACAAATTAATTATCTATAAAAGGCTTTTAAATCCACTGTTGTGGCGAGCCTGGGCCTGCTTTATATACCGCGGCGGCAGTGCAGAGAACACTCTCCGTGGTGCTGAAACGTTTTTCCTGTTTTATTCCACTATTCCAGGAATTTCCAGAATTGTGTGTGAGAGATATTGGGATCATAGGAGAGAGAGATGGGAGAGAGACCTGCATGACCAAGCTTGGCTTCACAGTAGAAGAGAGAAGACAAAAGCGATTTGATCACTTTATTTTTTTATGACCCTCCATGCTCCGTGACTTTCCTTATTGAAGCGTTCTTATTAATGTCCGTGTTGCGCACACGTGGGAGGAGGGAGGGATGTCCCGGTGCCGGGTCAGGTGGTGGTGGGGGGGGGGGGGGGGGCCCGAGCTGGCCCGAGCTGTCAAGAGCTGTCAATCTCGCCTCAGGGCCCGTGGGGCATTCCAACCGCCACTGCACATGATCCATAATAGCAGACCTTGGTTAAACTAACTAGTCTACCTTAACCCTTTATCAATTTTGGGGTATAAAAAATCTGTACTGAAATGACAAGGCATCTCTGCATTTCGTATATTAGGTAGTTTATTAGGTATTATAATTAGGTAGGGCCTAATTCGTGTGTGAGTTCTCTCTCTCTCTCTCTCTCGGATAAAATAACAAACTCAGCAAGACCGACGGCTTCTCAGTTACAGTGGGTGACAATATTGTCACAAGGAAAGATGAAATTACCTATTGGGTTCCATCATAGAGGCAAATATGTCCTGTGACAAAATGGCATCCAATGTAATAAAAAAAGTCAACCAACAAACTAGATTCTTGTACCGGATCTCCTCTCTGGTAAACAAGAATACCCTGAAGACTCTGGCAGGAGCACTCATTCAAGGATACTACGACTATGCTTGCACCTCATGGTACCAAAGCACCTCAAAGGCACTAAAAGCAAGATTACAAACATCACAAAACAAACTGGTCAGACTACTTGTAGCGACTATCCTGATGTCCTGGTAGACGCTCGGTTGGGTGTGGGGATGCCTCGTCTTTGACGCGCAATTTAGAAAATACACAATGTCGAGTCTGTGTCACCTGCCGTTGGGTGAAGTTCCCATTTAATTCAAGTATTTAGCATAATACAAGTGATGAGCCAAACAATAATTACTTCATAATGCTGTTAATAATACTTAAACGAGCGAGGGTACGTGCGTGTGTTCATGCGTTAAAAACCGCGAGATCTCTCCGTCACCCATACCTAGATACCTTGATTGAACATAGCCTACACCTGTGCCTTTATTCAAAACATATGCGCTCCGTGCTGCCACCCAGTGCTCCGTGCTGCCACCCAGTGATGAACTTAACAACTACAAACTAAGCACAAAAACCATTAAATAGCTCCTACACTACTACTTGACCTTACCCCTAGAACCCACCTCACCCCTGCCCACTTTGACAACCTAGGATGGCTTAGAGTAGACGACAGAGTACAGCAACTTGCAATGGGCCTGGTCTACAAGATACACTATACGACTAAGGTACCCATGTACATGTCAAAATACTTCCCAAAGGTCAGTGAATACCACGCCGGCCACAACACCAGAGGAAGCTCAACAAATCATGTTAAACCCAGATTCGGCTCAAACAAGGGTCGTATATTCTAATCAATATCTAAGGTTATTCACAGTGCATTGAGGTTGCTAACTAGATGGAAGAAAGAGAGATAGCGATGGTCCTCATCTGACTCCAAAATAGCCAGTAGAGAATAAAACGTGTAAGTCAGACAACGGAACTAAGGTTCAACTCAAATTGGTTTATTGCCTCGGGGCTCAGAGTGAATTAAAAGGTTGTTTACATACAGGGATTTCATATTAAAACATGCTTGTACAAAAGGATTGTTGAGAATTACACTGCAAACAAATCTGTACACAAATAGCAGTCATGTTACTTCAATGAAATAGACTATACTTTTGCCATCACATAGTTAAACCTGGTCCCAACTAGGGACCTTATCTTCAAACTAAACATCACCAACAGTGGATCTATGGTTTATTTACGTCATGGCAACCAGCATAGTCTGTGGGTGGGTCAGTAGAGAGAGACACAGACCCCAGGGGGGGGGTCTGGCCTGTCTCTTTAACAATGCGTTCTCATTTATATACTCTGGTATCCAACCAATAATAGTACGTCCATATATTAAGTTGGTCCAATCCGGTTGTCTTGATTCTATATATGGAGTTTCCTCTGTTGGGGCTGTCTGTCTGGTCTTTGCACAATGGGGGTTGGTGTCTGTGGCCCCCTCCTTTTGGGCTGTGGTTTCTTGATGAGTTAACAGTTTTAACACTAAAACCTTTAGATTTAATGTAATGAGTTACATATACATTCAGCATTATTTGCTTACATTTTGATACGAAACAGTGATTAAGAACTTGATACATGTATTTTACCAGACTAAACCTTTGTAATTGAGACTTATTTTCTATACATGGTTTACAACAAGAGTGAAATGACACTCTATTCCCTTCATATCCTGTTGACATTCTAAATGACATTCAAATAGCCTTTTCTCTAATAAATCAGTTTCCTTTTAATATAATATTGTTTGAATTAGTTCCAGTCTTATCTAATAAGTCAGTTTAATTAATATGATCTTGTTTGACAATTTCCATGAACCTTGAGCCATTTTCACAGGCAGGTCAGATCTGTGATCAGACTAACTGTTCTCTGCCTCTAATCAGTGAGATGTGGCCTGCGGTGACCACATTAACATACAGTCCTCAGTCACACAGTTAACCAGTTGTCCAAGTGGGGGTTGCCTGAAGGTTCTCCCAGAATGTCACACTCCGCTCAGCAACACTGAAAACTGATACTCAGTTTGATCCAAATGGCACACCAGGCTTTTTGCATATATTTCCTATTTACCGACATATTGATTATGAAATACACAGTCAATGTTACCACAGGACTAAACATGTTTTGCAATTATGCCACATCAATGTGGAACGCCCTACCCAAAGCTGTAAAGGAATGTGAATCCCTACCCACATTCAAAACCGCTCTTAAAGAGCACCTACGGGAGGCTGCAATTCGAAACTGGCCACCGTAAATGCCCAAACCCCCCACCACCTCCTAATAGACAGTCTCCTCCCCACCGCATGTATATTTTCTCTCCCCGCCGTATTTTTTCTTATATATATATATATATATATATATATATATAGAGAGAGAGAGGAGAAAAAAAAGTATAATTTTTTTATATATATAAAACATATTTTATTTTGTATATATATACATATATATATATATATATTTTTTTATTATTATTATTATTATTTATTATTGTTTATATATATATTTTTTTTTTATTATTATAATTTTTTTATATATATTATTATTATTATTATTATTATTATTATTATTATTATTATTATATATATATATTATATATATATATATATAAATATATATATATATATTATATATTATTATATATATATATATATATATATATATATATATATATATATATATATATATATATATATATATATATATATATATATATATTTAAGGCAAAATCAGATTTATTGCTATAATAATGGTTAAAAAAGATTTATTTATTTATTATTTTTGGTACTCTTATGTTTATTGTTTTTTTGATAACATTATTGTCTGTTTATCTCGCTCTCACTTTATCTTGGGTGTGGAGAATACTGGTTTGGTTGCAAGGTTCAAACGCATGGGGTATAACTTTGGACATACAATTAAAGGACATATTCCTTTAATTGTAGGACGAGGGTTCCATTGAGTGTTGTGGTCTAGAGAGAAGCTACAAAAGCTTGGGCTTTTTTTGGTTGTCCTTTTTTTTTTTTTTTTTTTTTTTATTATTGCAAAACAAAACTTATTAAAAGTCAGTACTCAACACACAATGTATAATGAAACTTTCAGTAAAGGTGGTTAAAATATATGCAAGTACAGAAACAGGATAAAACAAAAATAGTCAATAATAACATTTTAACCGTATACCGTGTATATCCAGCGAAGTTACAATTATATAAATGTTAGTATATAATATACCCCGAATACCTATTTTCTAAAACCCTACACACATATGCTCCAGCTCAAATCCCCCCCTCCCGGACCCCCTCTTGGATAGTACCTCCATTATCCCTCACTCCTAACCAGACATCACCATTATAGGCTAGCTTTTATTCTCTCCACCACTTCTAACCACATTAACAATTTGGATTCATTGAGCCCTAGAATTCTTGCTGTTGATATTTCTTGATATATCACATCAAGATATGTAAGAAACCACACTTTCCGGCACATTTTTTCCGGTTGAAACCAACGTGATGCAATCAGTTTTTTAGCTACTGTGATACCCGATAAAACCAATCTTTTTAGTTGTGGGTTCACTGCAAACTCAAAAACATCATTCAATAGCAATACCGCGGGGTGTACAGGTATATTCCAAAATACGAGTATTGATAATTGTTGGGACACATCTTCCCAGAATGCCTTAACTGGTGGGCAGTCCCAATACATGTGCATAAATGTTCCTTCGTCCCCATTTGTACATTGGTAGCATTTGGAGTCTTGTATAAGCCCCATTTTGCACAGCCTTATAGGAGTCAAGTATGTCCTGTGAATATAGTTCAGATTGATTTGTTGATGATCCGGGTTCCTTGATGTAAGTCGGACATTTGCCCAGGCTCCTTGCCAATCAAAGTCATTTTCCAGGTCTGGTATATCCCTCCTCCAGACATTGTCTAGTTGAAGGGTTTCGTACGAGGACGTTAGTAATTGTGAATAAAAACCTGATACAAAACCTCCCAATGTATCTCTGTCATAGAAAAATTTGTGGTATCTGTGGTGTTCAATTGGTATGTGTAATGGAACACCGTGAGATCTCACACAAAGTCGTAACTGTATGTAAAAAAGCCATGTGGACTCGGTGAGGTTAAACTTTATGCATATTTCGACATAACTACAGAGGCCCTTGTTATTAAAAATATCCCCTAATGAGTGTATGCCTCTTTCTTCCCATACAGGGAATCTTATAGGTCGTTTTCCCATTAAGAGAGCATTGTTATTGAATATGGGAGTGTGATTATGCCATACTTGATTGTTAGGAAATTTCCTTTGAGTTTCTCGCCATGTCCTGATTGCATGGGTTATTATTGGGCCAAATTCTCGCTCACAATGCTTGATTGAAAGTTTAGTGTATGCTATGTCTTTCAATCTCTGTGGGGCTACTATGTTTTCTTCTAATTTTCTCCAAGATACCAAAGCCTCGGGGTCAAACCATATCTTCTTCAATGGTCTTAATGTGAAGGCATTAAAATATTGTAAAAAATCTGGGACTGCCATGCCACCGTCTGCTTTACTTCTCTGTGCGGTGGATCTTTTTATGCGAGGTGGTTTGTTATTCCAAATAAATTTGTATGTGGAGGTTTGTAATCTTTTCCAGTAGCCCTCTGGAGGAGGTAACGGAAGCATTGAGCTGAAGAAATTGATTCTTGGTAATACATCCATCTTAACTATTGATACCCTTGCCTGTACTGAGTTTTTAAGTTTTGCCCACCTGTCCAGGTCGTCCTTGATTTTGTTCTGTATTTTGGTGTAATTGTGCTTCACCGTTTGTCTTATGGTGGGGAATATTTCCACTCCCAAGCATCTGAAATGTTTTACCATCGGTATCGCACCTGGGAGGTTTATATCTTTTTTTGCAGGGGTGTTAAGTGGAAGGAAAGCCGACTTCGGCCAATTTATCTTAAATCCCGATAAATCACCAAAGTTCTCAATCAACTTGAGCAGATGAGGCAATGTGGTGTTGGGGTTTTGCATGAACAATATTACGTCGTCCGCATATAAACTAATTTTTTGTTGTGTGCCCTTGATTACGATTGGTTCTATGGATTGGGATTGTCTTATATATTGTGCTAAAGGCTCTAATGATAAATTGAATAGTCCGGGACTAAGAGGGCAACCCTGTCTGGCAGAGCGTGATACCGGAAAGATTTTGGAGATGATTGTGCCTGTTGTAATCATGGCCGATGGGTCCTTGTATAGTACTTTAATCATATCAATGAAACCTTTTCCTAACCCCATCCTTTCCAATACTGCCCATAGAAACGACCATTCCAACCTGTCAAATGCTTTCATAGCATCCAGGGATAGTATCGCCTTAGGTGTGATGTCCTCTTTGTCTGTATCTAGTACGTGCAGTATTCGCCTTATGTTATCATTGATCAGGCGACCTTTTATGAAGCCTGTTTGGTCCGTATGAACTAAAGACGTCATATGCTTTTGCAATCTGATGGCTAATATCTTGGTAATTGTTGGGACACATCTTCCCAGAATGCCTTAACTGGTGGGCAGTCCCAATACATGTGCATAAATGTTCCTTCGTCCCCATTTGTACATTGGTAGCATTTGGAGTCTTGTATAAGCCCCATTTTGCACAGCCTTATAGGAGTCAAGTATGTCCTGTGAATATAGTTCAGATTGATTTGTTGATGATCCGGGTTCCTTGATGTAAGTCGGACATTTGCCCAGGCTCCTTGCCAATCAAAGTCATTTTCCAGGTCTGGTATATCCCTCCTCCAGACATTGTCTAGTTGAAGGGTTTCGTACGAGGACGTTAGTAATTGTGAATAAAAACCTGATACAAAACCTCCCAATGTATCTCTGTCATAGAAAAATTTGTGGTATCTGTGGTGTTCAATTGGTATGTGTAATGGAACACCGTGAGATCTCACACAAAGTCGTAACTATATGTAAAAAAGCCATGTGGACTCGGTGAGGTTAAACTTTATGCATATTTCGACATAACTACAGAGGCCCTTGTTATTAAAAATATCCCCTAATGAGTGTATGCCTCTTTCTTCCCATACAGGGAATCTTATAGGTCGTTTTCCCATTAAGAGAGCATTGTTATTGAATATGGGAGTGTGATTATGCCATACTTGATTGTTAGGAAATTTCCTTTGAGTTTCTCGCCATGTCCTGATTGCATGGGTTATTATTGGGCCAAATTCTCGCTCACAATGCTTGATTGAAAGTTTAGTGTATGCTATGTCTTTCAATCTCTGTGGGGCTACTATGTTTTCTTCTAATTTTCTCCAAGATACCAAAGCCTCGGGGTCAAACCATATCTTCTTCAATGGTCTTAATGTGAAGGCATTAAAATATTGTAAAAAATCTGGGACTGCCATGCCACCGTCTGCTTTACTTCTCTGTGCGGTGGATCTTTTTATGCGAGGTGGTTTGTTATTCCAAATAAATTTGTATGTGGAGGTTTGTAATCTTTTCCAGTAGCCCTCTGGAGGAGGTAACGGAAGCATTGAGCTGAAGAAATTGATTCTTGGTAATACATCCATCTTAACTATTGATACCCTTGCCTGTACTGAGTTTTTAAGTTTTGCCCACCTGTCCAGGTCGTCCTTGATTTTGTTCTGTATTTTTGTGTAATTGTGCTTCACCGTTTGTCTTATGGTGGGGAATATTTCCACTCCCAAGCATCTGAAATGTTTTACCATCGGTATCGCACCTGGGAGGTTTATATCTTTTTTTGCAGGGGTGTTAAGTGGAAGGAAAGCCGACTTCGGCCAATTTATCTTAAATCCCGATAAATCACCAAAGTTCTCAATCAACTTGAGCAGATGAGGCAATGTGGTGTTGGGGTTTTGCATGAACAATATTACGTCGTCCGCATATAAACTAATTTTTTGTTGTGTGCCCTTGATTACGATTGGTTCTATGGATTGGGATTGTCTTATATATTGTGCTAAAGGCTCTAATGATAAATTGAATAGTCCGGGACTAAGAGGGCAACCCTGTCTGGCAGAGCGTGATACCGGAAAGATTTTGGAGATGATTGTGCCTGTTGTAATCATGGCCGATGGGTCCTTGTATAGTACTTTAATCATATCAATGAAACCTTTTCCTAACCCCATCCTTTCCAATACTGCCCATAGAAACGACCATTCCAACCTGTCAAATGCTTTCATAGCATCCAGGGATAGTATCGCCTTAGGTGTGATGTCCTCTTTGTCTGTATCTAGTACGTGCAGTATTCGCCTTATGTTATCATTGATCAGGCGACCTTTTATGAAGCCTGTTTGGTCCGTATGAACTAAAGACGTCATATGCTTTTGCAATCTGATGGCTAATATCTTAGAGTACAGTTTGACATCGGTTCCGAGGAGGCTTAAAGGACGGTAACTACCGCATTCAGTGGGGTCTTTGTCTTTTTTGTGAAGAACTGAAATGAGTGCGGTATTTTGGTGTTCGATGAAGCTTCCCTCTTTGACTGAGTATAAGATCATATTTAGTAATAAGGGTCCAAATATGTCCCAGCAAGAAATGTACATTTCTGATGGGATACCGTCAATTCCCGGAGCTTTGCCGTTTTTCATTCCGGATATGGCCTTCTTGAGTTCTTCTAATGTGATCGGTACTTCTAACTGTTTAGCGTCTTCATCCGTAAGTTTAGGGAGAGTAATTTGATTAAGATATGTGTCTAATTTGTCTTGATCAAAGGTCGTTTCTGAGTTATATAAATCGGAGTAGAATTCTTTGAATGTATCGTTTATTATTTTGGGTTCTGTTACTAGAGCTTGTTGTTTCCTAATGGCAGTTATATCTGCAAATTTTGCATTAATTCTTAGTCGCATGGCTAATAGGTGACTAGGTTTAGAACCTTGGAAGTACTGCTGTTGTCTAGTGCTGCGTATTTGTAATTCCGATTTTTGTCTGTACATTGCTTTGATCTCGGTCTTTAGAATGTTAACTTGGTTATCTAGTCTAGTAGAGTTGTTGTATTTTAAAGAATTAAAAAGCGTTGAGTAAAGCGTTTCCATTTCAGACAGTTTTGTGTTTTGATTTTTGCGCAATATGGAGGTAAATCTATCCGAGAAATCCTTGATCATACTCTTTACCGACATCCATAATATTCTGGGATCTTGTACCGAGTTAGCATTAACTTGTAGGAATACTGTGAGAGCTTCTTTAATTTGTGTAATGAATTCCTTGTTGTTAAGCAGCATCGAATTAAAACGCCATCTTGGGGCCCTGGTAGATAATGTACCAAATGTTGCTTTCAGGATTAAGTAGCAGTGATCTGATAGCGCATTGGGTGTCATTTCCACTTCGTATTTATCAAATATTCTCGGGGATGCAAAGACGTAATCAATTCTGGATAGTGTGTTGTGTCTCGCCGAACGACAGGAGTACTTGCGGGTCATGGGGTTAAGTGAACGCCATAAATCAGTTACTCCTGTTGATTTCGACCAATCTTTTAGTGCTTTAGATGAATTCTTTTGTTCGCTGGAGAAGGAAAGGTAAGTTTTGTCCATCCTTGGGTTCCAAATGGCATTAAAATCCGCACCTATTATGTATGAGTACTCGGGATGGTTTAACATTTCTCCTGTTAGTGAAGTGAAGAAACCCACTTCGTACAAATTCGGGGCATATACCGCTGCCAATGCAATTTTCCTGTTATTGTGTATAATCCTAGCTATAGTTATGCGCCCCTCAGCATCCGACCATACCCCTTTCAATTCGATATTTAATTTGCGTCTGACGACTATGGCTACCCCTCTAGTTCTCGTAGCAAAAGAAGAGTGACCAATATTATGGTATATGTTATCCGCTAACGTATTTATGTCTCCCTCTAAAATGTGCGTTTCGCTTAATAGTGCCACGTCCACATGTTCTTTTTTCATCAGTGTAAGCACGCTTTTGCGCTTGTGTTGTTTGTTTATCCCACCGGTGTTCCATACCATTATATTCAAACTAGCCATAGTCTATGCATGTTTTCGTGTAGTTTTTGGTAATGTTTCTGGAGTATGAAGCTACAATAGATGCACATCCAATTAATGAGGTCCCGTTGAGAGCCGAGCTTAAAAACATATATATATACAAATAAAAATCCCCTATTTTCCCCTCTCCCAGAAAGTCGAACATGCCTGTGTTCCAAGAACACATCCTCCGCGATTGACTTTCTCCCATGGTCCACCGGATTGCCCAACCTGAGCATTGTAATCCTAATTTTCCTATGCTCATTGCCATAGGATCTAACATTTCCATTCTATTGCAATAGAATGTCGCTTTTGGTCTTGCACCTTCCCTTACTGTAATGAAGTATTGTGATAAATAACCTAAAGATAAAAATAAAAAATAAAATAAAAAGAGAATAAACCTTTATCGACATATTCCTTTGAACCCTCCACCAACGTGTGAGGGAAAAAAAAAAAAAAAAAAAGGAAAAGATTGTAGATCAGTATTGACACTTAATGTGAAGAACATTGGAAAAGAATAATGTAAGTTACAATATATTTAAAAAATATATAGTAATATTGACACCTTAATGTGAAGAACATTGGAAAAGAACAATGTAAGTTAAATTATATTTAAAAAATATAGGGTGATGAGAAGAAAAAATTTAATAAAATAAAAATCAATGGAAAGATATAGATAAGGAATAAGAGATAAATAATTATCAACGTGGAGAAGCCACTAGAACCGATTTAACTGATTAGATAAGATAGAAAAGCAGCGCCTTTTAGCGCTTCAATGTGCCTTTAATGGAGTGATTACTTAAATTGTTAGAATAACCTTGCTGTGCTCATACGTTTATGTGTGGATAATTTTAAAGTATTATTAAGGGCTGATTGCACTTCATTTAATTTATATATGCTATGTGTATGCACACCGAATGTTATTGTTAGAGTTGTATGCTTCGTTGTCATGGTGCCTTATATTCTAGAAGGTTGTAGAATATACTAGTGCCTAGACTATTTTACATTCCAGAATGATCTAAGAGACCCAGGGCATTTGAACGATAAACCCAGAATATTCCAGATAGATCTTTTTGCATTGATATTTATTTGTCCCCTCAGAGACCAGAGACTGAAATTATAATGTATTATGAATCGAATTATATACAGTACACATTGTTATAGACGACTTGCATATCGTTTGCTACTTTGATGAACACAGCAATGTCATTCCAACACTGGTGGAATGACCTCACTGATGAACACAATAAAGTCATTCCATCACTGGTATATATTTAGAGAGAGGCTTAACTGCTTACGGCATTTCCGTCATGCTTTGGGTTATTTGCTGCATTTTGAATCAGGAAATCCTCAGCATCAAAGGGTGTAAATGGACCTGACCTGCGGCCGTTATTGTCCAAGAATGATAACAGCGCCGGATATGCTAGCCTTGGCTTGTGGCCGGCTGTGTACAGCTTTTGCATCACAACTTTGTATGGTTGACGTCGGATGATGGCCTCTCTGCTCAAATCTTCGTAGATAAATATTGGTTTATCACCATACTTCAGCTTCCCACGTTGGTTGCGAGCATATTTGATGATTTCATCCCTTGTTGTAGTATTCCGCAGAGTGACAATGATGACTCTCGGCCCGTTGATATTTTGCCCCTGGGAACCAATTCTGTAAACTTGTTCCACTTCTGGCACTTTGTTTGGATCGGAGTTATTCAAAATCGTTGATAACTCGTTTGGAAAGTTGATGTCATCACAGTTCACTGATTCATCAAGCCCCACAATGCGGATGTTATTCCGCCTGTGGTAACGATGGGTTTCTAGTTGCCTCTCCATCACTTCGTTTTTAAGCAATTTTATTTCCCTCCGGTATTCATCTTTAACTTTTTCCATCTCTTCTCCCATCACTGTCATGATACCTTCGTTCGCCTTGACTGCTTTTGTGTTTTCTGTCACCGAAATCTCCACTGTCGTGATTCGCTCTGACTGTGCATCGAACGCTTTCTTGACTTCTTCTAATTTCTCATCGATGTGATCGAATTTAGCCTCGATGCGATCGAATTTAGCCTCGACGTTTGCCTCGAGCGCCTTGATGTGTGTAATCTGCAGGTTAGACTGTTCTACCATCTGTTCTTTCATCAGGTTAGACTGTTCTACCATCTGTTCTTTCATCAGGTTAGACTGTTCTACCATCTGTTCTTTCATCAGGTTAGACTGTTCTAACTGTTCTTTCATCAGGTTAGACTGTTCTACCATCAGGTTAGACAATGTGTTGAAATCGGGTGGATTTCTGCTTTCTTCAGTTGACGCCATATGGTAGATAGATGCAGTGACGTTGGAATCCATAAATCTGGCTGCTCTCCCTCTCACGGAGCTTGAATCTGTACCTTCTTTTATGTTGGTCTCTATTGACTTTCTTTCGGGGACCGTAAACGATGATCCCGGTACGTTGTCCTCTTCCTTCTCCTCCTCTGAGCTTGTCGCCGTCGGCTCAGAACCAGCGACGGTTAGGACACGTCTATCTCGTTTTTTTACGTCCTGCGCCGTTGAAGTTGCCGTAGTTATTTTCTCTGCCTTCTTTCCACCTTTAACCATATTGTCTTTTGATATGGTTAGTAGAGGGTCTTAACAATACATACGATGTGGTCTATTCTCTTTCTTTACTGTCCAAATAATGTTTTTAAACGAAATTAGCGTTAGTGGGAGCGGAGCAATTGCAAAATGCGTGTGCTACATGTTGTAGCGTAACCGGAACTAAGGTTCAACTCAAATTGGTTTATTGCCTCGGGGCTCAGAGTGAATTAAAAGGTTGTTTACATACAGGGATTTCATATTAAAACATGCTTGTACAAAAGGATTGTTGAGAATTACACTGCAAACAAATCTGTACACAAATAGCAGTCATGTTACTTCAATGAAATAGACTATACTTTTGCCATCACATAGTTAAACCTGGTCCCAACTAGGGACCTTATCTTCAAACTAAACATCACCAACAGTGGATCTATGGTTTATTTACGTCATGGCAACCAGCATAGTCTGTGGGTGGGTCAGTAGAGAGAGACACAGACCCCAGGGGGGGGGTCTGGCCTGTCTCTTTAACAATGCGTTCTCATTTATATACTCTGGTATCCAACCAATAATAGTACGTCCATATATTAAGTTGGTCCAATCCGGTTGTCTTGATTCTATATATGGAGTTTCCTCTGTTGGGGCTGTCTGTCTGGTCTTTGCACAATGGGGGTTGGTGTCTGTGGCCCCCTCCTTTTGGGCTGTGGTTTCTTGATGAGTTAACAGTTTTAACACTAAAACCTTTAGATTTAATGTAATGAGTTACATATACATTCAGCATTATTTGCTTACATTTTGATACGAAACAGTGATTAAGAACTTGATACATGTATTTTACCAGACTAAACCTTTGTAATTGAGACTTATTTTCTATACATGGTTTACAACAAGAGTGAAATGACACTCTATTCCCTTCATATCCTGTTGACATTCTAAATGACATTCAAATAGCCTTTTCTCTAATAAATCAGTTTCCTTTTAATATAATATTGTTTGAATTAGTTCCAGTCTTATCTAATAAGTCAGTTTAATTAATATGATCTTGTTTGACAATTTCCATGAACCTTGAGCCATTTTCACAGGAAGGTCAGATCTGTGATCAGACTAACTGTTCTCTGCCTCTAATCAGTGAGATGTGGCCTGCGGTGACCACATTAACATACAGTCCTCAGTCACACAGTTAACCAGTTGTCCAAGTGGGGGTTGCCTGAAGGTTCTCCCAGAATGTCACACTCCGCTCAGCAACACTGAAAACTGATACTCAGTTTGATCCAAATGGCACACCAGGCTTTTTGCATATATTTCCTATTTACCGACATATTGATTATGAAATACACAGTCAATGTTACCACAGGACTAAACATGTTTTGCAATTATGCCACATCAATGTGGAACGCCCTACCCAAAGCTGTAAAGGAATGTGAATCCCTACCCACATTCAAAACCGCTCTTAAAGAGCACCTACGGGAGGCTGCAATTCGAAACTGGCCACCGTAAATGCCCAAACCCCCCACCACCTCCTAATAGACAGTCTCCTCCCCACCGCATGTATATTTTCTCTCCCCGCCGTATTTTTTCTTATATATATATATATATATATATATATATATATATATATATATATATATATATATATATATATAGAGAGAGAGGAGAAAAAAAGTATAATTTTTTTATATATATAAAACATATTTTATTTTGTATATATATACATATATATATATATTTTTTTTTTATTATTATTATTATTTATTATTGTTTATATATATATTTTTTTTTTTTATTATAATTTTTTTATATATATTATTATTATTATTATTATTATTATTATTATTATTATATATATATATTATATATATATATATATAAATATATATATATATATTATATATTATATATATATATATATATATATATATATATATATATATATATATATATATATATATATATATATATATATATATATATATATATATATTTAAGGCAAAATCAGATTTATTGCTATAATAATGGTTAAAAAAGATTTATTTATTTATTATTTTTGGTACTCTTATGTTTATTGTTTTTTTGATAACATTATTGTCTGTTTATCTCGCTCTCACTTTATCTTGGGTGTGGAGAATACTGGTTTGGTTGCAAGGTTCAAACGCATGGGGTATAACTTGGACATACAATTAAAGGACATATTCCTTTAATTGTAGGACGAGGGTTCCATTGAGTGTTGTGGTCTAGAGAGAAGCTACAAAAGCTTGGGCTTTTTTTGGTTGTCCTAGAGATGACATGGGGGGATATTGGGGAGGGGGGGTCAATGTTTTGTTATCCATGTTCTGGTTTGTTTTTTTGTCTCTGTTTCACATCTTCTCTTGCTCTGAGGTCACACAACTGTTCTTTTTTCATACAGTCTACCTGTGCAAACGTGTATACAGGGTTTTTCATATTTTCCCCAGTGATTCAGGATGGTGACACCCTCTACTACAACCTCGAAAGTTAAGGGTTGCCAAGTCAACCTTATCAGTTGGAATGTCAAAGGACTGAACCGTCCACTCAAGTGTACTAAGGTATTGTCTCATCTTCTGCACCTTAAGGTGAACATAGCTTTTCTTCAAGAAACGCATCTGAGAAATGCATCCCACTTGAGAATTAAGAGAAACTGGGTTGGTCAATTGTTCCATTTAACATTTAAGAATACAGCACGGGGTGCTGCAATTCTCATTCATTCTCGAAGTCAACTTCCTGTCTGTTATTGCTACGCAACTGCAGCGTGGGGGGGAACTGCCCCGCCTGGTACATTGTGTACACTATTTAGTGGAGAAATGGATAGTTAAAGCGGCAAATTAAAGACAATCAAGCAGACTTTTCTTCAGTCCTTCACAATGCCAAAGAGCTGCTGTGCTACGCGTTATACTAATGACAAAAACAGAAATCCAAATCGGAAGTTTTATACCATCACAGAGGAAAAAGTGGTTGGTGGCTAACGTTCGGCTAACTCGCTCTGATGTTGTGGTCGTGGTAATCAGGGGGAGTTTCTTTGACTCATATCTCGCCTTAGAATCACCAGAAAGGCTTTCGAAATAGTGAAATGCCATGTTGGCCTCAATATTTTCAAAACAAATCGTATGAAAATGTTATGAAATGAACAAGAATGTGATAAAACATGTAATAAAAACGGAGCTCAATGCATGGATTTGATGGTAGAAATTCGTATGGTCCCCCTATACCAAGATGGCGGCGGTCTCGTGACATCAGAGTGTCTTCGAGAATAGATCTACCCCATTTATTGTCTCAAGTGTAAACACTGATCCACAGGGTCGCTATGTGGTAGTGGTGGGCTCATTATATAATACCCCTCTAATTTTGGCAAATGTATACACCCCTAATTGGGATGATAGTACATTCTTCAAAAAATTCCTTTACTCCTTGCCCAATGTAGATACGCATCAGCTGATCCTTGGGGGAGATATGAATACCACAATGGACCCGGTGTTAGATAGATCCTCGATAAGATCCTGTGTTATATCAAAATCCTCTGTGGTCCTAAAGTCCTACTTGGAGTCATACGGTGCTGTTGATGCTTGGCGATCTCTCTATCCATAATTTCGTATTGTTCGTTTATCAGAAAGCAGAAAGAAAAGTGCTTAACTGAACTAGCAGATCTCATTAAGAAGCTGGATCAGCAGCACTCAATGGCACCGTCGCCAGACCTTTATAAACAAAGACTAAACTTACAAACGGAATTCAATCTACTCTCCACTAAGCAGACGGAACAGCTGATGCACAGATCCAGACAGTCATGGTATGAGCATGGGAACAAACCATCCAAGATTTTAGCTCACCAAATTCGTAAATCAGAAGCTTTGCACATGATCCCTGAAATTGAAACCCAATCTGGACACCCCTCTAAGGACCCTAAAATAATAAATGAGAGTTTCCAACATTTCTATTTGAAACTTTATAATTCGGACTCGTTAAAAAACCCTGAAGTGTTTGATGCATTTTGTGGGGACCTGGTGTTTCCAACTTTGGGGGACAATGACAGAAGTGAACTTGATCAGCATATCACCTTAGAAGAAATTAAATTGGCGATCAAATCAATGCAGTCTGGTAAATCACCCGGTCCAGATGGCTTTCCGGTGGAATTCTTTAAGGTATTTAGTGACAAATTGTCTCCGCTCTTGCTGGACATGTACTCGGAATCCTTCGACTCGGGGTGCCTGCCTCCTACTCTCCAGCAAGCGACAATTTCACTTCTGTTAAAATCAAACAAGGACCCATTGCAATGTTCGTCGTATCGCCCAATATCACTTTTGAATGTCGACTGTAAAATACTATCTAAAACTCTAGCTCTCAGATTAGAACATGCGTTACCTTCTATGATATCCCCGGATCAGACAGGATTTGTAAAGGGCAGACAGGGCTTCTTTAATTTGCGTAGGCTATTTAATATTTTATACACCCCTTCATCCTCGACACCTGAGATTGATCTGTCACTAGACGCCGAAAAGGCGTTTGATAGGGTGGAGTGGGACTATTTGCTTTTTACTCTTGGAAAATTTGGTCTAGGTGAAAGGTACATTTCGTGGGTAAGGCTCTTGTATAACTCGCCCATGGCCCGTGTCAAGACAAACGGTGTATGCTCCCCCTATTTCCCACTGAATCGTGGAACCAGACAAGGATGCCCATTATCCCCTCTCCTGTTTGCAATTTCTATAGAACCTTTAGCTATGAAATTGCAAGTGGAAGACAGGATCAGGGGAATCCATAGGGCTGGCCTAAACACAAATGATCCCTCTATGCTGACGACCTGTTACTTTATGTGTCTGACCCCTTGGAATCGCTTCCCCATGCTTTTACTATTTTCAGAGATTTCGGCTGTATCTCTGGATATAAATTGAACATGCATAAAAGCGAGTTGTTAGCCGTTAACAGTGAAGCTGAGGAGATCTCATTTGAGGCATTTCAATTTAAGGTAGCGGATCATCTGACTTATCTAGGCATCAAGGTCACTCGCTTACATAAAAATCTATACGAGAAAGATTTCACACCACTCCTGGAGCGTACTAAATCAGATCTTCAAAGACGGGATAGGCTTCCTTTGTCACTAATTGGTCGTGTTAACGTTGTTAAAATGAATGTCCTGCCCAAATTTTTATATATCTTTCAGTGCGTCCCAGTTTATTTACAGAGACAATTATTTGACACACTAGATAAACAGATCTCGGCATTCATTTGGAATGGCAAACTTCCAAGGATTAGGAAGCCATTTTTACAAGAGGCGAAACGGTCAGGGGGGCTGGCCTTGCCAAATTTTCAATTTTATTATTGGGCAGCAAACACACGCAATATTCTTTACTGGATGGGGGATCGGTCGACTGAGACTCCAGCGTGGTTGCATATTGAGTCCTCCCACTGTGGAAAAACCTCATTGCAAGCTTTGATTAGTTCAGCCCTTCCATTAAAATTGGATGCATACCGATATAACCCGATAGTGCATCACTCTCTTAGAATCTGGATACAATGTAGGAAAAGGTTCGGTCTACAATCAATGTCGTCTCGGGCACCAATCCCTTGCAATCATATGTTCCCACCATCCCTATTGGACTTTGCCTTAAAGATCTGGAGCGATAAGGGTATATCTAGTTTTAAAGATCTGTATATTGACAATGTTTTTGCCTCATTTACTCAGCTGACTCAAAAGCATGACATCCCTCGGACTCATTTCTTCCGTTATATGCAAATTTGTGACTTTGTACGCAACATATGTCCTCAATTTCCCAACATGCCTGAAAAAACTATTTTAGATGAATTTCTAGATGTTAATGTATACAGAAGGGGAGCGATTGGAGTATTGTATGATATATTGTCGACCCTACATTCCCCCTCTCTCACTATTATCAAATCACATTGGGAGGATGATCTGTCTGTAGAATTTTCGGATGAACAATGGCAATCTATTCTCCGGAATGTTCACTCTTCCTCAATATGTGCCAGACATGGGCTCCTACAGTTTAAGGTGCTACACTGTCTGCATTTCTCAAAGGAGAAGTTGGCTAAGTTTTATCCAGGGACAGATCCTTTGTGCAATAGGTGCAAGACGATGACGGGTTCTCTCGTTCATACATTCTGGACGTGTCCAAATTTATATAACTATTGGACATCTATATTTGACACTTTTTCTGTAATATTTGGAACCAAAATTTACCCTTCCCCTATAATCGCAATCTTTGGAGTGGCACCAGAGGATATGCCTATTCACATAAAACACTCGAAAATCATTGCTTTTTCTACCCTAATTGCTAGGCGTTTAATACTTATGATGTGGAAGCAGGAGGCCTCTCCCACACATGTCCAATGGACCAGAGATGTAATGGGGTTCCTGCACTTGGAAAAGACAAGATGCACCTTAGGAGGCTATACGGATAGATTCTATAAGACATGGCAACCCTTTTTGACGTATATGGAGAATGAAAGGTTGAGTACACTTCCATAGTTGACTCTATGAGACTATGTTGAGACCTCGGGGCAAGTTGAAGATGTGAATGTGTTTTTGTTTTGTTATGTTTGCATTTGACTGATTTCTGTTAGTTTAGTGTTTGCCTAATGTGAGTCTGAGTTGAACCTGGGAGGGGGGGTGGGCTGGTGGGAGGGAACTGGTGGGAGGGAGTGGGGGTGGGGGGGGGGAAAGAACCAAAGTGGATGTCTCTCTGTTTGACACTGACCATATCCTGTATGTATCCATGCTGGTTGAAAATGAAAATATAATTATTTAAAAAAAAAAGAGCACCTATGGGAGGCTGCAATTCGAAACTGGTAAATGTCCAAACCCCCCACCCCCTCCTAATAGACAGTCTCCTCCCCGCCGTATGTATATTTCTCTCCCACCTACCCACCCACCCCCTCCAAATGTACAGTCTCCTCACCACTGTATGTATATTTCTCTCCCACCCACCCACCCCCTCCTAATGTACAGTCCCCTCCCCATCACATGTATATACTCTGTCAGGATCTATGGGTAACAGTACTGTATATTTGAATACCGTATATGTCACAAATGCATCAGTACTAAATACCTGTATGTCCCTATGCCATAAATGTCATGTATGTTGAGTGTCATAAATGTCAATATTAATTGAAAATGGGGGACCCTGATGTAAACAAGACAAACGTCTTTCTCTGGTTTGGATCCCCTTAACAATTGTGTGTATTGAGCCGTACTGTATTGTACCCATTCTGCAATCTGTTAAATAAAGTTTTCATTCATCAATCATTCATTAATTCACGACGACAGAGTACAGGAGCTAAGTTAACAATATACTAATTATCACCATACATAAAGATTTTCCGGGAGTAAATACTTGATATCTTAGTCATAACAAGACGTTATAATGAAAGGTCTCGTTATCTTGCATTGTTTCTACGTAAGCAAGTAAAATTCCTTAGCGACCCGTGTTCATTCATCATTTGTGTTGCCAACGTAAACAGACTGCACAGCGCGCACATTAGAGATACACAGATGAAACGAGTCACACGGCATTCATAACTCGGACAATTATATTATTATTAACGTCCTGCATTCGAAGAAAAGATATCCGGACCCTCATACGTTCATCTTCCATACCCTTAACCTTAACCATAACATAAGTGACTTACCCAAACAACTTGTTCCCGGGTCCACGTTCACGCACAAATCCGTACTCTCAAAACTTTAGAAAAACGTTTCGATACCCGAATCCACAATAATACGATGTCTGGAAGTTGACCCATGGTCCATTCGATCTTAATAAATGGACGACCACCGGTCCAAAAGACAAATAGTGCTGATATCCATGTGTAAAAACTCGATTACTGGGTGAGTCAGAGTCTTTTTTTATTTGGTCAAGTCAAGTCATCAAATTCGTGACTCGAGTCCAAGTCATGTGACTCGAGTCCACACCTCTGAATTATATTAACGTTACTGTGTTGTTGTAGCTATGTTAATAAATTCTGAATGGCATTAACGTTAGTTGGGTATGATAGCATTGAATAGCATCAACGCTAGCTGGCTGGCTACAACGAATTCTCACAAGCTGGCATCGTAAAATATCAACACCAGCCATGGGAATTGTGATGGGAATGTTATCTATACCTATGCATTGCAGGCTTACCTTATGTGGTCCTCCTGGACAGATAGATTTGTTGCATAATATCCACAGTGGTGTGCTGTGCAGCAGTAAAAAAATAAGTTGCTGCTCAATCAATGAATCCGAGAGGAATCCGAATTTCCCCTCTAACTAGTGCTATATCCTTCATTGCGTCGTTATTAATAAAGTTTTCAAACAATGCTCGCATAACGTTACATAATGTTAGCTAGGAAGCCAGCTAGTCGACAATATCTCCTTCTTCCATGATTAGAATAGAATAGAATCTTTATTGTCATTGTTGGTACAACGAAATTTAGTTTGGAACATCACCACTGGCATACAAACATAAAATATAGCATGTGCAAAATAATAATGTCAATAATAATAATAATAATATAGTATCAATGTCCCAATGTCCTCAATAATAATAATACACCATCAATGTCCCAAGTGCAATAGTGCTAGTGCAAATAAATAAATATTACAGTGACAGTCCAGTGAGTTAATATGGATGGAGGGGGGGGGGGGTTAACTTGCAATGGATGAAATAGTCAATGCAATGCAAGTCCGGTTCACAGTTATTGTTGTAATGGGGAAGTGGGAGTTATGTCACCGGGGGGGGGGGGGGGGGAGGGGGGGGGGGGGGGGGGGGGGGTGTGCGGGGCGGCAAGTTGTTGTTGATCGTTGACCAGCCCGTGGATAGAGGATGTTGGTCAGTCTGCTAGTTCCGGACTGGATGGATCTATACCTTCGACCAGAGGGCAGCAGTTGAAAAAGATGGTGTGCTGGGTGGTACTGGTCCTGTAAGATGTTATTCACACGACGTAGGCAGCGGGAGGTGAAGACTGTGGAGATATCTGGGAGGCTAGCTCCAGTGATCCTCCTTGCAGCCTTGACCACTCTGTGGAGGGCCTCCTTCTCTGCCCTGGTGCAGCTGGAAAACCACACCAACTCTGTTTTGCCCATGTGTAATGATAGTTTTTTGTCGGCGAGCCATATGCAGATTTTGCCTAGTTCTGAGCTGAGGGTTTTTTCAACCTGTAACTTGTTCTTGTCAGAGACCAGCAGGGCTGAGTCGTCCGCAAACAGGAACAAGTTTGCATCAGAAAATGTTGAGCTGCTTACAGATCCAAAATTAATCAATACAAGATTTGCTAAATAATGATTTATATACTACAGAAGGCGAGCGCTCCTCTGAAGAGATTGAATCTTTTTTAAGTGGCCTTAACCTCTCTGTTTTGTCACCAGTTGAATCAAGTTTAATGGGTGCTCCTATATCATTACAAGAACTCAAAACATCTCTGGAAACTATGAATAAAGGCAAGTGTCCAGGGTGGGATGGCATTCCCCCTGAATTGTATTTGGGGTTCTGGGACGTTTTAGGCCCACTACTACTTGAAATGATTAATATATCCATATCTAAAGGCTCCTTAGGGAGAGACGTGAATATGTCCCTAATCTCTCTTTTATTAAAAAAAGGTAAAGATCCAAACCAGTGTTCTAATTGGCGCCCTATTTCTTTAATTAATACAGATGCCAAACTATTTTCTAAAGTATTATCTTGCCGTCTTGAAAAGTTTTTACCTAAACTGATTCACCCAGATCAAAGTGGTTTTGTTAAAAAAATACTTTCGTCTGATAATTTGCGACGTCTCCTTCACATTGTCAACTCCGCCTCTCATGCTAAAGTGTCGTCAGCTGTTCTCTCTGTTGACGCAGAAAAGGCCTTTGACCGTCTGGAGTGGACCTATCTTTGGGCTGTACTGAAACATATGGGACTATGTCAACATTTTAGAAATATGGTAAAAATAATATTTTTTAATCCATCAGCCAGTGTTATAAACGGAAATATTAGTTCTCCTCCTTTCAAAATCACTCGTGGAAGTAGGCAAGGGGATCCGATTTCTGCAAGCTTGTTTATTTTATCCCTATAAAATAAATAAAGTTATTATTATTATTATCCCTTGAACCTTTAGCCCAAGCTATACGACAATCAGAAAACATTAAGCCAATCTCTGTAAATTCTACTGATCATCATATTTCGCTCTATGCGGATGACATCTTGTTATATATGGAGAATGTATCTTAGTCTCTCTCAAGCCTCCTGAAATGTTTTGAAACATTCAGTTCAATTTCAAGTTATAAAATAAACTGGACCAAATCAGCACTAATGTACCTAAGAACCACTCCTAACTCTGTCCTTGACCATGAGATCCCGGTTGTAACCCAATTTAAATATCTTGGTATTGATATATTTCCTTCAATTGAATTTTTTTTGTCTGTAAACTACAATAGAACCATTAGGTCAATCATAGACGATCTCAATCGATGGTGTAATATACCTGTCTCCCTTTCAAAATGAACATATTACCTCGAGTAAACTTCTGTAGTTCCATGATTCCTATTGCCCCACCTGTTGCTCATTGGGAAAATGTACATAGAGCAGTCTCAAAATGTATATGGTGAGGCAAGCGGGCTCGGGTTAAATTTACTACCTTACAAAATGAGCGGCAATCTGGCGGTTTAACTGTACCAAATTTTAAGTTATATTTTCAAGCGTTATCATTTCGTCCTCTGTTGAGTTGGTTTAATTTAAATTCTGAGGCCCCCTGGCTTAATATTGAAAAACATAGTGTCACCGATTCGTTTACAAGACATTGTCTTCACAGATATTTCACTAAAGCAGTGTAGATTACGTTATGGTCCGATAATAGCGCATGCATCTTTATGGCGCAAATATGAAAAGTTACTTAAATGGGATACTAAGTGGCATGAACAGACTCCCTTATTCCATAATCCTTTTTTGCTTAGCGGAGGCCGCAGTTTTGTAGCTCAATCATGGTCCAATTGTGGCATTCATGTACTTGCCGATATTATGGAGGACAATGGTTTAAGATCATTCTCAGATCTGAAAGAGTCATATAACTTACCTGGCACCTCCTTTTTTTATATTTACAGCTCCGTTCGGCTATGCGAGCCTATGGAGTTCCATGGACCAAACCAACTACTCACCCCTTAGTTACTTTCTCTAAAAAAAACTGCAGGTCTGTCCAAAGGTCAAGTCTCTATAATTTATAAAGATCTATCACAAAGAAGGGCGGCTAGGTGGTGTAGTGGTCTAAGGCACTCGCCACCAGTGTGGAGACGCTAGGATTCGCGTGTTCGAATCCAGCTCTCCACATTGTTTTTCAGTTTGGCTGGTCGTCCGCAGTAATACACATTGGCCGTATTACGGGGAGGGAAAAACTGAAGGGTGGGGATCGAACGTTGTGAACAAGCGACTCCTACAAGTCGGTTGGTGCGCCTGCGCAGTAGAATCAGGAAGTGTCGGGGGCAGCGTGAGCCTCCCACGCGTTACTCCTCGACACTGAGAGGTCGAGCTGCGCAGGTGAAAAGATGCGACTGCTGTTACCTCAAGTACCGGAGGGGACTTGTGCTATGTATGACTTAGTCCACATTGCAGCCGGCTTGTGGGAGGCAAGAAACAGCGTTCGTGACAGGGGAGGGTTGAATTGGATGATACGAAATTGGGATGGGAGAAAAATATAGAAAAATGGGAGAAAAAGTGGATCAAAAAAAAAAAAAAAAGATCTATCACAAAGATGTACTTCGTTAATACCGGTTATCCAATCGTGGAGCACAGAATTGGGATTAGAACACCATCAATCTATCAATTTGACCAGAGTTTGGGGAAATATTATTATGGCATCACGAAACCCAAATCATCAGCAGATTCATTTCAATTTTGTCCATAAAACATATTTAACCCCCCAGAAAGCTTATAGAATGAGACGTGCTATTTCATCAAACTGTACACTTTGTTCTCTAAATACTACTGGTACTTTTACACATATGATGTGGGAATGCCCCACAGTCAAACGTTTCTGGGAACAGATAACTAATTATCTATCTAAAGTATTACAAAAACATATTCCCTGTTGTCCCAAATTACTGCTCCTTAATGATGACGATTCTTTAGCTTTAAGTATTGTTCAGAGACGATTTTGGCTGGCAGGAAGTACTGCTGCAGAATAAATGTTGGCGCTGCGATGGCAAGCTCCACATTCTCTGCCCTTTAATCACTGGAAACAGTTATTAGCTGATGTTGTAACAATGGATCTTTCTACAGCTAGATTAAATGGTGCAAACTATCAAACAATAGATAGCTGGAACCATATTCTCTATCAAGTTAGGACCTCTACTATATAACTAGCAGGACATAACTAATTATATCTGTATAATTCCCTTTATTTTTTTTGGTCTTTGTTGAAATCTTTGCTCAATTATTTTTCCTCTAATGCCTATGATGGGGTGGGTTATTATTATTATTTTTTTGTCAACGGTGGTTGGTGCAGGGGTTAGGGTTTTTTATTTTAAATGAGGCAAGGGGCAAGCCGATGTGTGTAGTTGGCAAATAATTTAATGTAAACATTAAATTGTAAGATGTAAGATGTTATTCACACGACGTAGGCAGCGGGAGGTGAAGACTGTGGAGATATCTGGGAGGCTAGCTCCAGTGATCCTCCTTGCAGCCTTGACCACTCTGTGGAGGGCCTCCTTCTCTGCCCTGGTGCAGCTGGAAAACCACACCAACTCTGTTTTGCCCATGTGTAATGATAGTTTTTTGTCGGCGAGCCATATGCAGATTTTGCCTAGTTCTGAGCTGAGGGTTTTTTCAACCTGTAACTTGTTCTTGTCAGAGACCAGCAGGGCTGAGTCGTCCGCAAACAGGAACAAGTTTGCATCAGAAAATGTTGAGCTGCTTACAGATCCAAAATTAATCAATACAAGATTTGCTAAATAATGATTTATATACTACAGAAGGCGAGCGCTCCTCTGAAGAGATTGAATCTTTTTTAAGTGGCCTTAACCTCTCTGTTTTGTCACCAGTTGAATCAAGTTTAATGGGTGCTCCTATATCATTACAAGAACTCAAAACATCTCTGGAAACTATGAATAAAGGCAAGTGTCCAGGGTGGGATGGCATTCCCCCTGAATTGTATTTGGGGTTCTGGGACGTTTTAGGCCCACTACTACTTGAAATGATTAATATATCCATATCTAAAGGCTCCTTAGGGAGAGACGTGAATATGTCCCTAATCTCTCTTTTATTAAAAAAAGGTAAAGATCCAAACCAGTGTTCTAATTGGCGCCCTATTTCTTTAATTAATACAGATGCCAAACTATTTTCTAAAGTATTATCTTGCCGTCTTGAAAAGTTTTTACCTAAACTGATTCACCCAGATCAAAGTGGTTTTGTTAAAAAAATACTTTCGTCTGATAATTTGCGACGTCTCCTTCACATTGTCAACTCCGCCTCTCATGCTAAAGTGTCGTCAGCTGTTCTCTCTGTTGACGCAGAAAAGGCCTTTGACCGTCTGGAGTGGACCTATCTTTGGGCTGTACTGAAACATATGGGACTATGTCAACATTTTAGAAATATGGTAAAAATAATATTTTTTAATCCATCAGCCAGTGTTATAAACGGAAATATTAGTTCTCCTCCTTTCAAAATCACTCGTGGAAGTAGGCAAGGGGATCCGATTTCTGCAAGCTTGTTTATTTTATCCCTATAAAATAAATAAAGTTATTATTATTATTATCCCTTGAACCTTTAGCCCAAGCTATACGACAATCAGAAAACATTAAGCCAATCTCTGTAAATTCTACTGATCATCATATTTCGCTCTATGCGGATGACATCTTGTTATATATGGAGAATGTATCTTAGTCTCTCTCAAGCCTCCTGAAATGTTTTGAAACATTCAGTTCAATTTCAAGTTATAAAATAAACTGGACCAAATCAGCACTAATGTACCTAAGAACCACTCCTAACTCTGTCCTTGACCATGAGATCCCGGTTGTAACCCAATTTAAATATCTTGGTATTGATATATTTCCTTCAATTGAATTTTTTTTGTCTGTAAACTACAATAGAACCATTAGGTCAATCATAGACGATCTCAATCGATGGTGTAATATACCTGTCTCCCTTTCAAAATGAACATATTACCTCGAGTAAACTTCTGTAGTTCCATGATTCCTATTGCCCCACCTGTTGCTCATTGGGAAAATGTACATAGAGCAGTCTCAAAATGTATATGGTGAGGCAAGCGGGCTCGGGTTAAATTTACTACCTTACAAAATGAGCGGCAATCTGGCGGTTTAACTGTACCAAATTTTAAGTTATATTTTCAAGCGTTATCATTTCGTCCTCTGTTGAGTTGGTTTAATTTAAATTCTGAGGCCCCCTGGCTTAATATTGAAAAACATAGTGTCACCGATTCGTTTACAAGACATTGTCTTCACAGATATTTCACTAAAGCAGTGTAGATTACGTTATGGTCCGATAATAGCGCATGCATCTTTATGGCGCAAATATGAAAAGTTACTTAAATGGGATACTAAGTGGCATGAACAGACTCCCTTATTCCATAATCCTTTTTTGCTTAGCGGAGGCCGCAGTTTTGTAGCTCAATCATGGTCCAATTGTGGCATTCATGTACTTGCCGATATTATGGAGGACAATGGTTTAAGATCATTCTCAGATCTGAAAGAGTCATATAACTTACCTGGCACCTCCTTTTTTTATATTTACAGCTCCGTTCGGCTATGCGAGCCTATGGAGTTCCATGGACCAAACCAACTACTCACCCCTTAGTTACTTTCTCTAAAAAAAACTGCAGGTCTGTCCAAAGGTCAAGTCTCTATAATTTATAAAGATCTATCACAAAGATGTACTTCGTTAATACCGGTTATCCAATCGTGGAGCACAGAATTGGGATTAGAACACCATCAATCTATCAATTTGACCAGAGTTTGGGGAAATATTATTATGGCATCACGAAACCCAAATCATCAGCAGATTCATTTCAATTTTGTCCATAAAACATATTTAACCCCCCAGAAAGCTTATAGAATGAGACGTGCTATTTCATCAAACTGTACACTTTGTTCTCTAAATACTACTGGTACTTTTACACATATGATGTGGGAATGCCCCACAGTCAAACGTTTCTGGGAACAGATAACTAATTATCTATCTAAAGTATTACAAAAACATATTCCCTGTTGTCCCAAATTACTGCTCCTTAATGATGACGATTCTTTAGCTTTAAGTATTGTTCAGAGACGATTTTGGCTGGCAGGAAGTACTGCTGCAGAATAAATGTTGGCGCTGCGATGGCAAGCTCCACATTCTCTGCCCTTTAATCACTGGAAACAGTTATTAGCTGATGTTGTAACAATGGATCTTTCTACAGCTAGATTAAATGGTGCAAACTATCAAACAATAGATAGCTGGAACCATATTCTCTATCAAGTTAGGACCTCTACTATATAACTAGCAGGACATAACTAATTATATCTGTATAATTCCCTTTATTTTTTTTGGTCTTTGTTGAAATCTTTGCTCAATTATTTTTCCTCTAATGCCTATGATGGGGTGGGTTATTATTATTATTTTTTTGTCAACGGTGGTTGGTGCAGGGGTTAGGGTTTTTTATTTTAAATGAGGCAAGGGGCAAGCCGATGTGTGTAGTTGGCAAATAATTTAAATTATGTTTTATGTGCATTGTATGCCTGTACCTTTCATCCAAAAATGAAATAAAAATATATGAAAAAAAAAAAATAATGTTCTGGAAATGTACCTATTTCCGTTTCTTTTACTAATGGCGCACATACTCCTAACAAAACAAAATAGCTTCAACTTATGGGACTCCAACATCCTAAATTTGTCACACTGTAAGCCTTTCCAATTAATCATTTATTTATTAGTCAGTTATGCAGGTGGACTAGGAGTCATGGCCTTACATCAGATATAAGGATGTAGGCACGGCAGAATATTGAAAGTTGAACAAATGATTGTTTATTGTTTAAACTGAATATTGACACTTCATTCCATTGGCGTGACCAAGGTAGTGTCATAACAAACTTTTTTCACGTCTTTACATTACGAGCATTTGTTTTCAGGCCTATGGTATTTTCACCCAAACTCATACTATTGTTGGATCTTGACCACAATCAGCCACTTATCACCCCTTCATCGTTGGCTCATGTAGTTTCTGCGTTGTGTTTATTTCTCTCTCCGACGTCGACCTCCTCATACTGGTTGTACAATTTTTGTTCCCCTTTAATGCAATCCGTAATCATAAGAATTCGACAACTGGCACTGTGATACCAGGCCTGTACACTGCGATGATATGATCGCGAATTGCCCCTTTAATTGGCCGTTGCGATTGGTAAATATTATCTGGGGGCGGGCTTGCGAGTAGTGCTTTCAAGCCTTGCATTCGCATTTCACTCCTAAATTATCCAAGGCGTGTGATGACGCCACTCACGCGAGCTGTCAGTGCGACACAATGTCGTGGTGCTATGAAAGAATCTGTCGGCAATGAATGAACTTACTGCGATCACAGATAGCCTGAGTGAAAAAAAAGATTTGCGTGTGGAGTGAATCTAGGTCACGCTATATACTTGGTACTTGTAGTCTATCGTGCGATTAAAGACCATGTCCCTATCTGCGTAGTCTATACATCCAACACCAAATCCCATAATTCCTAGCAAAACGAAACTGAATGTGGCCTCTCTTCCTTTCAATATGGACTATTGCATCGCCAAAGAAGCACCTCATTTCAATACATTTAAGATACAAATTTTGCTCTGCAAGAACAACGGAGTGGATATCAGTCCATCTTATGACAACCACGTCCGATGTGGAGAGATGATAAGATGATGATGATTGACGTGATGATGTGATGATTGATTGACGGGGACACGGACACTTCTAACGTTCAGGTTCAGCCATGCATTAGGTGAGTAGTAGTAGCCCACTATTAGGACGTGAAATACTGTCTACTTAAATTTATAAAATATCAACCTATCTATCTATCTAATAATGAGACAATATGCAAATAAGATAATACTAATAATTGTCACGGTGTCCCCGTATATGAAATGAAAGTGGCTTGCAACTTTACTGGCTGTCACAAACTGTTTATTTCTCGTTTAGCATAGTATTACATTCCACTTCTATAAACAATCAAAGTCCTACCGTAAGAGCCTCATACGGGTCAATTAAACCTTTTTGATTAGTCTTTCCTTCGAGCTAAGTTGGACTGAACATTTCACTGTCAAAAGCGCAAATGTAAATAAGGTTGCGTCGCAACACGGTTTTCAAAATAAAGGTCACATATACAAATACCTCTCAATTCTTACTAAAAAAAGTCCCGGATATACATAAACATTAATTGGCATAGATCTCTATAAACGGCCCAACACATTGATCACTTTAGGCACACACTGAAACCAGTAACATCACAAATATGAAGCAGGTAATTACCCATACAAATAATAAACCTTTCATGGGGTTATTTACAATAATAATTCATTTGATTTCTAAAGCACTTTTCATTGTGAAACAAATGTATGCAGAGTTTCTTGTCCTCCTGATTAATGCAATGGTGTGTGTGTGTTGTGGTGATCTCATTCAAGGAGCACTACACAAGCGCGCGCACACACACACACACACACACACAGTTTGTTGTTTTTGTTCTATTAGTGATTTACACACTTTCTCGGTTGGTTCATTATAAAAGATACAAACCTGAAAACAAACGCACTTAAATGTTAAATAAAAGGACCACAGTAATGAGGCAGGAGGAACATATTTTTTTAATAATGGTAAAATTGTTATTTAAAAATTTGCCCCTAAAAAAAATTTTTTGCCCCTAAATGTCTCATTTAGGGGCAAGTGTGCCCCTAGTGAAAAAGCTTAGCGTACAGCCCTGGATACCTTTCTTGGAAAACGTTGTTTATACCATAGACAAAACCTCGTAATCAGATGGAAACCAATTCTGTAATTGTCCTTGAAAAGTCTTGGGAAGAAACTAAATTCATTATTCTAATGATCTCTCTTTTCACCCCGCTCGGTGGTCATCGCGGCCTGGCTGTTATCCCAAAAGCCTGTCGTGGTGGCACTCCACTGTATCTGCTAGTGATGATGTGTCATCTTCTCCATTGCTGCCCCCCCCCCCCTTTTGAGAGGGGAGGGAGCCGTTCCAACATCTCTGATCAAGCTCTTCTTGTCTGTGTGTCATAGCTAAATCTAACCTTACCCGGAAGAAAACTCACATTATATTATCTTCGCCATAGCAACGACAGGCCCGGCCCCTCTTATTGTTGCTATGTGACACACTGTCTTTGACTACAGCTTTTACCCAGATCACTATAGCAACGGCAATGTTGATATTAACTTCCCCAAACAAACGCTGTGGCTATCAGCTGTTGATGATAACAGCACAGCCTCATCTGCTGGGGTTAGTCAGCTCCTAACACACACACACTCTCTCTGTCGTCTTCCTTCTCTGAGATGGCTATAGCTGTCATCCACCAATATTTTACATTATATACACTTTGAAAAACCTAGACATCCTTCACTATACATACCAACTCTAAAGTGGTTCCTTATCTCATTGTGGTGTACTTTATGTCCTGTATATGTATGATAAAGACAGACCACTTTGTGACATTATCCTAGTGGCTGTGTTATGTGTGGGCAGGGGTGCAGTCGTAATATGGGCGAAGGCCAAACGCCCGCGCACACGTGCCCGCGCATACATGTTCCCTCGGTTGCGCACAGAACAGATGATACACCTTGTCTCATCCTTCCAGTCGAGAGATCAAGCAACCCCCCACCTACAGGGCTTGTATTTGGTTGTCGGTATCCTATTATTATGCAAAGTCTAGGTGATAAGTGCCGGCGACGAGTAATTTTTGTGTCGTCGCGCCGACACTTATCACCTAGACTTTGCATAATAATAGGATGCGCGCACTTCGGCCTCAGTGACGAAGCCCAAACGCTGTTTGACCGCATATGCCCAGCACTGCACCCCTGTGTGTGGGTCTATGTTTGTGCCCTGATCAGGCGCTCCTAACGTGAGTCGTCATGTCTAGTTGTAGTCCTCTGTCCTGGTGTTGTAGTCCCCATTGTTTTCTCCCCAGCTGTATCCAATTACCATTAACCCAGGTGTGTCTTGTCTCGTCATCCCCTTGTGTATAAGTATTCTGTCTTCCCTTTCGTCTGGTGCTGATCCTGTCTGTATAGTTCTGTGTTTGTTTGTTGATTACTTTATGTTTCTTCTGTTTCATAAAACCATGGTAAATATATATTAAATAAACTTCCGGGCATGACGAGTAACTAGGAGGTCGCACATTTTAGGCTCAGCTGCTAGCATGTAATTTAATCCTACAAAACTAATCAAAATATCACTCAAAGTCGCGCAGTATAAGTATAAGAATATCCGGAATCTAAATGTCAGGAAAAAACGCTAAAGAAAAAGCAAAGAAGGATAGAAAGAAAGCTGAACAGTCTGAGGTGGAGGAGGAGGCCACCAAGTCGGGTGAAAATAAGATGGCTAACGCACACGAGGACGTCGACGAATCTGATGATGAAAAGTTGAGTCCAGACAACCAAGATATCATGAAAGCCATACTGACTATGAAAACTGGACTGTATAAAAAATTCGACAAAATGCAAATAACAATTACGGAAATAAAGAAACAGATACAAGATTGCATAAGCCGCATAGAGCAGACTGAACAACGGATTTCTGACGCGGAGGACAACGTTAATAAGCTGATACCGAAGGTTGGCACTCTGGAGAACACCGTTAAAAACCTTCTCGACAAAGTGGAGGACTTGGAATGCAGGAGTCGAAGAAATAACGTCAGGTTGGTGGGGCTACCGGAAAAGGCAGAGGGCCAGGATGCAACTGCATTTTTGGAGAAATGGTTACCGGAGGCTCTGAATATTGAACCAGGGGGCTTAGTATTGGAGCGTGCTCATAGAATCGGTGCGCCACTTGACTCTCAACGCCCAAGGACCCTAATCATGAAGTTCATGAACTTCAAGGACAGAGAGAGAGTACTGAGGGCGGCTAGGACCAAGGGACGGGTCCTTTATAATAACGAGCCGGTTCGTCTTCACATAGACCTCTCTGCAGGTGTGCACAAGAGGCAGCGCGGATACGACGAGGTGCGGAAGAAGCTAAGAGACCGGGGGATCCACACGCACCGAATCATCTTTCCAGACCGGCTGCTGGTAACTCACAACGAGAGAGCCCGCACCTTTCAAACACCGGCGGAGGTGGAAAAGTTTATCCGAAGCATTTGATTTATTGAGACGGTCCCGGCGTTGGAAGGCTCCGAAAGGAAAGTAACAGTCATACTGAGCCTACTGTATTCTTATAAGTGAATATATAAATGACGTTATAAAAATAGCCATTTCCACGAAATGAGGCGTGGTTGGACTATGACTGTTTAGTTTTCCTCTGATTTTTATTTGTATTCTTATTCGGACAGGACTGAGTCTAGTTCAATGGACAAAATCAGCACTGGTTTAGACTTTTCCTACAACGCATTGCAGATTCTGGGGCAGGCTACAAACATTTAACTTTTTACATTTTCCTCGTCTCCCAGCCTGCGTGCGCGCGTTCCAGGTTTGTACTAAAAGTGTTTCAGATTTGTAATAATAGTGTTTGGCATTTAAAGTAAGCCCCTGACCTAATGGATACTATACCTACAAGTTGCAAGCATTGCGCAGTTCAAGACAACACTAGATATGTTATTTGTGATTAGTATTTAGAAAAAATGAAAGCTAGTTTGAGCTTAGGGGGAAGACAAGTTAGAGAAACTCGTTTGGCCAGTAGTGAAATGAGGGGTGAGGGGAGATGCATGGGCATCAGGTTAGTAGGGGGTGGGGGGTGGGTGTTTTTTCCTGATGTGTTTTATTATTTTTTCTTCTCTCATATGGGTGTGGCTGTCTGTGTACCTTTTCATAAGGGATATATATATATTAATTAACTAATGTCAGAGAACTGCAAGGTGAAATTTACTTCGTGGAATTGTAGGGGCTTGAACAAAATTACAAAGGTGAAAAGGGTAATGAGCAGGTTAAAATATTTGAAATCAAAAATTGTTTTTTTACAAGAAACGCATCTTTTGAATGAAGATGTTCCTAAAGTAGCAAAAAGGTGGCAGGGCCAAGTATTATCTGCCCCCTACACCACTCATGCCAGGGGGGTTATGATACTAATTCATAAGTCTGTCCCATTACAGGTACATAATGTAGTAAGGGACACTGCAGGTAGATATATTATGGTCCAGGGTAGGTTACTGTCTGAAACGTTAACGCTGATAAATGTTTATGGTCCCAATGAAGAGGACCCTAAATTCTATGATAATTTATTTTTGACAGCCTCAACTCTTCCTGGACAATACATAATAGCTGGTGACTTTAATTGTACGTTGGACCCTTCAAAGGACAGGTCAACTGGTCTAGAAGGCACTCACAATAAGTCGAGAAAGACAATACATCATTTTATGAAGGAATTAAACTTGTTGGATATTTGGAGGCATGGCAATCCAAATGCAGTGCAGTATTCCTGCTATTCCAGCACTCATAAAACACACTCACGCATAGACTACTTTTTAGTCTCAGCACTGCTTGCCTCCAAAGTAGGTGAATGTCAGTATAGCAGTATAGTTCTTTCGGACCACGCAGCGGTATCCTTGAACTATGAAGATACTAACCTAGTGAATGACCCACCAAGATGGCGTTTTCAACCAGGATGGCTCACGGATCACACATTTATAGACTTTTTGGAGAAACAGATTGACCTGTATTTTGAATGCAACAAGTCCCAGACCTCTGCTGGCATAAGGTGGGAGGCTTTCAAGGCTTTTATTAGGGGACAAATAATCTCTTTCACTAGCTCAAAGAAAAAGGCTACAAGACTTGAAATGGAGAAATTAGATCAGGATATAAAAAAAATGGAAACGGAAATTTATCATAACAAACATACGACTACAGATGCTCATTCAAAACAACTACTGCTTAGATCACAGTACAATGAATTAGCAGCTAACAAAGCCGCTGCCGACCTAATAAGACTCAAACAGTCCTACTATGATCAGGGGGAAAAGCCTGGAAAACTTCTCGCCTGGCGCATTAAACAACAACAAGCAGAAAGATCCATCAATTGTATTGAAGCCCCAAATGGTAGAACTATAGTGGACCCAACAGAGATTAATGAGGCTTTTAGAGTCTTCTATGGGAAATTATACAGCTCTGAATGTTCTCCTAACCTGGACATGCAAACACAATTCTTAGACGACCTAGATATTCCCAAAATTTCAAAGGAGGAGAGTAGGGCTTTAGATCAAAATATAACTGGCGTTGAAATTGCTGATGCAATCGGCTGTATGCAGGCTGGAAAAGCAGCAGGCCCAGATGGCATCCCCATAGATATTTATAAGAAATTCCAAACTAAATTAATATCACCCCTCTTGGAGATGTTTCAGGAATCCTTCGAGAATGGTCTTCTCCCCACATCTATGAGAGGAGCCCTAATCACTTTACTTCCAAAACCAGGGAAACCTAATACAAAATGTGAAAATATGCGTCCAATCAGCCTCCAAAATTCGGATACCAAGATTATTAGTAAAATTATTGCAAGAAGACTGGAGGTCCTTCTACCTAGGGTGGTGGGGGAAGACCAGAATGGATTTATTCAAGGGAGACAGGGTTTTCATAACGTCCGACGTGTGCTCAATATTTTATATAACCACAAGGGGGCGACAGACACTGCCTTACTCTCACTGGATGCAGAGAAGGCCTTCGACCGTGTCGAGTGGCCTTATCTGTTTGAGGTGTTAACACGATTTGGCTTTGGAGACACATTCGTCAAATGGGTTAGATTGCTTTGTACAGGGCTTACGGCAGAAGTTCTGACGAATAGCAAGGTCTCTAAACCCTTTAAAATTAGTAGAAGTTGCCCACAAGGGAGCCCTTTATCGCCCTTACTTTTCATTCTTGCGATCGAACCATTTGCTATAGCGGTGAGGATGCACAGTGATATTCATGGGATTCGAGAAGGTCATATAGAACATAGGATAGCCCTCTTCGCCGATGATGTAATATTAATGCTAAAAAATCTACACAGGTCTATCCCAGCACTCCTAAGTCTTATTGAAACATTTGGGAAAATATCTGGCTATAAAGTGAATCACTCCAAATCATCTATAATGTTACTCAATGAAAGAGAGAGGGAGGATGGGCTTGTTTGTGCTTCTACTCTCAACTCAACAGATACATTCACGTATTTGGGAATAAAAATTGTCCCTGAGGTGAATAAGATTTCTCAGATAAACTATGACCCAATTCTGGAAGCTAGTACTTCTTCAATAGAGCGTTGGACATCCCTACCCATCTCAATTATCGGCAGGATTAATATTCTAAAAATGAATATACTCCCTAAATTTCTCTACCTATTCCAGAATATCCCTTTACCCCCCCCCTCGTCTTTGTTCACAAGAATCAAGAAACTGTTTACCAACTTTATATGGCAAAATAAACGCCCCAGATTACGTCTATCTCTACTTTACCTACCATATGACCGAGGAGGCCTGAAATGCCCAAATATCCAATGGTATTACTGGGCAGCACAACTGCGGACGATCATGTTTTACTTCTCATCGGAGAATCCCCCTGCTTGGATCCATTCAGAATCCTGCTCTGTTAAACCGAGCTTACCCTTGCACCTGTATTTGTATTCTGGAGACCGTAAATATCTGAAGAAAAATACAGACAACCCCATTATTTTAAACATGATAGATGTGTGGTTTGACGCACTCAAATATTTGAATATAAATTCGTCCCGATCCAGGTTCAGTCCTATTTGGGGCAATGCCAATTTTAAATCAGGGCAAAACGATAGTGGATTTAAAGTATGGGCTGAAAAGGGGTTAAGGAAAGTGCAAGACGTATACAGGGAGGAGGATGAAGTATTCATGTCCTTTGTGGAAATATCTACAAAATATGATATTCCGAAACATCACTTTTTTAAATATCTTCAGCTAAGGAGTTTTATATCATCTCAGAACCATTCATTGGATATACCGAACATTTCCATCTTAGAGGTAGCAGTCACTAGACACTGTTATGGTAAAGGTATAATTTCAATGCTATACGACTTATTTGTATCTGGTTCAGATGAATCATCTGAATCAAAACTGAATCAATGGAACGAAGACATAGAGGAGGAAATATCTTTAGAAGAATGGAGCGTGGCATGTAAAGAGGCACAGAGTCAGACAGTCAGTAGCAACCTAAAACTTATACAATATAAATGGCTGATGCGTACATATATAACTCCTGTTAAATTGCATAAGTTTAATGATAATATTCCAGATACTTGTATTAAGTGTAGTGAGGAAAGGGGGACACTGTACCACTGCATATGGGAATGTGTGAAAGTGAAAACCTTCTGGCAAGATGTTATTGATCTGATCGATCAAATCTTATCAAAGAAGTTGCCATTGAATCCCAAGCTTTTTATTCTTGGTTTATATCCTACCACCCCACATCTACAACGCAAAGAGTTTAGATTTATAGATATGTGCATATTACAAGCAAAACGTGCAATAGCTCTTAATTGGAAAAATGTTGATGGACCAAGAATTGGTATGTGGATTAAAGAAATGGCTTCAAATATGTCAATGGAAAAGATGGTGTATATTGTTAGACGTAAACAAAACATTTTTGATAATGCCTGGGGACCATTTGTGTACTTCTTAAAGCATAATACGAATGTTGGGAACTTGCTTCAACAAGAACGGGATTAGGGGGAGTACTGTGGGACAACTCTTATCATTGTGTAAAAACGACAAGAAACACCCTTTACTTAATGTGTAAAACATTTTGGTTGTATTATTATTTATTTATGTTTATTTTTTATTTAAATCTGTATCCTTCCTATGTGAACCTGTTTTTGAAGTTAATTATTATTTTGTGGGGTGGGGTTAGGGGAGGGAGAACGGGGTGAAAATGTTTGCTGAATACTGCTCTGCTGATATACATGTTGTAATTTGCAAACTAAAACCCAATAAATATATTGTTAAAAAAAAATATATATATATTAAATATTCTTTATTAATTACTTTGGCTACTGTCTCCTCATTATGTTGCATTGACCAAGACAACGAGCACTCCTTCAGTCAATGGCAACGTAATATGGGGGCTCGAGCCAAACAATAGGAGCCTAGTACTGCTCTTCTTATTTAAGGCTCACAATCACCCCTGACAAGAAATAGTATAGGCATATTATGCATTTCCTGAATCCTTATGGTCCTGAGTGTTGTAGAGTTTGTATTTTGTGTCCCTGTTGCTCCTAGATGACACAAGGCTAAAATATAGTATATCATTTAGGCAAAAACTGTGTAAAAATGTGTGTTGTTGACTGTTCAAAGAGCTCCAGTGACCTCTATATTGGTCAGAAAGATTCACATATTAGCTGGAATGAAGGATGACAGTCCCCTTTAAAATGATACCAAAGACAATATTGTGAAACATTGACAGATGTCCTCTACGTGAGTCTAAAGCAGGATATGCACTAGGGCTGCATGATTTTGGGAAATAATCTAATTGCGATTTTTCTGACGGATATTGCGATTGCGATTAAATTTGCGATTATAATAATAATTATTTTTAAGCAGCCCCACAGAGGTTTATTGTAAAATCCGGCTTGCATCTGGCCTACGCGGTGGGTCTGTTCGGGACACCGACCCTGAAAATGTTTCTTTTTACCTGGGAATCGATACGGTACCCAACGGTACCTTTTTTTCTGTACTTTAATCTCCCTCTCTGAAGTCTAAACTTCACAACACACAATCTAAAACCCCTTACCTCCCTCTCCCAAACCGATCTTGTATCTCAATGGGACTTCCTGGTTAAAAAATAATAAAAATTGCAATTCTTTTTTTTTGGCGATTTGATAATTGCATCATTGCAAATCGCGATTTCGATTTAAAATCGATAAATCGTTCAGCCCTAATATGCACCAGCATCTGTAATGCAATTTCCTGAGGGGGTGTATACTTCATGACTTGATAATTATGATACAGCTACCACTCAGGAAGGGCTATCATACCAAAATATCATCTACAGACATAGATCATCATATGTAAGTTGTCACCTTGAGTGGTACCAACAAGTGAAATTTTGGACTCTGGCCCATGGACTATTAGTGTCGTGGGTCCAGTGTGACAACTGTGTACAGTGGGAGGAGGACGACTTTTGGTGCTATTGGTGTTTGGATGAATGAGTATGAAGGAATAAATGTATGTATGGTGTATTGTGTTGTAAATAGTTTATATTGTTTTCAATTGTTTATATGTTTATGTTTATAAAATGTTATGAAGTGCTGGCTGTTGTCAAGTTTGTCATATTTTTCAAAACACGTGCTCACTAATGTTAATGTGACAGGTGATTGTGATTAGTATTTGTTTGTTAGAAAATATAAATGACAGTACTGTTGTTGTACTTCATTCAGTGTTAGCAGTTGTACTTCATTCAGTGTTAGCAGTGATCAATCTAAACCATTTACCATTAAAAATAAAATTGATTTACCATTGAAACCAAAATAAGTAATTAAAAAAACCATATACATTTGGGTTTTGAACTGAAAATGGCCTGTGGAGGCCTTTATTTACAAATCAACTTACATACAGTACTTTTCTGTAGTCCAGTAGATGGCAGCATTGGTTTAAAAGGTGAAACGTTATATCAGAAAAGGTTGTGTATGTCAGAACTACAAATCCCAAGTCCAGGGGTCAGCACCGGATTAAAGGTGAGGAGACGCCACCTGAATACAGTGGCCGAGATTGGTTAACAAATTAGCATAACACAAGTGCAACGCTAGCGTTAGGTTGATTGATTGATTGATTGATTTTTATTGTGGAGTAAAATACAGCATCCAAAGGATAAAACATGAGAAAGTGCAAGCACTTATTTCCATCATGGTCCCTTATTTTGGACATGGACAGACATCATAAAACATAGAGCATCATAATAAAACAGAGCATCATAATAAAACATAGATCATCATAATAAAACACTCCCTAACCTCTCCTTCCTAGACGTGGCTATTCTATACTTCACTGGCTAGCCATTTCTTTGTGGCACGTCTAAAGCTTCCCCCCTCTTTGATGTTTTTCAGGGCCACTGGAAGCTTGTTCCACTCCAGTGCTGCAGAATATAAAAAAGTATTTGTGCCCATTAGGGAGTTAAATTTTGGCAGAATAAAATCCGTTGTCACGGAATCGATTAAAGTAATTGGATAGATATTTCGGACCTGTATTTTGAACTATCTTGTGTGTGAGACCTAATTTGATGTGAATTACCCTTTTATTGACCGGAAGCCAGTTTAGTTGCCTAAAGAAATTTGGCCCTAGGTGAGTGCGTGGAGGTAGCTTAAGGACTACTCTCATTAATTAGTTTTGAGCTGTCTGAAGTTTGTTTTTCAGGACCTGTGAAGTGCCACTAAACCAGGAGGTGGCAGCATAGTCAAAGTGACTTTGTACTAATGCGCCCGCTAGCATTTTAAGTGTTGCCTGGTCCAGTAGTTCCCCTTGTCTAGCTAGGAATTTCGTTTTCTGGCAGATTTTAGTGTGGGATTTTTTAGCCATGGCCTCTCCTGTAAGATGTTTGTCCAGTATACAGCCTAGATATACTACAGAATCCTTGTTTGTTATTCGCTTCTCACCTACTCTTACCTTCATTTCAATTTCTTTACCAAGCCGTTTCTTTGATCCGAACAGGATGCATGAATATTAAAGGCAACCAACTTGTGTTCAGCTTTTCGTTCAGCGTTTCTCTGATTGGCCACACGGCCAATCAATCAATCCACTAGCACACGCCCTTGCGGCGCGGCAGAAGCGCTGGTCGAACCAGCGGTGTTCTGTTGTGTGACTGTACTACAGCGGTGTTCTGTTGTGTGACTGTACTAAACTCTTCCACCACATGACCGACATTTGACATACAGTACACCTCCTATCTATGTTGGGATTATGTTTGGTCATGACAAAACAATAAAAATCGCTACTGTTAGTAATGCTGCCACCACCCACTTCAATGACAGAGCTCTCATATTTGCGAATGCATAAACTATATCTTAAATTATGGCGATGTGTCTAATATGGCTGTTGCGAAGTCATTGATAAGTGACAGCCATATTAGACACATAGCCATAATTTAAGATATAGTTTATGCATTCGCAAAATATGAGAGCGCGCCGCTGTCATTGAAGGGCTTCCTACAACAGAGCACCGCCGCTGCTGCTGCTGAAGCTGTATCAAGCCGGCGGCGGCGCATGAAAGCCGGGGATAAACCACCGCGTCGCCCCGCTGGCGCTTCAGGCTCAGCAGCGTCCACGGGCGAAATAACATATAACGTTACAGTTCCACACTGATGTACAGTGAGTGTCTAATATGGCTGTCGCGAAGTCATTGATAAGCGACAGCCATATTAGACACATAGCCATAATTTAAGATATAGTTTATGCATTCGCAAAATATGAGAGCGCGCCGCTGTCATTGAAGGGCTTCCTACAACAGAGCACCGCCGCTGCTGCTGCTGAAGCTGTATCAAGCCGGCGGCGGCGCACGAAAGCCGGGTATAAACCACCGCGTCGCCCCGCTGGCGCTTCAGGCTCAGCAGCCTCCATGGGCGAAATAACATATAACGTTACAGTTCCACACTGATGTACAGTGAGTGTCTAATATGGCTGTCGCGAAGTCATGCCTCTCCCTCTGACAATATCATAATGATGTGTTTTCTATATTATATCCACAATCATTCATCTAAAAAATTGTATGGGCTTTGATTAAACATGTAACCTACACCTACTGTAACTTACTGTACCTCTGCTTCCTACAGCACAGCAGGTAATGGCGTTAATCAATGGAACGCGAAACATAATAACGTTACGCTTTCTAGTTCAGCGCATTTCATAACTGTATGGGCTTTGTTTATACACGAGTGAATCTGGTAGTTGGTTGTTAAAAACGCGAAACATAATAACGTTACGCTTTCTAGTTCAGCGCATTTCATAGCGCTCCACTGCTACCGCAGCCCAACACAAGTGCGTTGGAACAGCAGCCACAAGTTGGTTGCCCGCGCTGCTGCTCGCGCGCGCTCCTTGGATTTCATTTGGGACATGGGACGACTGCGCTTGCCTGCGCGTGGGGGCGGGGGGCGCGGCCAATCAGAGAAAAGCCGAACACAAGTTGGTTGCCTTTAATATTCACGCGAACAGGATGGCCTCTGTTTTTCCTAGATGAAGAGATAGTTTGTTATCGGACATGTCTGCACATTTGATAGCTCCTCACTAAGGGTCCTCTCCACTACTGCCAAGTCCTTATGGGAGACCAGAATGGCTGAGTCATCCGCATAAAGAAAAAGGTCTGATGAACAGGCATTCATCATATCATTTATGTAAATGTGAAAGAAATGACGTAACCACCATGATCAAAACCGCAAAAAGAAATTTCATCAATGACAAAACTGAGGAAAACAAAAACAAACCATGTGAACTTTGGAAATGACTCAATAATCAACTAGGCTGCAGTAAAAATCTTAAAACCAGATTCTCAAACATAAACATAAAGACGGACAACACGCTCATCACAGACACGCTGGATGTAGCCAATTACTTAAACATCTTCTTCACAAACATAGCCACAACACTGGTAAACAAACTACCCTCCCACTCAGGGCATTATGTGGTAGAACACATAGTAGCATACTACAAAAACCTAGGGGTCCACAAAGACGACTTCAAACTTGAAATGGTAACAACCGATGAGGTACTAAAAAAATCACTCCATTCTGATTGACAAGCTAAAAGCAATTGGTTTTGATAGTTTATCAGTGAGCTTGATGCAATCCTACCTGGAGGGGAGAGAACAGATGGTGGAGGTAAACGGTACTCTATCCCCCCCCCCCTCACAGTGAGCTGTGGTGTTCCACAAGGAAGCATACTAGGACCGCTACTGTTCCTAATTTATGCAAATGACATGTCGTCAGCCTGTGACTGCAACTTGTTCCTGTTTGTGGATGATTCAGCCCTGCTGGTCTCTGACAAGAACAAGTTACAGGTTGAAAAAGCCCTCAGCTCGGAATTAGGCAAAATCTGCATATGGCTCGCTGATAACAAACTATCATTACACATGGGCAAAACAGAGTCCATTCTCTTCGGTTCAAATAACAAACTCAGCAAGACCGACGGCTTCTCAGTTACAGTGGGTGACGATATTGTCACAAGGAAAGACGAAATTACCTACCTGGGTTCCTTCCTAGAGGCAAATATTTCCTGTGACAAAATGGCATCCAATGTAATAAAAAAAGGCAACCAACAAACTAGATTCTTGTACCGGATCTCCTCTCTGGTAAACAAGAATACCCTGAAGACTCTGGCAGGAGCACTCATTCGAGGGTACTACGACTATGCTTGCACCTCATGGTACCAAAGCACCTCAAAGGCGCTAAAAACAAGATTACAAACATCACAAAACAAACTGGTCAGACTACTACTTGACCTTACCCCCAGAACCCACCTCACCCCTGCCCACTTTGACAACCTAGGATGGCTTAGAGTAGACAACAGAGTACAGCAACCTGCAATGGGCCTGGTCTACAAGATACACTATACGACTAAGGTACCCATGTACATGTCAAAATACTTCCCAAAGGTCAGTGAATACCACAACCACTACACCAGAGGAAGCTCAACAAATCATGTTAAACCCAGATTCGGCTCAAACAAGGGACTAAACACATCGCAATTATGCCACATCAATGTGGAACGCCCTACCCAAAGCTGTAAAGGAATGTGAATCCCTACCCACATTCAAAACCACTCTTAAAGAGCACCTACGGGAGGCTGCAATTCAAAACTGGCCACCGTAAATGCCCAAACCCCCCACCACCCCCTAATAGACAGTCTCCTCCCCACCGCATGTATATTTTCTCTCCCCGCCGTATGTATATTTCTCTCCCACCCACCCACCCCCTCCAAATGTACAGTCCCCACCCCACTGTGTGTATATTTCTCTCCCATCCACCCACCCCCTCCTAATGTACAGTCCCCTCCCCATCATATGTATATACTCTGTCAGGATCTATGGGTAACAGTACTGTATATTTGAATACCGTTTATGTCACAAATGTATCAGTACTAAATACCGGTATGTCCCTATGCCATAAATGTCATGTATGTCATAAATGTCGATATGAATTGAAAATGGGGGACCCTGAAGTAAACAAGACAAACATCTTTCTCTGGTCTGCATTCCCTTAACAATTGTGTGTATTGAGCCGTACTGTATTGTACCCATTCTGTAATCTGTTAAATAAAGTTTTCATTCATTCAAGAGAGGCCCCAGGACACTCCTTTGAGGCACCCTGCAGGTGATCGCCTAGGCTGAGGAGTAGGTCCCGTTTACATCTACCATCTGAAACCTGCCTGATAGATATGAGGTGACCCAGTTCAACGCTGACCCACTAAAGGTATGTTGTCTAAAGGGGGACATATGGTACAATTTAAGATTTTAATGATAGTATGAGTACATGGGGATCCTATTGAGTATACTCCTTAAAATAAGTACATGGGGATCCTATTAAGTATACTGTTTAGTATAAGTACATGGGGATCCTATTAAGTATACTGCTTAGAATAGGTACATGGGGATCCTATTGAGTATACTGCTTAGAATAGGTACATGGGGTTACTATTATGTAAACTGCAAACTGTGTTTTGGGACCTGGTCTCTTCTTTTCAAGTCTACTCCCAGCTTAAACTTAACAAAATGTTTTTTCTTTCAGTATGAGTTATCATGTGTGTCTTCAGATCTCCCTTCATACTGAACCCTTTTCCACAAACTGAACAACTAAATGGTTCCTCTCCTGTATGAGTTCTTGTGTGTGTCTTCAGATTTCCCTTCACACTGAACCCTTTCCCACAAACTGAACAACTAAATGGTTTCTCTCCTGTATGAGTTCTTGTGTGTGTCTTCAGATCTCTCTTCATACTGAACCCTTTCCCACAATCTGAACAACTAAATGGTTTCTCTCCTGTATGAGTCATCATGTGTTTCTTCAGATATCCTTTCTGACTGAACCCTTTCCCACAAACTGAACAACTAAATGGTTTATCTGCTGTATGAGTCATCATGTGTCTCTTCAGAACTCCATTCTTACCAAACCCTTTCCCACAAACTGAACAACTAAATGGTTTCTCTGCTGTATGAGTCATCATGTGTCTCTTCAGATCTGAACAACCAAATTTCTCTCCAATATGCTTATTTATGTGTATCTTCAGATTTCCCTTCTTTCTGAACCCAGGACTGATGTTAGACAAACGTTGTATTTTCTGTGTCTTCTTTTGTTTTAGAGTCATCAAACCTGGTCCTCCACTCTCCTTCCATTCATCACCGTCATTGGTCTCAGTTTCAGAACTGTCATCACTGTCATCAGTCTCAGTTTCAGAACTGTCATCATCACTGTCATCAGTCTCATTTCCCGAACAGTCTGAAGAGAGGAGCTGGCCATCTCTAGTTGGTTCTAAATCACCAGCTGGATCTAGGTTACTGGCTGGTTCTGATACTCCACAGTCCACAGCATCAGGTTCTGTTTTCATCTGTTCAGTTGAAATGCTGGGTAAAGAGTATGCTTCTCCGTTTCTCTCCCTTTGGGTTTGAAGAGGCTGATTATTCTTTTCACCATCTTCACATTTCACTGGGTCTACTGTGATCTTGGAGCGATCAGCTTCTTCCAGCCCTTGATGTAGTTCAACTTTAATCTGTAGGAGCTCTGGGTCCTGGGTTTGGCTGAGTTGTGAGGACAGAGTATTCTCACTATATTCTTCATATTTCACAGGATGTAAGATCATCTTGCACCTATCAGACTCCTCTAGAACTTCACAGAGTTCCTCCTGTTCCTCTTTAATCTGCAGGGGCTCTGGGTCCTTGATTAGGTTAAACCACAAGGACTGAGGTTTCTCTTCATCATATTCACTCTTCACAGAGACAGGATTGAATGTGACCTTCATGATATCAGCCTCCTGCAGATCTTGGAGGTGCTCTCCCTCCTGACTGGTCCAGAGTTCCTCCTGTTCCTCTTTCATCTGTAGGGGCTCTGGCTCCTCCTGGTCCAGACTGGGGCTCCTCTCCTGCTGCCCAGGGGGAACCTCCTCTTCACAGATAAACAGTTGTAAGGCAACAGAGTCTAGAAAGAAGAAGAATTTAAATGTAATTTGTTGTAACCATTACTTTTGAAAGTAACAAACACTACACTCTTGCCAGGAAAGTAACATGTTGAAAGAATAGGCCTATATAGGGATGCACACAGATCATATACCCAATATCGCCATCAGGGTGATACTAGCTACATTTGATTGATCTGTATCGACTACAGTTCGTCAGATCTATTACCAAGTTGTCATAAAGCTTCCTCCTCCAGTAACATCAGAGGAGAAGGAAAGGTTTCCCAGCTTTCCTCCAGAATGGATCCGATTCCACTTGATGAGATATTGGCTAAAGGTTTGACATTTCTATTACATACGGCTATGAAGTAAGACAGGTACATGAGAATCTCATCTATTACAGTCTATGCTTGTTATGTTTACAGTAGGGCTGCAACGATTAGTCGACATAATCGACGACGTCGATTATAAAAAATCGTCGACGAGAAATTGTTGCGTCGATTAGTCATTAAAAAAAAAAAAAAAAAAAAAAAAAATCTTTTTTTTGCACTACCTATCTTTGTGAGAGTGGCTTCTCAGGGTTCCAGACAACATCATAACATGATGATCCCATAGCAAATTTTGGACATTGAAAACATTGTTCCCCTGCAGGAGATGATGATCAGACTAGACACACAATACATTACACACGCACTCCTCTCTCTCACACACAGCGATCAGAGTAAGACACACACACATTCACACTCCTCTCACTCACACACAGCGATCAGAGTAAGACACACACACATTCACACTCCTCTCACTCACACACAGCGATCAGAGTAAGACACACACACATACACAAATTACACAGTACACACCTCTCACTCACACAGCGATCAGAGTAAGACACACACACAAATTACACAGTACACACACTCCTCTCACTCACACAGCGATCAGAGTAAGACACACACACATACACACACACGGACTCCTATCACACACAGCAAACAAAAGTTATTTAAAGTACACTTCCACTTTAATTTTTATTATTTAATTTATTTATCTTGTTATGAGTGATTGCTGTATTGTTCTTCAAATACATTTTCATTTAAAGTGGCTTAAAGATCCAAATTCAAATGTTTCATGAGTCATTATTTTAATTTGCTATGGGATCATCATGTTATGATGTTGTTGTTTGGTCCTGACAAGAGTCTCAAAGTCTGGGGTGATGCTGAGGTCATGCTCAATGTCCAATCTGTTCCTCTGCTCTGTCTTCAGCTGGACCAGAGCTGAGAAGCCACTTTCACAAAGATAGGTAATTAATAAAAAAAAAAAAATCCTTTTTTTTTTGTTTGTTGTTTACATTGGTTTTCGATTAGTAGACTAATCGAAAAAATAATCAGCAGATTAGTCGACTACCAAATTAGTCATTAGTTGCAGCCCTAGTTTACAGTCTATGCTAGCTCGCCAGCAGTCTGAGCTGACCAGAGATTCTTCTACTTCTTAACTTTTTAAGTTAATGTTGAAAGTCTGTTTTTATCTCTGGTCCCATTCCCACACTGGCCTGTTGAGTAGAATCCTCAGTCTTCACACCTGGCTCCAGTGCTCAGAACATGGCTTTCATTGACAAGTTGAATCTGTTTTGGAAATGTTCCTCGCTTTTTAGAACTGACAGAGTCCATCCAAACAGACTGGGTAGTGTGAGACTTTGGCTATTTCTTGCTAACACAAGGCAATTATATTTGTGCTCACATAGGGAATGTCATCGAATTCATATGGACTCACAACAGCCACCTGTTGTGGCAGGAGATGAGAGTCTGTGTTCTAAAACAAAGAACTGTTGAAATTCTAGACCCTCTTTTAAGTCTGGTATAAAAAATAAAATAAAAAGCCTATCCTTGTTTGGTCTGATACTATTTTCTGAAAAGCCATTTCATTAGTGACAATAAGACGCTTGTTTTCTCTGTTCTGGGCAGAATGTCTTGGCGTCTCCACGCTACTGTATATTCTGCCCGGTGCAATGTATCATTTTCCCATTGCAACGTATTATTTTCCTGTTTGTTGTTCACTTTTAAATAAACCTCTGAAAGATTAATTCTACCTTTTATTATTGAAGATGATCAGATAAACGCAACAGCAGCCGTATGCTAGTGGCTAACTTACAGCACGCTGTCCAGTCACGTGATTGACTGTTTACATCCCACACCCTACTCGCGGACCCCTCCCCCTCCTTTATGCCACTGTGTCATCACCTGAATCAGCCTCATTAGTCCACACTCTTTTAAACATAGGAAAGGCCTGGGACTAATTCATTTAAATGTAAGGAGTCTGGTAAAACAACAAAATATGGATCATCTGAAAATTCTGGTCCCTCAGATTGATTGATATTTTAGTGTTAACTGAATCACGTGACATCAGCTCCGTTGATAAACTAGCAGAGTTACTCTCCCATTATTCAGACGTTGAGATGATTGTCTTTGGTGATTTTAATGTTAATTGGTTAAGTAATGCCTCCAACTACTTTGAGGTTAGTGGTAATTGATATCTTCCCCAGCTGGTTACTGAACCCACCAGGCCAAACTTGAAAAACATGGCTAAATCCACCTCAATTGATTAGATTTTCTAAAATAGATGTAATAATAATTCAGCTTGCAGAGTATTTGAGTTGGGAATCAGAGATCACTGCCCCACAGCATGTATCAAAAACTCCAGAGTACAGAAAACAAAATCTCACACTATTTCCAAAAGACACCCCTGATGTTGCTCTCTCTCTCTCAGTCATCAATAAACATGCTCCTTTTAAATAAATTAGGATAAAAGATAGATTAACCCTGTGGTTCTCACCTGAACTATGTGACTTATTTAGAGAAAGGAACACATAGACACTCTGGAGACCCTTCCCATCTGTCACTATTGCGGCAGTTTAGAAATAAATGTGCATCTGAGGTAATCCTACTATTTGAATTTTATCACCAGCTCATATTTACATGCCTAAAATGTTTTGAAGGCGGTGAATTAAAACAAGAGCAATATTACTACTTTACCTAGGCATGTATAATTTAATTGTCTAATATCTGAGCAGAAAGAGATTTGTCTGGCCTTTCATAGGCACATTTTACAGACCATTGATACCAGGAAATCAACTGGAGAGGTTAAGCTAGACTCTTTTTTTTTACCTAGCTAAACGTACTAGACGTTAGCAATGTCTACTGTCGTGAACCATTTTAAATTGGGGCATGTAGAGGAGTTTCAGGAACGAGTAAAATGTGCAGGTCTTCTTCTCAGACCTGTGGGGCAAGCACTGCACACGCATCATGCCGGCTAGCAAGCTAGCTATCTACACGGCCCATTGATACCACGATAGCTAACTAACGTTACAAGCTCAAAAACCTTATAACTACTACTACTGTCGTGTCCATAATAATCTTCAATATGAGCCTGCGGGACATGAGGGTGCCGGTCCTGTGGAAAACATCATGTCTTGTGCCGGTACCCAAAGCTGGGCGCCCGGCCGAGCTCAACGACTACAGACCGGTGGCCCTCACGTCACACATCATGAAGACACTGGAGAGGCTGCTCCTACACCATCTGAGGCCACAGACTGAACACGCCCTTGACCCCCTGCAGTTTGGGTATCGGGAGAGCATCGGGGTGGACGACGCGGTCCTCTACATGCTCCATCGGGCCTACTCCTACCTGGATGAGCCGGGGAGTTATGTGAGGATTATGTTTTTTGATTTTTCGAGCGCTTTTAATACTATTCAACCTCCCATACTTAAAGACAAGCTCAGGAAGATGGGGGTGGACCCCTCCTTCACTTCCTGGATCACAGATTACCTGACAGACCGACCACAGTTTGTCAGAATGGGCAACTGTGTCTCGGAGACAGTGGTCAGCAGCACTGGGGCTCCACAGGGGACTGTTCTCGCTCCGTTCCTGTTCACCCTCTACACGGCAGACTTCAACTACAACTCTGAGTCTTGCCACGTCCAAAAATACTCGGACGACACAGCGATTGTGGCGTGTGTGAGGAAGGGACAGGAGGGAGAGTACAGGGACCAGGTGGGAGCCTTCAGCGACTGGAGCGAACGGAACGGCCTTCTCCTGAACGCAAAAAAGACCAAGGAGATGGTACTGGATTTCCGCAGGTCGAAACCACCTCTGCAACCAGTCAGCATACAAGGAAACAACATTGCGACGGTGCAGACATACAAATATTTAGGCGTGCACCTGGACGATAAGCTGGCCTGGGCTGCTAACGAGGAAGCGCTTTACAAGAAAGGACAGAGCAGGCTGTTCTTCCTTAGGAGGCTCAGGTCTTTTAATGTGTGTGGGGAAATGTTGTTTATGTTCTATCAGGCAGTGGTGTCAAGTGTGCTCCTCTACGCCGCTGTCTGTTGGGGTGGTAATACCACGGCCAGGGATACCAGACGGCTGGATAAGCTGGTCAAGAAGGCTGGCTCAGTGGTAGGGAGGAGACTGGACCCACTGGGGACCGTGGTGGAGAGCCGCACTCAGAGCAAGCTGCTGGCCATCATGGGCAATACCAACCACCCTCTCCACCACACCCTGGTGGGGCAGAGCAGCAGTCGCAGCGGACGGCTCATCTCCCTGCACTCACGGACTGAGCGGCACAGGAGGTCCTTTGTCCCCACAGCCATCAGACTGTACAACAGCGTATTATAGTGCGGGGGACCTGACCTCTGACCCACACACGTGTTTTTACACCTGTTTTTACACCTGTTTTTTACATCTGTTTTTACACCCGTTTTTATACACTGTTTTTATACACCTGCTTTTATCTAATCACGATCATATTTAATATTGATGGGTATGATTCAATTGAATTTTATCATGTACTTATTTTTAATTCATGATGCAGACATAACGTGTAATAACTGTATGGGAACGGTCAATGTCTGTATACTATGTGAGCTGCAAGATACCCTGAATTTCCCCAAGGGGATTAATAAAGTATCTATCTATCTATCTATCTATAAGTACACTCTTTATAAAAAAAGAAGAAAAAAAAACATTTTTTTACCTCCTATAATAGTGTGGGTCGCGGCTCTCTGACACCGTTATTTGTGGGTCGCGGCCTGAAAAGTTTGGGAACCCCTGAGTTAGCTAGCCATTCCATTGCGAATTAATAGGTAGCGCTAGCCAGTATTAGCTAGCTAGTAGCTAGGTAGCTAACATTAGCCAACTGAGAATGATAGCTAGCTAACCAACAGCTAGCCAACAGCTAGCCAACAGCTGCAAGCCTGCAACAACAAATACCACGAAGGCCAACATTAGACAACGCCTCATGTATTAAACTAAAGTGAATCGTTTAATGGGTCATTTTGTTTAATGATTCAGTGATGTTGAAAGAAGAGCTGTCGAGGCTCTGCACTTGGAGCGAGTGAGAGCCTGAGGAGTTGTGTTGACAAGACAGGTCTGTGAGGGGAGGGGGGAGGGGCAATGCCCCAGTAGCATGTGCGTGTGTCAACAAGGAGAGAAGCTGTAGGAGAGAAGACTGTGAGAACGCCAGCTGGTATCGATAGTGCAGAAAGTATCGATATTGCGGGAAATGAGTATTGAAACTCAATATTTTTTACAACACTATTGCCTACTGCCCCTTTAACAACTTATCCTTGTTAAGTTTCAGTTTCACTTGTAGAGAGGATTTAACTTCACAAGACTGAAGACTATAGAGAACAGATGACACATGTTACAACAATGGCAGAGGATTATTTGGATTTAAACACAGTAGCAGTTCAACTGGAGAGGAGCTCAGATGATCAGTCCGGAAAAGTATGTTATTTTTTTATTATTTGATCAGCTGTGCCTGAGAGTCCGGCGGAGGAGAATGTTGGTGTGTGTGTGTTGGCGACGCGTGTGTCTTTCCATTGGTTTCATTTGGTTAACATTATTGGGCGAACAAGAAAACGAAAGAAAACTGTAAAATTGTAATGCCCCTGCAGTAGGGGTGGACGGTATAAACGGCCTTCATACCTTGTGACCGGTAGACTAGAGCAGCTAGTCACAGCAGTAGCAATGACGTTAAGGTTACTTGACGATTCACTCGACGTTTGCAGTGGTCGTTGCATAGTGTTTAATTGTACTGAGTTTTTCTCCACTTGCTCACAGACCTTGCCATATAGTTTGGGCATTTCAATTTGGCTAAGGAGGCTGAGATGAGACTTGCTTTAGCGCAGCAACAGGCTAACGTTAGTCGCTAAGCTAATGTTCTGTGTACCATATTTTTTTATTCAACACAAAATCAAGACAGTACAGATATGCAGATACTTTACATCACATTCTTAATTAACATCATGTCTGTACCGTATCATTAAGAGACAGCTATGCTTGGGGAAGGGGCATGGGGGACACACACAAAGATTAATAATAAAATAAATAAATAAACAGGTAAACCAGAATATACTACATGTCAACCTCTCTTCTCTGGGTGAAGTACAGTAGTAGTAAACATTTTCTTATACCAGAGCTTTGGTTGTATCACCATCATTGCATTATAAATCTAACTTTTCATCTTCCATCACTGACTATTCTTAAATGCATGTAAATGAGTTTGCGTCCATTTTCCCGTTCATATATAATGTTCTAACGTGACTCCGCGGCACCAGTTTCATTAGTGAGGAAAGGGTGGGTGGGTATGGCTTGACAACAGAGGTTCAAAGATAACTTCACATTTATTGACTATTCGTTTCTTTATATCGCTTTATCCATCGGGCTGCTCTCGTTTTCTAACTCTGTTGACAATGACATCCTGGTGTGACATCATCAACTACGGCAACTTAGGACGCTCAAACCTCACGCTCTCTCTCTACGTTATCAAACATGTACACTAAATTTAAGTTATATTGGAGTTTTATTGTGTTTGAGTTGTTTGAGCGAAAGAAACCTCCTGTCCTGCAGTCGTTTTTATTTTAACTTTGTGCCACTTGATTTTATTGTATTTCATGAAAAAAGTGTTTTTCAGAGTTGAGAAAAGGTTTTGCATTTTTCTATTGCAGTTTTGCACAATAAATGTTCTTAAAATACCTCTGTACTATGTGAATTATGTCCTAGTAATACAAGAGTACAGTAATAGATGCCAGTGTTTTACCCTTTCAGAAGCCTTTATATAGACATTTTAAGATAAATGAATATACCATACCGTTACCGTCTATGCTTCAAAGGTTAATAGTTCTGTGTATTAGGGCTGACCTTCGAAGCTTTTTTTGGCAATCGAAGCTTCTGGGCCGAGCTTCGATTTTAATTCGAAGCTTTGAGAAAAAAATAAAAATAAAAAAAATCAATTCATTTTTTATTTATTTTTTTATCTTATGTTGTGGGACTTGTACAGCACTTTGGTCAACTTTGTTGTTTTTAAATTAAATTTAGATGTATCTAAATTAGCTCGCTCAGGGAGGTGGGTCTTTCTTTGGACGCAAGCTCGTCTTTAATAGCGGCTAGCGCCGTTCAAGCCCTGGCGAAAGGCGCCTCGCAACGGTGTGTCCCCCCAGTCGGAGCCGGCGGCGAGGATGTGGAAATCGATCTGGAGGGTGGTCAAACACTTTACGCATGTCGTCGTAGCGTTCTGGTGCGGGGACACGGGGCTCCCTGTACGGGGGCGCGACAGGTGGGGTAGGCTGGGCTGTGATGTATGCATCAAAACGGTTACATTGTTTGTCTTGCTCCCGCAGAGCTGAGCGTGAGAGTGCGGAGTTGGGCAGTGGTCTCCTCTAGTGAACGAGAGTGTTGTTGTTGTTATTATTATTATTATTATTATTATTATTATTATTATTATTATTATTATTATTATTATTATTATTATTATTATATCACTTATCTTAGCACCCCGCCGCTGACTGAGTTCCCGCGGCCCTGCTGATGACTTCTTCGTCGACATGTCTGCTGCACATGTCCTTGTTGTTTTCAACACAGATAATCTCCACATGCTTACATTCGTTTCATTGAAATGGAGGCGCAAGATTGGAGGCAAAAAAAAAACATTAATTTTTTTAAATAATTCTTTTAAACTTCGATTTTTTTTTAATGTTCGAAGCTCGTGCCATCGAACAAAGCTTCAAAGCTTCGAAGTATTTAAGACAGCCCTACTGTGTATTAAGCATAACAGCATCTAAGTATTTTCCTATGAACTGAATGAATTCCTGATGAATTGAAAATGGGAGACCCTGATGTAAACAAGACGAAAGTCTCTCTGGTCTGCATCCCCTTAACAATTGTGTGTATTGAGCTGTACTGTATTGTACCCATTCTGCAATCTGTTAATAAAGTTTTCAATCAATCAATCAATCAATCAACTGAAACTCATAAGATGACATATATAATATATTTAATAAGGCTAGCATCATTGGCGTTCAGTTACAGCTATATTGGCCAACGTTAGCAAGCTATCTAGCCAGCTATTGCACCACAAACTGCCAGCCAGCTAGCTGGCTACCCTTAACCTTAACCCACAATACAACAGCTATCCAGCCAGCTACTGCACTACGAACTGCCAGCTAGCCAGCTGGCCACCCCCAATCCACAACACCAGCCAACCGTACAAAATACGGTATGATGTTATCAGCCGTTGATATTATGAGCCGTCAGTAGCTAGCCAGCTAGATAATGTTAGACAACGCCTCATGTATTAAACTAAAGTTAATAGTCTACTGGGCCATTTTGTTTAATGGTTCAGTGATGTTGAAAGAGGTGCTGTCACGACAAGTTGCCGGAGGCTCTGCACTCGGAGCGAATGAGAGGATTTGTTGACGAGACGGGTCTGTGAGGGGCAATGTGTGCACTGCAGCAGCGTGTGTGCCTGTGTGTCAACAACTTGCTGTAGGAGAGAAGACAGCGAGAAAGCCAGCTGGTATCGTCAGTGCAGAAGGTATCGATATTGCGGGAAATGAGTATTGAATTTGAAACTGTTTTAAATATTCAGAATCGATATGTATCGAAGAATCGATATTTTTGACAACACTATTCAGTACAGTCTTGATACATTTCTCAAATGCAAGATGTCATTTGATGATACTGTGATATACTGCTCTGTGTCTAGTACATTACATCAGGCTCTTTGTCAACTACAACTTGCTTTTAATATTGTACAATGTATCCTGTGTGACTTAAAACTTGTTTTGAACGCTGACCAAACTAAACGTATGGTGTTTTCAAATGCTAAATCCAAGCCAAACCGTCCTTCTATCGCCACTTTTCAGGGGCTTGAGGTTGAGTCTGTATCTCAATATAAGTATCTAGCATAATTGATGAATCTCTTTCTTTTAAGCCTCACACTCAGCAACTAGCTAAAAAACTGAAGTTGACACTGGGTTTTTATTTTAGAAACAAGGCTTGTTTCTCCTTCTAGGCTAAAAAAGAGGCTGGTTGCTGCCACGTTTATGTCTGTGCTGGACTATGGCGATCTTATATACATGCAGCATGCATCCCCGAAATGCCTACACTCGCTGGATTCTGATTACCCTGGAGCGCTGAGATTTATCACACATTTTAAAGTCCTTAAATCACTGTACTTTGTATTCTCTGCCCACTTTGACTACCTAGGATGGCTTAGAGTAGACGACAGAGTACAGCAACTTGCAATGGGCCTGGTCTACAAGATACACTACACGACTAAGGGGCCTTTCTCACTCACCATTCGTGGTCGAATCAGCGGCGGGTCGAACCAGAAAAGGGTGTGTCTGTCTGAGTGAGAACGCTCCCCCCCCCCCCCCCCCCGCTGATTCGTCCCCGGGGGCGCTGAACCTGGACCGATGAAATAGGTGGTCTCGGGTGCGGGCCAGGCCTACATGTCAAAATACTTCCCAAAGGTCAGTGAATACCACGACCACAACACCAGAGGGAGCTCCACAAATCATGTTAAACCCAGATTCGGCTCAAACAAGGGACTAAACACGTTTCACAATTATGCCACATCAATGTGGAACGCCCTACCAAAAGCTGTTGGAATGTGAATCACTACCCACTTTCAAAACCACTCTCAAAGAGCACCTACGGGAGACTGCAATTCGAAACTGGCCACCGTAAATGTACAGTAAATGTCCTAACCCAATAATACACGAGAGACGAGACCCTCTTCTTGGGACCAAGTAAGGTTGTCAATATTCCAATGTACAGTTTTGCAATTGCTTGTACAGTTGTACAGTTCCCCCCGCCCGCCTACCCAACCCCCCCCCCCCCACCCAACCACCTCCAATGTACAGACCAGAGAAAGACTTTCGTCTTGTTTACATCAGGGTCCCCCATTTTCAATTAATCAGGATTGTAAAAAGACGAAAGTCTTTCTCTGGTCTGCATCCCCTTAACAATTGTGTGTATTGAGCTGTACTGTATTATACCCATTCTGCAATCCGTTAATACAATTTTCATCGATCAATGGTACCGTGATCCAAATGTGGGGCCCTGCCTGGCTCACGGCCTAAGAAGCATTTTAGCATAGCATAGCATCTCAAGTAAAGCCGAAACAGTGGCCGAAATGCTCAACAGTTGAGATTTTCGGTCATTATTAGTAACGAGCTGAATAAACGCACATGTCTCTCTATACATAGAGTGGCACCAGTTGCTGACCTAACGTAACATCATCAGTTTAGCAGCTTAGCTTGTTAGCTGCTCCAGTTCCCTCTGGTCAAGGCCCAGTCTGGGTGGAAAAGTGGCAGAAACGCCCAACAGATCAGATGTGCGGTCAGTAGATGAATACAAGCAGATTTTACTGTAACAAAACGTGACATGAACCGAATGTACCTTTGTTTACCTGAACGACGAGACTCCAGAAACTACATGTGTTTTAGTCTTCTTCTTCTTCTTCTTCTTCTTCTTCTTCTTTGGAATTAATGGCGGGTCGCAACCACAGAAACGCGCATACCGCCACCTACTGTACAACCCAGCAACTGGAGCGGATAAGGCAAAGAAAATAAAACAATAAAGAAAAACAACAAACCCAGAACAAACCAAACTAAGTAAATACCCAACCCTAACATCACCACCCTATACAAACCTAATAAAAAATAAAAATAAAACCTAAACACAAACAAAAGAAATTAAATAAAATTCAAATCCTACCCCCCAAACCAATTGAAAACACAAACCCCAAAACCAAATCCTGCACACCCCTTTACTGCCCACCACAATGACCACATCACTCAACAATCCACCCAACGTAAAATATGCACCCACCCCCCCTCTCCCTCACCGATCCCACAAGACCCCCCTCTCCCTCTCATACCGAGCACAATGAAGCAGCACATGTTCAACTGTTTCCAGCTCCCCACAAAAAGGACAACCCCCGGTCGCCTGTAGCCTTTCTCCAACACGTTTGTGTTTCCGCGTCTCTGATTGGCCAGGTCATGTGACATGTACGCCCAATCGTGGGACTGCACGTTTCTACACTGGTTAAGCTTAGGCGCTCTTTCGAAGTTGGTTAAGGTTAGAGTTTGTCTTAGAGCATGGCGATAGAACGCCTGCCCTGATTCCAAACTCTAACCTTAACAAACTTCGAAAGAGTCGCCTAAGCTTAACCAGTGATAAAGGCGTTAGGTAGTTTGCAGGCTGTTCGACCCGGATATAGGCGCAGAACTTGCCGTCCCACGATTGGCGCACATGTCACATGACCTGGCCAATCAGAGCGCAAAACGGGAACCCGGAAACACGGACGCGTTGGAGAAAAGCTACACACCCCCGGTCTCATGCCTCCCCACCCTAAATAGTGCCCTCTTCAATAGGGTACGTATATCTGCAGAGCCGCGGAGCCCCATGTCTCGGGGTCTGAGCTCGGATGGGAGGGGCTTGAGGCTTGCTAAGCACTATGCGCATCTCTCTCTCTCTCTCTTGCTAAGTGTTACTGGTGCGACATTAGCGGACAGACGTTAACAGACACGTGTTACTGGTGCAACATTAGCCAACAGATAATAGAGTAAAATCAAATAAAATATGAGCTAAGTTAAGCACCAGGGGCGTTTTTATTTTTTTTTATTTTTTTTAAACACAGAAATACGCAATTTTAGAGTAATTAGAGATGAATACTGAATAACTAGAATCATTAGAAGTTCTCAAAGTGAGGTCCAGGTCCATGGGAGGGATCTGGGCAGTCCCCATTGAAAATTCAAAGTTAACAGGACCAAATCATCAGTTTCTTATTTATTTATTTAACCTTTATTTAGCCAGATAAAACATTGATCTGGTCCAAGAAGCCCCAACAGGAGTACAAATATACATATATACACATATATATATACATATATAATATATATATATACATATACTGTACATACATACACACATATGCACCAATAACAAAATAAAAACACAGTTAAGAATCATACACATAAGCAAATAAACAAACAAACAAACAAACAAACAAACAAACAAACATATGCACAGCCTATGTACAAAAGAAATAAACAGTTCATCTCTAGTCTTTACAGTTTTCTTCAATTGCATAAACACTCAAATCAAAAGTATTACACAATTATCAAAACCTTACACTCAAGGAGCAAAATATAGGCCCAGATTTGCACCCCTACAATGTCAGCCTCACACTTTTTGCAAAACAATACACACAGTGATTTGCAAAACACTAAACACACTTGCATACATTAGACACAGAATGTCAAATTACCACACATGAGCCAATTGGTTAAACACAGCCATCAGATGCACAAACACACCATTGCTTAATTGTAGATACACCAATCAGGTTTAAGCACTATAAAAATGCAGCAGGTGAGTTCACCTGTCTTCAACCAAAATGGAATGAGAGTGAAGTACTGTACACAGAGAACGTGAAAATATACAATACATTCACCAAACACTGCACAAGACAACCAATGATGCAGACTGATGAAAATATACATTTTCTCCCATTTTCCCAAATCAGTCAACATGGAGAATCACAACAAAAAATTATCTTGCCAGATCCAGCTAGGCAAAGAGATAATGTCTAGTATTTTCTGTTTAAATATTTTCAAAACAAAAATTGTTTTACTGTAATTTTAACCTGTACTGGATACAGTATTTTATGTTTGTCTGATATTTGCTGAGCTTACAGTGTTATGCACATAGTAGCATGAAAACTGGGACATGTATTGTTGTGATTCTCCATGTTGAAATGTTGACTGATTTGGTTATATGGAGAGAACATTTATATTTTCATCAGTCTGCATCATTGATTTGGGTATATGGAGAGAAAATGTAATTTTTTTCATCAGTCTGCATCATTGATTTGGGTATATGTAGATAAATAAATTATATTTTCATCAGTCTACTCTACAGCATTGGTCTTGTGTAGTGTTTGGTGAATTTATTGTATATTTGCACATTCTCTGCGTACTTCACTTACAGTACTCTAATCACTGAGAAGTAGAATTGCTAAATGTGTTTTAGGTTAAGCACAGCAGTGTGTGTAACTGGTTCAAACAGAATTGTTTCATATGGTAACAAAATGTAGTTTTTATAAATTAGTGTATGGTTTTGACAAGTGTTTAATTTAGCAAAGGATCTGAGGTGTTCTGATATTGTGTGTGTGGTTGTGCTAATTGTGTGTTTTGAAACACCGGGCCCCGTTTTCAAAATCATGCTTAGGCAATTGAAAAAAAACTGTATTGTGTGTTTCATTATATACATATGTTTCAGTCTTCTCATAAAAAAAATATTAGATTTTTGGGTCTTTTCCTGCCTTTGGTCCGCTTTGCATTCACATCTCAAATGAACCGCAGCAGGGTTCACTTGCAAGAGTGAATGAGCTTTCACACCACCCCAAACCAACCGGACTATCCGAGGAAATTAACCAGGGTTCGATTAAAGCTTATTATAGGACACTGGACATGCGGGTATGGATGGCTCCAGGTGCTGCTGCGTTAAAGTGCACATCTTCAATATCTGTACTATTTAAAAGCACAGTGCAGGACAGTCCCTACTATCCAAAGTGTCTTTTCCCTCCTGGATGATAATAATAATAATAATAATAATAATAATAATAATAATAATAATAATAATAATAATAATAATAATAATAATAATAATAATAATAATAATAATAATAATAATAATAATAATAATAATAATAATAATAATAATAATAATAATAATAATAATAATAATAATAATAATAATAATAATAATAATAATAATAATAATAATAATAATAATAATAATAATAATAATAATAATAATAATAATAATAATAATAATAATAATAATAATAATAATAATAATGCATTTGATTTATAAGGCGCCTTTCAGGACACTAAAAAAAAAGTCCACAAATCGGTGAATGAAAGAATTATAGGATCAAATGAAAACTACTTACTAAAAATGGATGTTTAAAAGTACTAAAAACCAACAAAAAATACCAAACACTAACAACCATTCAGCACAGACAATGGGGATGCTTTTTTTTTTTCTTTTTTTTAGATCCGGGGCTAGGAGAAAAACATCCGGGGCTAAAGCCCCGGAAGCCCAGGGCTAACGACGCCACTGTATAAGCACAATAGGACAATGACACTACCTTATGCATACTGCACCTTATGTGAATACTGTATATTTCAGTTAGTTAGTTAATTATATTGATTTGTTATATTGTTTACCTAATTATCCTAATTATCCAACCTAATAAACCACTACCAAATCCAGCCTAATAAACCACTACCAAATCCAACCTAATAAACCCCTACCAAATTCAGCCTAATAAACCATACCAGATCACACAGAAGCATCAGTGAAGAGTGATTAGGCCCTGCTTGGACAAAACGCTGTCCAGGGAATTATGAGGCTGCGACTCTCACATATTAATTCAGTCAATATAGGCCCTGTTCTGTCCCTGTCCCCCTGCAATGCAGTAGTGGCAATAAAGTCAACAGTGGCAGTATAGGGAGGTGTAGTGGTTACGTAATTTTAGTTTTTTCCTGTTCCACCCTCTGTGGAATGCAATGTATTTCCCCATTGACCATTTCTAAATCGGCTCGTTTTAGATAAATAAAGCATTAACGTTGGCATGGTGTACCTTTTTTTCCGTAGCCTCTGTTTGCGAAGACGCTCTCTTATTGGCTAGCAGCGAAGACCCTCTCTGATTGGTTTAGCTCCGAAGGGTCTCTTCCACCTAGTAGACACTCTATATAGCTACCTCTGGTTGTTATGACGACATAAGCATTTCTCTGTATTTCATCTTGGAATTTTAGATGTACACCTGGCAGGGTTAACGACAGCCATGTGCAAAGAACACAGAAAAACACACAACATTTATTTTTTTAAATAATTTACCACTTTATTAAATCACTTTATTTGACAATACGTCTGCTCTGTGTAAACCATCACTCTCTGGTAGCATCAAACGTGAACATTTTCAAAAAGCAGTAATAAGATCTCACGTAAAGGCTTAAGGTTGATATTTTTAAAATACTTAAGCTACATTATTTTAAGTCCACATGTGGTTGCAACTATTAAATATATTTAACGATCACATATAAATACATGAAACAATATCTACATTTAAAAGGGCATAATAGACCTAATTCACTGAAACACATTGATATTCAAAGGATATTCACATATTAAATATAGTTTTAAAGTATTTTAAGCTGACATACTTTCCTGATGTATCATCTTAATTTACAAACGATAACTTTTATACAAAATGCTTCTTTCTCTGGAGCGTAACAGAAAGAAGCATTTTGTATAAAAGTATTCTGTACTTCTGTATGACAACTATTAAAGAAACTTGAACTTGAACATGTTCAAAGGTACCCTTCTGTCTAACATGCCCAGAGGTACTCTCCTGTCCCTAAATTAAATTCATGACATGCAATTAAATGATTTTGAATACTATTTCCAGTGTGATGTGCAAGTATGAAGCAGAAAAGTGTCTGTACTACTCTACATCTTGAGTGGATCGTGATTTGAATAACATTAAAATAAAAATAAAAAAGGGTATAATAGCTTGAAATGAAAGCATCGGCTGCCCTTGTAACAATCATACTGCATCTTTTACAAAACCCACTATATTATTTCCCCATTAGAACCGGGCTGTGCCGTGAAATCCGCGCTTCCAAGTTCATTTTCACGATTGCGGCGCTCACCTACATGTACATACACCTGGTCTCATCTAGAGTCCGACGGGCAGGGCTGCCTCAGGGGGTGTGCGAGCAGTGCGGTCGCACAGGGCCTCGCGGGAAGGGGGGCCTCGCAAAATATTTTTTTTTTTCTTTTTTTTTTCTTTTTTTTTGCGAGGCCCCCCTTCCCGCGAGGCCCTTTTTCATCACAGACCTAAAATCTAGTTTTGCTTATATGCTTATATATTTCACATTAGACACGTTTGTAGAATGTGTCTGACTTGTTCCTGGGTCTGCAGACATACTCACTATTGGAGCTCAGCCTCTGGGGCTCTGCAGCAGACATACTATTGGTTTCAACGAAGGGAGTGGTTAAACTTACATCATGTGTAGTACGCCGGCGTGAGTCAGCTGCGTTTGACTATTTCGCGCGTGCAGCTTTTGACTATTATGCTTAGTTATGCCAGCCAAGACGAAGAAAGAGGTCGGTCATTATCAGTTGGTCGGTCACCAAGGAACGTTGACGAAAGGCCTCTCGCTGGCAGGACAAATGGCCGGAGCCTTGTCATGGTATAGCCATGATGATGTCGGCTAGTAGCTAGCTTAGCTAAAGGCTAACTAGCGTTAGCTAACCTAGAGACAGCGCATACAGCCAAGATGAAGAGGATGGTCGTTTGGCAGATGAACTTCGTCAACTCCACGCGGTTGTCTCCATCCTCTTGGACGTTTGGTGAGTTTTTAACCTATTCTATTAACTCTATTCTATTCCCGCCGTGGACATCACTCTCTCTCTCTCTCTCTCTCTCTCTCTGGAGCTAAACTGGCCGACTAGCTGTTGTAGTACTACTAGTAGCTAACGGTGTGTGGCCTGGTGTCAGCACCTGTATGTAGCCGCATAGCTTGCTTCTGCGTTAGCTAATGGTTAGCGATAGCCTGGTTGAGCTAACTGTTAGCCAGTTAGCTGTTTAGCTACGACGTTAGCTGCCGGCTGCGCTCGGCTGGGAACGTTCGTTTGATGCTATCAGTTAGCCTTGAGTTAGCTGTTAGCTTGTGCTACGACCATTGACATTAGCCGTGAGAATAGCAGGGGGTTATTTTTGTCCCGCCAGCGAGAGGCCTTTCATCAACGTGGAGACCTGTGTTGCGGCCTTTCGCCCTGCGTTCCTTGGTGCAGGTAAGATTAATGAAAATCATGACATTACCCCACTCTTCCTTCCTTCCCCTCCCGAATGTTTTGTTAATAACGATGTTTTTTTCCAGGCAAAACATATGTTACTTCACAACATTTGGAGATACGACATGTGCTGTGTGTGAATTCATTGTCTTGGTCGTTTGTGTAGCTTGGGTAGCGTTGGGCCGTTGGCCAAAGCTGTGTGTGGCCTGGTGTCAGTAGCCTACCTGGCTAGCCTTTAGCTGTCGGCCATTGGCTCCTTGCTGCTTTATTTTCTCTGGTATAGACCCTCTTCTCTTTGGATTTAAGTGTTGATCTTTGTCCTTTTGGATCTATGTATATTCATGTTGCCTTTGTGAAGTTATCTTTTCCTTCTGTTTTGTTCTTTCATTAAAAGTTGAATATCCTTTAGGGGGTCATCTTTGCTTATCTCTCTCATACATGCTCTCTCTCTAACACACATGCTCTCTCTCTCTCTCTCTCTCTTTCTAACACACACAGTCTGCCTATGGCGGCCTTTCTCGATGGCTAGGCTGTGCTCGCTGAGTCTGTACCTAGTCAAGGATCTTCAGTCACAGTGCTCAGGTATTCTGCCACTGTGTACTCTCTGTTTAGGGCCAAATAGCATTTCAATTTCTTTCCAATGTGTCTCTCTCTCTGTACACTGTATATTGACTGTAGAACGGGAGCTCTCTCTCGCTCTCTCTCTTGCTATATGTTGACTGTATCATGCCCAGCCTCGGGCAGCGCTATTATTTACGAATATGTTGACTGTATGAAAAATATATATATATATAAATTAAATAAAATTTCGCACAGGGCCTCGCATTTCTCCCAGGCGGCCCTGCCGACGGGCTCTTGAAACTGATATACAAGGTTGTGGCGTCCTCTGGGATGGCCTCCTTCGTGTCCGACTGGCTAACGCACATCAGTGCTACCAGCCTCTTAGGAAGCCCCCCACTGAACAGCATGTAGATGCAGGGGTTGGCACAGCTGTTCAGGCTGGCCAGCAGCATCATGATGGTGAAGGTTGCAGCTGAAACAGAAGTGACAACAGAATGACAAGATGAGATGATGCTCAACCCCTTCTTCTGCAGGTCTCTGTACGATTATTGGGGATTGCCTAACATTTATGACATCAAAGTAGGAAGACAACATACTTATGTTTATTTATTTATTTTATGTATACTCTGCCACGCTTATATCCATCAATGTTTGATCACTGCCAGCTCTATTTGTCTATGGAGATGTTCACCTACTTTGCAGGGCTATAACTTTTTAAATTGTATTGCTAAATTGACATTACTATGGCCCATTCAACATCGATTAGCTATTGTTCAGGGTGTAGGAACGTTTGACTTTTTCATTCACACATTCATATAAAAATACTGTCTAGTATAAATATGTTTTTATCGTTTTCTGCAGTAATTCCTAGAACGTGAGATATATCCATTTATGCATATATTACATCATCAAATGCAGTTTGCTAGCGATTGACGTCAGATTAAAAATGTCAATTGTACAAGGTCCTAAACGTCATGACTCATCATCTGCTGGTGACCGGAGGGGGGGGGGGGGGGGGGGGGGGGGGGTCGTTTATAATGCAATGACCGACGTTAAATGAATCATGTAGTATGGGTGATATATTGATCATAGCAGTTTGTATGGATAATAATAATCAAAAACGCTGAAACTCACCGCAGCTTCCTCGTAGCGATGGGGGATGATACTGGAGCAAAAAGATCGCTATTATGGGATGTTGATCTAGACAAACCATTTCCGGGTTGTATAATAATATATACGTCCAAATAACGTTGTTTATTGAGTTATGGCAACCGATTGATTATCCAGTGTGTCAAGATGGAGTCCCGGGAGCGATCGCGAGTGGCGGACGGAATAGGGGGGACACCAAGCACTTCCGGCCCCACTTCCGGTTGGCCGATCGGCCACCAGGTAGCGATATTGAACCGTTGGAGAGTTGAGTGGAGATCTGCAGCACCCGTCAATGATCCGTTGGTGAAATATGAATACCATGACAGATTTTTGAAATATTGATTTCAAAGACGTTGTAAAACGTCATTGGCAGATTAAGCATGGCGAGGAATGACGTCTTAACACGTCATTGGCGATTAAAGGGTTTTAACAAAGAGTTAAAGAAAAGTAAAAAAAAAAAATACATAACCATATTGTGTAGGATAAGTTTAGAAGCCTTAATAATACATAAACACCCACCCACCTGCAAACCTGCCCACCCCAAATGCATATATATGTATGACCTATTTATATTATCTACTACTTTTTGGATATGAGATTTTTTTTTGTAGTTTGCTTTAAAAATAAGCAGAGATGGAGATTTCCTCAGCATAGGATCAGCTGCATTCCAAATATTAGACCCTCTATACCTCACTGAGAACTGCCTATAAGTACCATAATAAGGTATATGTGAGGTTCGCCTTTCCCTTGACCTTTAATTCCCTGTTCTCCTCACCTCACTAGCCCCCACCCTCGCGTTCGTTTACTCTCGTTTGCTCTTCAGCAGCCACACCCTTGGACTACCTGTCATGATGTGTTTGATTGGTCTGGTGCCGAACACACACTTCTAGTTAAAGTATCAATTACCTTCACGCACCTGATGTGTATTCTAATTAGCACCCCTTTGGGCTTTAAGTACCTCGCTCTTCCCCTCTGGCCTTGTCGGGTCGTTCCGTATCATATCTCTATCACCTAACTCCTTCGGGAGGTTCTCTGTCTATAGGCTCCTACGGGAGTTCTGTTTCTGCCTGTATGCTGTTTTATCTCCGGCGTGAGACGAGGTGCAAGCTTTGGCCACCTGTCGCCGTTGCCTGGAGGGAGAGATTGTACTGCGCTCCCTAATTCTCTACGGGAGGTATTCCAGTGTTCCATCCAGACCTCCGAGCCTGACGCGCTCTTCACTCCAGATGCGCATCCAGACGCGCATCCAGACGCACTCCAGACGCTCATCCAGACCTCCGAGCCTGACGCGCACCATCCAGACCTCCGAGCCTGACGCGCTCTTCACTCCAGACGCTCATCCAGACCTCCGAGCCTGACGCGCTCTTCACTCCAGACGCGCATCCAGACGCGCATCCAGACGCACTCCAGAAGCTCATCCAGACCTCCGAGCCTGCCGCGCTCTTCACTCCAGACGCGCATCCAGACGCGCATCCAGACACACTCCAGACGCTCATCCAGACCTCCGAGCCTGACGCGCTCTTCACTCCAGACGCGCATCCAGACGCGCATCCTGACGCACTCTAGACGCGCACCACTCAGACCTCCGCGCCAGATGCGCTCTCCGTACCGGCGCGTACTCCAAACAGACGCGCACCACCCAGACCTCCGCTTGGACAACCCGTTCCCCGTAGCGACGCGCTCGCCCTGTTTGATCCTGCTCTCTTTACGCACAGCGCCTGGGTGAGTTTGCAAGACTGTCTTTTGACCCTATCATTTTTCGTGTGTGTTAAACACTGAAGATATCCTGCTTTTTGTTCAGACTGTCACTCACCCTGTGCCTGCTTTTTGGATTGTTCATTTGGGATAATATTTGCTTGAACTTTGCTCACTGTGTGTATTCACACCGAAGATATTATCACCTGGATTATTATTGGGACATCGCTTACTGTGTGTATTCACACCGAAGATTCAATCACGTGGATTGTTGTTGGGACATTACTCACAGTGTGTATTTACACCGAAGATTCAGTCACTTGGATTACTCTGTTTTGGGACAAGTCACTTCTCCTGTCACCTGCTCTGTTCCCAACTGTACTCTGAGCTAACCCGCTCTCTCTCTCCCTCTCTGTCCCGTTACCACCTCGGAGAGCTGCCGAGAGGATTCTGCAGAGCGGCTCTGACGTCACTGTCAGATTCCTCAGACGAACCTTCCCGGGAGAAGCTGCAGAGCAGCAACATTCTTCTAATGCTTGTATCCCAGTCTTCTAGTCCTCCTAGTCTTCCCTGTCCCCAGCCCGCCTCCGCGGGCCTCTGTTCCTGTTTCCCCTCTCTAGTCCTCCTAGTCCTCCCTGTCCAGTCCTCTAGTCCTCCTAGTCCTCCCTGTCCAGTCCTTCTAGTCCTCCTAGTCCTCCCTGTCCCCAGCCCGCCTCCGCGGGCCTCTGTCCCTGTTTCCCCTCTCCAGTCCTCCTAGTCCTCCCTGTCCAGTCCTCCTAGTCATCCTAGTCCTCCCTGTCCAGTCCTCCTAGTCCTCCTAGTCCTCCCTGTCCAGTCCTCCTAGTCCTCCCTGTTCCTGCCTGTTCCCCTGCCCTGGCCCAGTCCGTTAGCCTTCCCTAGCCTTCCCCTTAGCCAGCTCGCCTCTTAAAGGCTCTGGTCCTTTTCCCTATTCTTGTTTCCCTGTGATTTGTGTTCTCCCTTAAAGGGACAGTTCCGTTTTCTGTTGTTTTCAATAAATGCCCAGTTCTTGGCTTACTCTCATACCTGTCTTGTGTTGTGCGATTGGGGTCGGTTACAAACCATAACAGTACGACCCGACCAATCGACGACCCCAGCCAGCACAGACGGTGTATGTTGAGTTTGCCTTTTTTTTTGTTCCCTCTAGTTCCCTTGGTTTGCTTCCCTGTTAGCCCTGTTAGCTCCCCTGTTAGCTTGTTAGTCTCCCCTGTTAGCTCCCCTGTTAGCCTGTTGACTCCCCTGTTTGCTTCCCTGTTAGCCTCGTTAGCTCCCCTGCAGCTTGTTAGGCCTCTACTACCAGCATGGCCCCAGTCTGCTAGCTTTGCCCCGGCTGCTAGCACAGCCTCTATGTTAATGCAGCCCTTGCTGCTGGCATAGGCCCTGTAGCTAGCCATGCCCAGGCAGCTTACCCAGTCCCTCTGCATGGCCCCAGTCTGCTAGCTTAGCCCCGGCTGTTAGCACAGCCTCTATGTTAATGCAGCCCTTGCAGCTAGCATAGGCCCTGTAGCTAGCCATGCCCAGGCAGCTAACCCGGTCCCTCTGCATGGCCTCCACTTTTTGGTCAGTTTTCCCACTGCTAGGACTGCCCTTTCAGCTAGCAAGGTCAGTTTTCCTACTGCTAGGACTGCCCTTTCAGCTAGCAAGGTCAGTTTTTCTCCCACTGCTAGGACTGCCCCTTCAGCTAGCAAGGTCAGTTTTTTCCCACTGCTAGGACTGCTCTTTCAGCTAGCAAGGTCAGTTTTCTCCCACTGCTAGGACTGCCCTTTCAGCTAGCAAGGTCAGTTTTCCCACTGCTAGGACTGCCCTTTCAGCTAGCAAGGTCAGTTTTCCCACTGCTAGGACTGCCCTTTCAGCTAGCAAGGTCAGTTTTTCCCACTGCTAGGACTGCCCTTTCAGCTAGCAAGGTCAGTTTTCCCACTGCTAGGACTGCCCTTTCAGCTAGCAAGGTCAGTTTTCTCCCACTGCTAGGACTGCCCTTTCAGCTAGCAAGGTCAGTTTTCTCCCACTGCTAGGACTGCCGCTTCAGCTAGCAAGGTCAGTTTGCCCCACTGCTAGGACTGCCCCTTCAGCTAGCAAGGTCAGTTTTCTCCCACTGCTAGGACTGCCCCTTCAGCTAGCAAGGTCAGTTTTCTCCCACTGCTAGGACTGCCCCTTCAGCTAGCAAGGTCAGTTTGCTCCCACTGCTAGGACTGCCCCGTCAGCTAGCAAGGTCAGTTTTCTCTCACTGCTAGGACTGCCCCTTCAGCTAGCAAGGTCAGTTCCCCACAGCTAGGACTGTCCTTCCAGCTAGCTTGTTCTCTCATGCTGGTCCAGCCCTGTCTGCCAGCCTAGCTCCGGCAGCTAGCGCAGCCTCTATGTTGTTGTAGCAGTACAGCTAGCATAGGCCCTGTAGCTATCAGTGCCCTGGCAGCTACCCTTTCCCTCTGCTAGCCCCTTCCCTGTTCCCCTCTCCAGTGCCCCTGTTCCAGCCCTGTCTGCTGGCCTAGCTCCGGCAGCTAGCGCAGCCTCTTTGTTAATGTAGCAGTACAGCTAGCATAGGCCCTGTAGCTATCTGTACCCTGGTTACCCCTCAGCTACCCTATTCCTTTGCTAGCCCCACTTTTGTTGTAGCTTCCCCTGCTAGCATGGCCCAGTACTTTTTGTTTGTTGCCTTGTTTTTTCCCCCCTGCCCCTCTGTCTGTGTTTTTGGGTCGCCCGGTGGCTCCCGTGGAGGGGGGAGTACTGTGAGGTTCGCCTTTCCCTTGACCTTTAATTCCCTGTTCTCCTCACCTCACTAGCCCCCACCCTCGCGTTCGTTTACTCTCGTTTGCTCTTCAGCAGCCACACCCTTGGACTACCTGTCATGATGTGTTTGATTGGTCTGGTGCCGAACACACACTTCTAGTTAAAGTATCAATTACCTTCACGCACCTGATGTGTATTCTAATTAGCACCCCTTTGGGCTTTAAGTACCTCGCTCTTCCCCTCTGGCCTTGTCGGGTCGTTCCGTATCATATCTCTATCACCTAACTCCTTCGGGAGGTTCTCTGTCTATAGGCTCCTACGGGAGTTCTGTTTCTGCCTGTATGCTGTTTTATCTCCGGCGTGAGACGAGGTGCAAGCTTTGGCCACCTGTCGCCGTTGCCTGGAGGGAGAGATTGTACTGCGCTCCCTAATTCTCTACGGGAGGTATTCCAGTGTTCCATCCAGACCTCCGAGCCTGACGCGCTCTTCACTCCAGACGCGCATCCAGACGCGCATCCAGACGCACTCCAGACGCTCATCCAGACCTCCGAGCCTGACGCGCACCATCCAGACCTCCGAGCCTGACGCGCTCTTCACTCCAGACGCGCATCCAGACGCGCATCCAGACGCACTCCAGACGCTCATCCAGACCTCCGAGCCTGACGCGCTCTTCACTCCAGACGCGCATCCAGACGCGCATCCAGACGCACTCCAGACGCTCATCCAGACCTCCGAGCCTGACGCGCTCTTCACTCCAGACGCGCATCCAGACGCGCATCCTGACGCACTCTAGACGCGCACCACTCAGACCTCCGCGCCAGATGCGCTCTCCGTACCGGCGCGTACTCCAAACAGACGCGCACCACCCAGACCTCCGCTTGGACAACCTGTTCCCCGTAGCGACGCGCTCGCCCTGTTTGATCCTGCTCTCTTTACGCACAGCGCCTGGGTGAGTTTGCAAGACTGTCTTTTGACCCTATCATTTTTCGTGTGTGTTAAACACTGAAGAGATCCTGCTTTTTGTTCAGACTGTCACTCACCCTGTGCCTGCTTTTTGGATTGTTCATTTGGGATAATATTTGCTTGAACTTTGCTCACTGTGTGTATTCACACCGAAGATATTATCACCTGGATTATTATTGGGACATCGCTTACTGTGTGTATTCACACCGAAGATTCAATCACGTGGATTGTTGTTGGGACATTACTCACAGTGTGTATTTACACCGAAGATTCAGTCACTTGGATTACTCTGTTTTGGGACAAGTTACTTCTCCTGTCACCTGCTCTGTTCCCAACTGTACTCTGAGCTAACCCGCTCTCTCTCTCCCTCTCTGTCCCGTTACCACCTCGGAGAGCTGCCGAGAGGATTCTGCAGAGCGGCTCTGACGTCACTGTCAGATTCCTCAGACGAACCTTCCCGGGAGAAGCTGCAGAGCAGCAACATTCTTCTAATGCTTGTATCCCAGTCTTCTAGTCCTCCTAGTCTTCCCTGTCCCCAGCCCGCCTCCGCGGGCCTCTGTTCCTGTTTCCCCTCTCTAGTCCTCCTAGTCCTCCCTGTCCAGTCCTCTAATCTTCCTAGTCCTCCCTGTCCAGTCCTTCTAGTCCTCCTAGTCCTCCCTGTCCCCAGCCCGCCTCCGCGGGCCTCTGTCCCTGTTTCCCCTCTCCAGTCCTCCTAGTCCTCCCTGTCCAGTCCTCCTAGTCATCCTAGTCCTCCCTGTCCAGTCCTCCTAGTCCTCCTAGTCCTCCCTGTCCAGTCCTCCTAGTCCTCCCTGTTCCTGCCTGTTCCCCTGCCCTGGCCCAGTCCGTTAGCCTTCCCTAGCCTTCCCCTTAGCCAGCTCGCCTCTTAAAGGCTCTGGTCCTTTTCCCTATTCTTGTTTCCCTGTGATTTGTGTTCTCCCTTAAAGGGACAGTTCCGTTTTCTGTTGTTTTCAATAAATGCCCAGTTCTTGGCTTACTCTCATACCTGTCTTGTGTTGTGCGATTGGGGTCGCTTACAAACCATAACAGTATATATGCAGGTCCCTCGACTGACGTGTGACCGAATCAAAAGAAAAAAAAACTATTAAAACCATTTGGTAGATTGTGATAATCATAAATGCATTTGTACACAAATATACATATCTGTAAAGAATTTACTTCAGACAGACAGAATGTTTAGTTTCTTGAAAAGAGGAGCAGATGGTTCAAATCGATCTGAGAGGGTTGCCACTTGCCAGTATAATAAATATTTTTGAAGTACAATAATTGTTTGAAGATGAGATGAATGAGTGCTAGCCCATATTATGTTACAATAAGATATGTAAGGAAAAATCACATTAATACAAGATTAAAAAACTACTTTTATGAATGAACACAATGTTCATGTGTTAATAGATCAACACTGTATATTGTTCTAAACTCTACAGGCATGGTGACTTACTAGCAGGGTGGTATACATAAACGCATTATGGTAACTTACTCTCAGTGGGTGCCTGAGTCCCAGACAGACCACAGCTGCACGGTAAAGAAAGGTGTCCAGCAGATGATGTAGGTGAGGAAAATGACCACAGTCATCTTCACGGTCTTGACTCTTGCCTTGGACACTCTGGCTATGCTGCTCGTCCTCGAGGACAGCGGTTTGGTGGCCGTCTCCCTAACTTGATGCATTTTCATGTGGAGGTTAATGTGCATGGCACGGCAAATGCACACTAGTTGGCACCAGTGGCATCGCGTGGGTAAAATAACAGGGGATGCCAAAAAAATATATTAAAAAAAGAATTATTAAATATTTTTATTAATATTTTTATTTTTATTTTTTTAAGTCAAGCAGTCACCATGTACACTACAGTATGGCTCGGCGGCCAGTCAAACTTTATTTTTATTTATTTAACAGATTGCAGAATGGGTACAATACAGTACGGCTCAATACACACAATTGTATAAGGGGATGCAGACCAGAGAAAGACGTTTGTCTTGTTTACATCAGGGTCATTAATACTGCTGGAGCATTGGTTCATTTTTGGTCCGATTTTTCTTTGCACGATTTTGCGCGCCGCGTGGGAGCAAATTCGAGACACATATTCGGTTGCAAAACTTGAGCCAAACGTTCATCTCGTGGCTGGTCGTCGGGTATCACAGTATCCAAACTAATATTACTGATATTTAGACTGAACAAAGTCATGGCTTTACGAAGAAGAAAAAAATGGTTGAGCAGTTGAAATAGAGACCAGCTAAATGAATTGAGCATGCAAGATTAGTCCACTTGCAATTTTTTTTAATAGGCTACTTAATAGTTACGTTTAAATACATTCAACAATTACTGAAAATAAACGTTTTATTCTTCTACACAGTCTCTGAAAGAGTTGCGGGTAATTTTCCATTACGCACAAGTATTTAAGTGGCCACAGCCCCGGACACACGCTAAAGCGCAAGTAGAGGGGTGGATGGGAGAGCGCGCTTTATATCTCTGGAGGTCCGCATGAGGGAGTGGCGAGCTTCTCTCAGCGTGGATGACACAAATGATCGATCGTGTTCCATGGTGTCAGTCTGACACTGTCAGACATAGGCTAGTTGTTTACTTGTATATTGTAATGCATGGACCAGAAAAGGACACTGACTTCAAGGATTTCATTTAAACAGCAACACAAATTATCATTCTTTCAAGTATCCTTAGATACATCCAAAACAACTCTAACCAAATAATATAGAGAAGTCATTCTTATTGAACTGAAGAACATGCAAACAAAACCTATGTTTTCCATATCACATACTGTTTGTTCTTTACAGTGAAAAAAAGTCTGGTCAAATCACACTTCAATCAATAAGAAAAAGAAAAAAAAACGAACCTTCTTACCGTCTTATAATCATGCACTCTTCCTACTAATGTCTTTACTACTAGTATGCATGCATTCATCACTGCAGCACCCACGTTTCAGCACTGTTTGATGAACATTGTTACTCAGTACCCTTCCGACTTGTAAGTTGCTTTGGATAAAAGCATCAGCTAAATGACTAAATGTACTGTTCAAATTTTCCAGAGGAATTTTAATGATGCGACATTGAACATTTCAGTCCAATGTTCACCATATCTTGGCTTCTTGGCAGTCTTTCCTTTAAAAGGTACTGTACACTGAAAATAAAATATTCCGGTTTACAGTCCGATGTTTTATGTATCGTCCAACAGGCTCCCAAAAACTAACTTGATCCGTTACCTCGACTCAGCAATGCATTATAGGCTTATATACTCATTGGACAGAAAAATATTGTAATATGATATATAATGTAAATCTTTCTACATTACAATTTTTTCTTTTGGGCTTCTCTACGCGCAAAGTGCAGAAAACCCTTCCCTTTGATTTCTGACATATGCATGTTATATCAGAAACTCTATTACAGTCTGGCATCGACCCGAATAGTGGATACTGGTATTAGGGCTGGTTATCAGCACCCACTAGCTGATTTGATTCACATGGTCCAGATTCTGCTGTCGTTGTCAAAAGATGCGATTTGGACAACTTAGTTTCTGTAGTAGTTCAGCGGAAACTCAGAGCAAGGCAGACTAGAGATGTCTGCAGGATGGAACCACGCAGAAAAGTATGTTTAAAGGGGAACTATCTTATAAATGGCCTTTTTCAGTGTTTAGCATTGTTTCCTAGCTATGTGGACTTATATTAATATGATCTATGTCTCTAATTCTCATATTGGCGCATTCTTCCAATTCTCCACTCACAATATTCACCCTCACTGAACTGAGTCATCTGAAAATGTGATGATTTGTGATGTCAGAGAGACACCGCTGCATGATAATGTCCCAAATGCCGCGAAGGCCACACAGTGGTTTAGGAGCCCTCAAAACAGCTTAAGATCTTGAGGTAGAAAAATGCTGTTTTTGAGGACTTGATTAGAAAGAAAAAAATGATTTAAAAAAAAAAAAAAAAACCTTACATATGTGTTCCATAAACTCACAGGAATTGTGTAAAAGTGCCCAAATAGTGAAAGAAATTGTAAAATAGTTCCCCTTTAAATTATTAGCTATGAAAATAGCTAAAATCTTCACATTCCCTGAAGAAGAGGCATAAATAAAAAGAATATATATCTTTTAACTAAATCGATTAGATTCAAACGAAACATTCCAATATCGATTTTATTTCTTCTATATATTTTTTTCTCAGCCCTAACCGCTATAATTGCATCCCTACTTCCACTTCTTGGAGAAGTGCCAGCTTCACTAATAACACCAGACTGTTCCTTAATGACAATGACATTTTGGGAGCAAAAAAACAAAACAAACAAAGCTGTATAATTTCACAGATGTTGTAATCAGGGCGTCTCCACCCATTATGCACACTTGGCTCCCATGGTAACAAGATGTGAGGCCGCGAGCATATTGCATAATCTGTCTTTAAAATGTACATGGGGACGTAATAAAATAGGTTTGTGGCTAATTTAGGGTAAAATGGTTCATCAGTGCAGTACACAAGCCAAGGTATGTAGTGTCTTCAATCATTATCAATCTGACCAATCAACAGCTGCTGGGGAGGGGGGGGGGGGGCTAACGTTTTGAGATAACTTCAGGATGTCGTCCTTGTGATGCAGAGCAATTGTTTCAGTGCGAGTCTGTTAGCAGTCCGTTATGTTTACACATACAAACACAAACGACTATTCACAAATCGACACGACTGAGGAGTTCGTCTTTGTCCATCTGGTAGCGACCCTTCTTCCAGACGTCTCGGAGTTCCTGCTTGGTGGAGTCGATCTCCTTGCCTGAAGTGATGCCCATCTTCCTCAGGTCGTGGCCGTTGAAGGGGAAGCGAGGGATGCTCCACCCGCTGAGCTCCTCCAGTAACTTGTCCTCCCCCTGGTACTTGAGCAGCTCGCACACTTTGCTTTTTTGGCTGCCGACTCTGCAGGGGAAGAACCTAATGGTCAAAATCAAATCTCTAGTACCACTACAAACCATTGCCAAATAGACCACAGCCTGAATAAAACAATTATGTGAATCAATTGTATGAATTAGATTAGCATTTACAATTATTTATGTTGATATTGCCAATGAATAATACCAATAGCATGACCAGCATGGTCATATGCATTTTACGAATACTGCTAGTACTTCATTGGCAGGGGAGGAAACTAACTTTTTGGCTTACCAGCCAAGTGGCGAGTATATGATTTTTTTTACCAGCCAAACAGATTTTTTACCAGCCATAAATAAATCGCTAATTGTGATAATTACTTCTTTGTATGTCTTCGTCTAAATTGATTTTCAATCATAGTAATAATCACACCGTGTCTCTACTCTTTAAAATATTTATTACCATAAAACATTAATAAGTGTCTCTACTCTTCAAAATATTAGCATAAAACTAGGGATGTCCGATATTATCGGCCTACCGATATTATCGGCCGATATCGGCATTAAAAAAATATCGGTATCGGTTTAAAAAATAATTTTTTTATTTTTATTTTTTTTACATTTCTATAACCTTTATTTACCCAGGCAAGCAAGTAAGAACAAATTCTGATTTTATTTATTGTCAAAAGTATGCATAATGTTGTGTTAATTCCACAACAAGAGATATGTAATGTTAATTACCTGCATATATCGGTATCGGTTGATATCGGTATCGGAAATTAAGAGTTGGACAATATCGGTATATCGGTATCGGTAAAAAAGCCAATATCGAGCATCCCTACATAAAACATATATTTTTTTTTTGATCCACTTTTTCTCCCATTTTTTCTATATTTTCTCCCATCCCAATTTCGTATCATCCAATTCAACCCTCCCCTGTCACGAACGCTGTTTCTTGCCTCCCACAAGCCGGCTGCAATGTGGACTAAGTCATACATAGCACAAGTCCCCTCCGGTACTTGAGGTAACAGCAGTCGCATCTTTTCACCTGCGCAGCTCGATCTCTCAGTGTCGAGGAGTAACGCGTGGGAGGCTCACGCTGCCCCCGACACTTCCTGATTCTACTGCGCAGGCGCACCAACCGACTTGTAGGAGTCGCTTGTTCACAACGTTCGATCCCCACCCTTCAGTTTTCCCTCCCCGTAATACGGCCAATGTGTATTACTGCGGATGACCAGCTAAACTGAAAACAATGTGGAGAGCTGGATTCGAACACGCGAATCCTAGCGTCTCCACACTGGTGGCGAGTGCCTTGCCCACTACACCACCTAGCCGCCTACATAAAACATATATTAATCACACCGTCTCTACTCTTCAAAATATTAGGATATCACATATTAACATGAAAGAGGGAACTATTCTGGACTGGGTTGGGCTGAACTGGGCAGTGAAAGATGCTGGACTGGGTTGGGCAGGGAAAGTTGGGCTGGTCTAGGTTGGACTGGGTTGGGCTGGACTGGGCTGGGCAGTGAAAGAACCAAGCATTTCACTGTAACGTAATAGCTAAATAAAAAAACTTGAACTTGACTTGTTACATTTGCACTCTGGTTGGATGCCAAACGTATTCTGGTTGTACTGTACTTGTGCTGTATGATGACAATACATTGGAATCGAATCTCATGTCAACGCTAGGGGTTCAGCAGGTGTATTCTGAATGACAAACATGACAATATCATGCACCGTTGTGAAAGGCATATGGGCGAGTGGTGATATGGGGGGAAACCCGGTAATAATTCGGTAATAATAAAATGTCACTCGGCTGCATTTAAGCAAAGCCGCTCAGTATAGTCCACTATGTTGAACGCGTGTTATGGTAGCTTGTTACATGCTAGGTAGCTAGCCGGCTAATGCTGGTTGACTTGAGTGAGCCTCACGCCCACTTGTCATTCTCATCCGACTCGAAGGAGACGCGTCGCATGCTGTTGTTCGCCCCCATGTCAGACAGACCGCACTTATATCCGAAAGCGACGACTCTACATGCAATTATTTTCATCCACTGATGTGTTTTTGTCTACGTTGTCAAGCCGGTGACAGGAGTCTGTAGGTCCGCGCGCAGTGATCGGTCCACTTCCCCTAGATGGGCGGCATCTTCTAGAAAACGAGTGTTCATTGGAGGAGCTTAGAGCGCAACGATTATGTTAATTGGTTATGGATTATTATGAGGCGCAAATGGGAGGAATCATAAGGGGGGAGTCAGAGTTCAGCTTGTGCCAGTGAGCGAATCAGCAGATTGCAGAATGATTTTTTTGGTTTTGTTTACTACTCGCCAGTGTGGCGAGTGCTCTTCATGAATCACTCGCCAGTCGCCAAACATAAATAATACTCGCATTTGGCGAGTAAAATGGCCTAATTTCCTCCCCTGTTCATTGGTATGAATCTCTTCTGCAATTTCTGGAAAAATACAAATGGACAAGAGCCCATGGACTAATAAGATACAACATACGGTATGAGTTCATAACAGGGTTGGGATCAGATCACTTTGGAATTTGATTTGCTTTCAAATCCAAATACTGAAAAACCTTTGGTATGAAAAGATCCAACCTCTTTTTTAATCCACTTTTTCTCCCCATTTTCTATTTTTCTCACATCCCAATTTTGTATTGCCAATTCTCCCCTCCCCTGTCTTGAACGTTGCTAGACTATGCCCCCCACTGGTCGGTTGTAGTGAGGATAGAAGCCTTGCATCTATCTATTGGTACACGAGGAGGCAGCCTGTCGCATCTTTTCACCAGACACCGCGGACTCTCAGTGGCGAGGAGTAAGGTGTGGGAGGCTCACGCTGCCCCCGATACTTCCTGTGGCTATGTGTCCACAGCGGACGTTTTTTTGAAGGCAGACCGCTTTGAAAAAAGAAGAAAAAAAGCTCTGAGTGTTTTTCTGAATGCAACTAAGCCTCGCGACAGCCGCGGCTCCGCCCCTTCCTCGATGAGTTACATTGATGAGCGCGCTGCTTTTCCAGAAGTTGAACTAGTTTCAACTTTATGAGCTGGGAGCGCTCCGCCTAAAACGCGGCCGCCGAGAGCACATAAAACGCGAGGCACAGTGCTGGGAAGAGGAGCGTGTCTGTCGCGTCTCCAGCATAGAAATGAATGACAGAAAGGAGCTGACAACTCATAAAATGTCCGCTGTGGACACATAGCCTGTCTCTGCTGTGCAGGCGTCACCCAACCGACCTGTAGCAGTCGCTGTCCACAACGTCCAATCCCCACCCATCGACTTCCACCCTGCTCTGCCAAATGAGCTAGTACGACGGCCGGCCCAAGTGGAAGGCAATGCTGAGACTGGGATTCGATAACGGAGTCTCTCATTGGCGACAAGCGCAATCTCTGCTACGCCACCCAGCCGCCAAGATCCAACCTCTTGACAGCAGGTGAGAATGGATGTTCCAGCAGCATTAAACAGGCCCCCGGGTTAACTGGCTTCAAAAAGCATGTACGATCATGGCTATCGGCATAGGAAAGAGAGGGTAGCATATTTATTTATTATTCTTCCATCTTCAACTGTATATATTGTATCTTAATGTTTTATGATGCTGTTTTATGTTGATGTTTTTATGATGTTGTTTTATGTTGATGTATGTCCTGTTTTTTAATACCAGGAACCATGATGGAAATAAGTGCTTGAATTTTATCATGTTTTTATCCCTTGGATGATGTCTCTAATCCACAATAAAATCAATCAATCAATCAAACCAGTAACCAGCAATTTTTGAAATTGGAGCTGATCCCAACCCTGGTTCCATACTCGCATCGATGATGAAGTCAGAGAAGGGCTTAATGCTGTCAGGCTCATCCTGGCTCTTGCGGAGGTCTCGTCTGTGTTTGACTAGGAACAGAGCCAAGGTCTTCTCCTCCTTGGACACCTTCAGCCGCAGGTCCATCCTCTCCACCTCCTCAGGACAGCGGAAGAGAGTAGACAGACTGTCACAGGCCTGGGAGAGTGGTCCTTGGAGCGCTGGCACACTCGCTTCATCTCCTCAATGTCGCCATCTGGTGGTAGACCTTGGACGAGCAAGAATATACTGCATGGGTTGACATTTTGTGTATATATATATATATATATATATATATATATATATATATATATATATATATATATATATATATATATATATATATATATATATATATATATATATATAAATAAATAAATAAATATAAAATTTATATTTAGATAAGTGACTAATATAGAAAGAAAACAACTATGTACACAACCCTATAAAAGCAGTATGATGAATAAAGCCTGTTAGTGAATATCAGGAGGTAGATCCAGATGAGTTTCAGTTGAAAGGGCTTTTGTCAGACGTATTTTCATGAATTAAAAGTAATTTAATTAAAAAGATGAGGGTTGTATTCCACTGTGTGTTGAGACGGTTCAAGCCTCCACCCTCATTCATGAACACATGGGTGCCAAAGACGAGAAATCTCGTTGTTGGCCGCCATGCGTTGTGTGCCAATGACGAGAAATCTCGTTATTTAATCGTTATTTCTTTTATTAGCGATATCCATTAATTTTTCATCCATCCAGCCTCATGTTATCATTGGGAATGGCTCTGAGCTCGAAAAGGGCAAATACCGCCCCCTATCGTCTCCCGGATGGTATTGCACCCATTGGAATGGAGTCGATGGGAATGCATCAGAAAAAAACCTCCAGGCTCCACATTTTACTTCTGAGGCATGTAACCTGAGACTATTGCATCCACTGAGGGCACTGGAAGAAGCGTCGATTATGTGTTTCGAGGTATAACGTTGGATCAATAAACGCGATCGATATTTGGAATGGCGATCAGGAATTGGATTCATCTTTTTGCAGAACATCTGATCTGAGGTAAGGACTTTATTTTTCCAGTATTGGGTTAATCAGAGTTTTTTTTCACAGCGTTCACAACGTGTCTCCTGTGTGTGTACAGTGTGTGCGTAACGTTAGCGCCAGGCACGGCATAGATAATCAATTTTTCAGCCCGCTTCTCTAGCGTGCATAAGTACACATATACTATCGATAATCTAGCGTTTATTTGAAACGATTCATAAATCAGCCGGAAAATGACAAGGTGTTAACAATCGTGGTTCACAGTCCAGTGTGTCTCAAATTCTGGGGGATTGAAAAAAGAACACCTTCCCCTAGAGGTAGACACATTATTAATAGGTTGCTACATAGAGAAGCATTCTGGATCACCAAACTCAACATAGTTGAACCATCAGGACTTAATGAGGAACTACGCCGGACTTGTTTTTTTTTATCATTGTCACAGATAATATAATATTTCAATACAGTTTATTGGATGTGGTTACTGATGTAATGTCAAGAATATTCATTTATTTGTTTTCTTCAAGAGCTTGACAACCACCTCTTCAACTAGAGTTATGCATCGAGCCTTATGGTCAATAATGTTGCAAATGGTTGACAAATGGTGAACATGATCTGGCAGTATGTTTGACCCCAAGGCAGTGAAGCAGTCTTTTGTGTTGATGTGCCAGCTTCCTGGAATGATCAAATCACATTAAAAACCAATACCCAAACCAAAACCAATATGTTGGATAATATTCCTGTATTTTTGGATTCACAACTCACCTATCGAAACCACATTCATAAGTTAACGAAGAAGCTCAACCAGAAACTGCATGTTCATAAGAAGATCAGACAATATCATCAGTACTCTCTCAGACGCAGACACATATCTACATGCAATCATTATTTCAGCAATATCCTATTGTCTCCCAATCTGGTCCCTCACCACAAAGGAGACCAGTGAACCAATAGTAAGACTAGACAATAAAGCGTATAGAAGATCCATGGCAACGTCCCCCCCTTGGACTCACCACTGCACTCCACGTTTACATTTGATACAATACAACTAGTCTAGCCATTACATTTTACTTTCATATCTAAAATAATAACTGCGCTCCAGCACTCACTGCTCTACTGCCAAGACATAACACAAGACAGGAATGCATCACTAAATCTATTTCACAACAATAACTACCTGGAATGATATCCCATATTATTATTGGAGTAATAACCTCCATTAGACACATAAAAAAGGCATATCAACACTATGTGATGGAGGGACACACTTGTAACCATTGATTCATCTTGCACGTATCTTACTCAGTCCACTTAAGTCATCTCCTCTATAGTGTCATCTCCTCTGTAGTGTGCGTCTAGCGGTCTATGTTCTGTTATTTCTTTAGGTTGTTATTGTTTTGGATTGCAATCAGTTTTAACTGAGTCAGACCTGTTTAAATGTAGCACATTTTATGTAATGTAATGTTTACTTTTGAAGGAATCTGTGTTTTTCAATGTGTATATAATGTATTGGTGGGTGACAGCATCTACTCAGACGGATCTATATATCTTAAAAGTAGCCAGCAGTCAGAGTGTGTTGCAGCAGACTAACAGCAGCAGATGAGGATTCGGGCTGTGCTCTTTAACAACAACAGCTGATAGCCACAGCATCAAGGTTACTCGATCTGGATAAAGTGCAGGTTTGGTCAGCGAGAACTAGGGGGATAATATCAACATCGCCGTTGCTATAGTGATATGGGTCAAAGAGCCATTGTCAAAGACTGCATGTCATGTAGTAACGAGGAGAGGGGGCGGGGGGCCCTGTTGCTAGGGGGAAGACGTTATGATGAGTTTCTTCCGGGTAAGATTAGACTAAGACACAAGGCGGAATCGAGCAGTCGCGTTGACAGACTTTGAAATCCCTCCTCACCCTCGCCGGGTGGGGGAGGGGAATATGACACATCATCGCTAGCTTCGGCTAACAGGATACTGGCTGGTTGGCTACAACGAGGCCCAGAACCATTGAGAGAAGAGACGGTGGAGAAGAATGATTTAAGACTGTTCAATGACAATACAGAATGGGCTACATCGGGTACAGAGGCTATGTTTATGAAAATAAACATGAGGATCCAAGGAAAGAGATCACGATGCAGTGTCGTTTCTTATGACTAACGGATATACTAACAGGGGTTGATACAAACAACGCAGGACAGGGAGTCACGAAGGAGATGATGAGATGAGATTGGCTGATTACAGAAACATCTAACACTTTGAATCTTTTCCTGTATAAAGAAATTCTATGAAAATGTATGAAAAATAGGGATGCTCGATATTGGCTTTTTTACCGATACCGATATACCGATATTGTCCAACTCTTAATTTCCGATACCGATATCAACCGATACCGATATATGCAGGGTTTCTCCCCCCCCAAAAAACTGAATAATTTCAGGTAATTAACATTACATATCTCTTGTCGTGTAATTAACACAACATTATGCATACTTTGACAATAAATAAAATAATAATTTGTTCGTACTTGCTTGCCTGGGTAAATAAAGGTTAAATAAATGTATAAAAAAAACACGATACCGATATTTTTCCATATCACATTTTATGCCAATATCGGCCGATAATATCGGTAGGCCGATAATCGGACATCCCTAATGAGAAATATAAAAATGTTCACAAAAAAACAGTAGGCTATGTGTACCATCAGTCGTAACCTCAAGTAGAGTCATTACAAGTTGAATTGTGTGATGACCGTTTATGTAAAGGAATTGCAAAGTAGCCATTTGCTGTTAGGGAATCATACAGCTAGGCACATCTCATATGGAAATTAGCCATGTGCTTTGCTTTATTTTGAGGACTCATATTGCCTATCTAACATTAGCAAGATCAGCTGATGCAAGCCGGTCATAGTTGCATCTATCAATGTGCATTGCCTCTAATCGTTAAGTCGATACACTGAAAAGTAACAGTGCATCATTACTTTCAAGAAGGAAAGTTTTCAGTAAGCTTGCATTATCATTATATATTTTTAACAGTACATGGTTTATATCACCTGCCATAAAGGACTCAAATACTGATAGCACATTCATCTGTAACTGTGAGAAGACTGCAGCTGTGCAGGATCTGAAATTAATCAACACCCTTCCAGCCAATGAGAATTGAGTATCCACCCAGGCCCTGGCATCACAAGTAACCTCGTTCCCAGCTTTATCTCGAGAGATAAAGCCTGGTAAAGCACTACGGCCGAAAGTGTGAATTGGGTAGAATGTCCCGCCCCTGAAAGCTGCCTCTGAACGGACCAATTCACGACACGGTGCTCATGAAAATGCACTCCCCCCAGAAACAAGCTCGTTATTACCGCCTCACGATACTACATGTACAAAAGGCTGGGAGATTTAGGAGACTGTCCATTTAGACACTCGTTTATTTGTCACGGCATACAAGCATACAGTGAAGACTCTAGCAGTTGTGTTGAAAATGTCCGCTGATAACTCCATTGTCTTGTTTTCGAGATTTACGAGCGTCTGCTTGTTTTGTTTCGCTGGGGACTATAAACAGAACCGGGGGTGCCCGGAAACAGAAAGCCTGTAGCCGGTATTTCTGTATTTCCGATTCACACTTTAGGAGGCATAGCTTTACCAGCCTACATCACAAGGCATCATCAATCTGTCCCCTCTCACCCATGTATTGAGCTAGTCCCAGGTTGTGTTCATCTGTCCCCTCTCACCCATGTATTGAGCTAGTCCCAGGTTGTGTTAATATTAGGGGTGGGACGATACATCGATCCAGATCGATATATCGATCTATTATCAATAATCAAATAGGATCGATGCAACGTAAAAAGATCGATTCATATAGCAATACTCTTATTTTGAAAATCCGGCGACGGCGACGTGGGGCGGAGGCATTCTGTCTGTGTGTGTGTGGGGACTGGGGGAGGGGCATTCTGTGTGTGTGTGTGTGCGCGCGCGTGTGCGTTTGAAAATACCAGATGAAGTCAGCTAGTATTATTATATTGATATTATTTACTGAGGATGGACAGATAATGTTGATATGATCATCATGCAACATAAAACAATTGTAGGAACGGTTTGGGAGAGGAAGGGGTTTTAGCTTGCGTGTTGTGAGTTCCAAAACATTTTACTTAAAGCTCAATACAGTATATAAAAACGTGGCACTTTACAGTGAACAGGAGGTCTATTTGTATTAAAAACAATAGATTGTTTTTCATTTAAATGTCTGGAAGAGCTCAAAAATTAAAACGTCAATTGATATTTCCGTAGCCTTTTTTTAGTTGATCTAAATGTGACTGATTGTGTTAAATGGCCACATAATATCGTCTCATATCGATCGCAGGCACCTGAATCGAATCGAATCGTATAGTGGCAGACTTTGTGATATCGGCAAATATCGTATTGTTGTCCAAAGAATCGATATCGTATATCGTATCGTGATGAAACTGGCGATTCCCACCCCTAGTTAATATGTCCTCTCTCACCCATGTATTGAGCTAGTCCCAGGTTGTGTTAATCTGTACTCTCTCACCCATGTATTGAGCTAGTCCCAGGTTGTGTTAATCTGTCCTCTCACCCATGTATTGAGCTAGTCCCAGGTTGTGTTAATCTATCCTCTCACCCATGTATTGAGCTAGTCCCAGGTTGTGTTAATCTGTCCTCTCACCCATGTATTGAGCTAGTCCCAGGTTGTGGTAATCTGTCCTCTCACCCATGTATTGAGCTAGTCCCAGGTTGTGTTCATCTGTCCCCTCTCACCCATGTATTGAGCTAGTCCCAGGTTGTGTTCATCTGTCCCCTCTCACCCATGTATTGAGCTAGTCCCAGGTTGTGGTAATCTGTCCTCTCACCCATGTATTGAGCTAGTCCCAGGTTGTGTTCATCTGTCCCCTCTCACCCCAGACCAGGCTGCAGAAACAAATTAGTGGGGGGGCATAAAATGTTCTCGGGGGGGCACAATGGTTTTTCAACACAGGTTCCCTTTTATACGTTTCAGCTGGGACAACAGTGCTGTGGCTTGCTTGGCGTTGCCCACAGTGCTGAACTAAACAGCAGAGAGGCAATTGAAAAATCTAATTTCTCTATCTTAAGAACATTCACTTATACAAAAACAGACTGAACGGATAACAGACCTGCTGGGGCAGCGGACTGAGAGCAGGGGACACAAACAGGCTGGATAAGATGGTCACGAAGGCCAGTAGCATGGTTGGGGTGGAGCTGGACTCTAGCGAGGGTGGCGGAGAGGAGGAACCTTGCTAAGCTCCAGGCCATCAGGGAAAACCCCTCCCACCCACTATACACAGACTTGGCTGACAGGAGGAGCATGTTATAGGCTCACACTACCTAAATGCAGCACTGAACGGCACAGGAAGTCCTTCATTCCGACAGCCATCAGACTATACAATGCATCACTGTGCCTCACTGCATCACTGAGCACAGAGTGACAGTTACCATCTTCCTGGACTCTTACTTTTTAAACAGCACTGTGCAATATTACACCTACTGTAGACTTCAGTATATTTTTACTATATTTATTTACTGTATCTTTTATTCTATTTTATTCTATTTCATTTTATTCTATTCTTAGGCCATTTGTTTTGTTATTCTTATTTGTGACTTGTTCTGTCTAAATGTTTAATGTTGAGTGATTTGGAGTGTCAAATTCCCCTCAGGATAATACATTTCTATTCTATTCTATTCTATATCTTTGAAAAGTCTCCATTTATTCAACACTTCTGAATTCACTGACAAACTGAACTGACAAAAATAAAGTGCATAAAAAAGCAAACAAAATTCCTCCACAGGCTACTCACCATCATTAGTAGAGCGGCAAGCGGCGTTTGGGGACAGAGTGAAATCTTCTTAAAACACTGCCCCTCCACTCATTCCTGAACTTTTTTGTTAAGTCCTTCTCAAATGCCAACTGAATTAAATTGGCCTTGCGTCGATGAAGCATACTAAGGCGATGTTCTGTAAAGATGTTCTTGAGGGTAGAAAACGAATTCTCACAGAGTGCCGTGCTAGCTTCAGTAGTGTTGTTGTTGACATCAGTGCCCACTAGGGCTGTCCCCGACTAAGCATTTGGATAGTCGACTTTGATTAAAAAAAATAAAAATAAAATGTTTTTTTTTTCAGGGTGGGCACAGCTGACTCAGTGGGCGGGCCAGGCCCCCCAATGCCCGCCCATGGCGCCGGGTCTGTCTCACCCATGTATTGACCTAGTCCCAGGTTGTGTTAATCTGTCCTCTCTCACCCATGTATTGAGCTAGTCCCAGGTTGTACATGAGCTCCAGCAAGTGAGCAGCATGGCTTCCTACGGCCATCTTTTTCAGCTCCACCTAGATGTGCTCTCCTGAGATGGCAGACAGGCCCCGGGCGTTCTTCCTGATGGCATCCAACGTCTCTGGCTCATGGTCACAAGGCTTCACCGCCACCCTGCCATAGAACCTGTGTTGCAGTCATAGAAATGGCCCAACAGTCGGTCAGGGCTGGCTGGTAAAATGGAAGACATTAACCCAGGTGTCTGATCTTACAAGCGAGATACAATTTTAGAACTGATCATTCTAATGCTGATGTAGCAATGGCTACTGTAAGCTATTTAGTGGTAAACTTCTAAAGACAAAACAATAACATGAAAGAGTTAATATAATGATAATCCTGAAGATTAAATTGATGTGCATTGCATTAACTTCATGGAAACTTAAAAGAGTGATAAAACCAAAATTCAAAATTTCAAATAATAAATGTCAATATTTCAGATAAACTTAAAGGGGACATGCATTATAAATGGATTTTTTCTGTGTTTAGCATGGTTTTATAGTAATAGGGGTTAGTATCAATGGGTCTGTGTCTCTAATTACCATATTGACTCAGTCTAGTCTCGAGTTCACGAGATCTTCCCTCACTCAATTAAGCTGTTCTGATTTGACAGTTTTGCTGATGTGAATATAGCAATGATTTGCATAACTAACGCTCTATGGTAGGGCTGGGCGATATGGCCTCTAAATGATATCGCAATATTTTTTGGCCATATGATACACGATATATATCGCGATATTTCGACATTTCCTCTAAACTCTAAAGCACTTAAAAATGCTTGATTTAACCCTTTGATGCATAGTCACGCCAATATGATGATTATAATAAGTCCCTGCAACATATGTTTGCATTATTAAACCATGAAGATGCTTTAAAAAATAATTAGAGTAGTCTACTGACACACTAATAAAAAAAATTATTTACATCTAAGACTATTTATATAAAAGACTTTTGCACAGTACTGTTTTCTATTCACTTTAGCCAAACACACACACATATATATATAATAATAATAATAATAATGGATTGGATTTATATAGCGCTCTTCATGACACCCCAGTGACCCCAGAGCGCTTACAGAGTCCATTATTCGTTCATACACAGTCATACCGGTGGTGGTAAGCTATATATATATACACACACACACACACACACTACTGTGAGAAAATAATAATCACACACAAAGGGATAATGGCTTATAGCAGACTTAATGATTTTAGAATATTTCAGATAATGAAATTAAATGTTTATATCATCAACTATCCAGTTAGTATTTATACTGTAACGTTTGGCTACTTTAAAATCAGAGCGAGAGAGAGAGAGAGAGAGAGAGAGAGAGAGAGAGAGAGAGAGAGAGAGAGAGAGAGAGAGAGAGAGAGAGAGAGAGAGAGAGAGTGACTGACTGACTGACTGACTGACTGACTGACTGACTGACTGACTGACTGACTGACTGACTGACTGACTGACTGACTGACTGACTGACTGACTGACTGACTCTGGTTTTGTTCTAGGTTTGCGTTTTGATCGTCTAAGCTGCCGTAGGTGATGATGTCACACTTGAATGTAAACAGGAAGAGTTTTAACACACGGAGATGGAGACTGGATGATATAAAGAAACTAATAACCAATAAATATGAAGTTATGTTTAAACTTCTGTTGTCAAGCCTCATCAATATTACCACACCCCCTTTCCTCACGAATGGAACTAGTGTTGTGGAGTCCGCTTTGAGCGTTTCCAGGGTTCTCAGTAGGGGTGCACCGATGTATCGGTCGGGTATCGGTATCGGCCGATAAGTGCCTTGTTGACTGCAATCGGCCTATCGGCCGATAAGCTCAAATGTGCCGATGGCAGTAGCCGATAAATATCCATCAATTTGTGTAGCGTCAAAAGACAAAAAAAAGTTCACTCGCGACCTACCTGCACAATGCCGTCCCCAGTCCCCCACACACACACAAGCTACTGCATCAAAGTTACTACTTATGATTAACAAGGCATTCGTTTTGTGGCATTAACGTTATATAGTTAGTGTTACACGTTCAATAACATCAGCATATTATTTACCCGAACATAGCAAGTAAGCAGGGCATTACTCCGTTCATAGCTCAGTTCCATTCCGTTGCTCATTCCGTACCCATTCTGCAATCTGTTAATAAAGTTTTCAATCAGACACATGTATAGAAAGGCTTTGTTTTATTATAACATTCGTTGCAGTAAAATCAATATGCCTTGGCGGAGCTAAAAGCTAAGCGTCGGCCGCGCCGCCACGGGGATCTAACGTTGTTGTTGTTGTAGAAAACCTCTCGTCAAAATCAATGGCGGACAAAAGCGGAAGTAAAAAATGTATACGCGCTTGCCGATTGGTGGTAACAGCAGAGGCGGGTGCAAGCGGTGTGTGACGTAATTGGCAGAATCGACTGTCAATCAAAATTTCATTGGTTGAGAGCTCTGGTTGAGACAATAGTATCCAGCTGCATCCAGCAAGGTAGACCATACTGGCAGAACTAGTATCTAGCTGCAGCCCGGCAGACCATACTGGGAGAGAGATAGTGCTATTTCTTGATGTTTCCTTTTTTTAAGTAAGTAAATAGGCCTATGTTCATATCGGTGAGCACAATTTGTAACACAAATATACAGTAGTTTCATAAAAAAATATATATATATTACAAAAAAAAAAGAAAAAAAAATTAAAAAAAATGTTTTGCCACAAATATCGGTATTGGTATCGGTATCGGCCGATTGTGTTAGTTGAACAATCGGTATCGGTGGCAAATTTTCATATCGGTGCATCCCTAGTTCTCAGCTAACGCTAGTTAGCTTAGCATAGTCACCGTGAATAACGTGGTTAGCAGCAGCTAACGTTAGCCCATTGCTCACGTCAATTAAATTGCATGTCATTAAAGGTCCGCGCTAGTCTGTGTCTAATGAAATTACAATTGCATGTCATTTAAGATCCGCGCTGCTCTGTGTCTATAATGAAATGAGAGGACAGCTCTGCGCAAAAGCTAAAGTCTCATTTCAGCCGTGACGTGACAACATATACTCGATGTTCACGATATAGTAATTTACTACATCTCATGTAGAACAAGCCGCGATACATCGAGTATACTCGATATATCGCCCAGCACTGCTCTATGGTTGACAGCGACAGCAGAGCGAGTGGAAATATCTTCACTTCCTCAAACAGAGCGAGGCAGAGAGCGCATAGTGTAACCCGACACTTCATCAAACGGGTTTTGACTGCGAGCAGGGAGCGGACGAGCGAGAGAGAGGGAGAGATAGAGGGAGAGAGAGAGAGAGGGACCAGTCTTCTCTCACACACATGCAGCGTTTACACAGTGCTCCGTGCCTCCGTGTGTCCCTCTCTCTCTCCCTCTCTATCTATCTCTCTCCCTCGCAGTCGAGCACCAGCATATCACTGTAATATCTTTGCACATGTTCCCACGCGCACGCCCATATTCCGATCAGTACAATAATAATCACAGGGGTATATATTGTCATTTGAAACAAGTTACCAATGCATTGTCCCGTGGGATTATGCCCCCCGCGGCAAAATTAATTAGTATCCCCTCAGTCTCTCTCTATCTCTCTCTGTGCCAGTCGCAGACTGTGTGGATGACTGTCACTCAAAGTGCTTATGGGCGGAGCCAGGCCAACACAGCCTGAAATCCAAAGGGAGAAAAATGTGGCTTTGAGTACTTGATTAGAAATATAAAACAATGAATCTTTTTGAATAAAAGCTTACAGATGTGTTCAATAGACTCACAGGAATTGTGTAAAGTTGCCCAAATAGTGCTAGGAATAGCAATGCATGTCCCCTTTAAGAGTTAAAATGTGCGTGTTATCCTAACTTTTTTTGACAATGGAATCACAATTAGAATTGCATCACACTACAATCCTGCTGAAAGACATTGAAAGATATGACTGGTTTTCATTATGATTATAACAGGATAAGTATGTATGTAAATACCTTTATTCAGCCTACCTAAAATACCGCAGTATCCTCAGGTAGTCCTCCTGGATCCTCTGCTCAGCACTGCCGACAAACCGGACCTTACGTTTCTGTAGGTCTTCATATCCTTTGAAGTAATCATATAAGGTTCCATCTAAACCTGTTGAACAAACGTACAACAAAACATGGGGTGGGACTGTGGTAATTGTGACAGTGTATCTAGGAAAACATAAACTTTGCACATTTTGGAAATCTTCCCATTAGTCATCAGCATTCTGCATTACTGACGTGGGTACCTCTAAAACTGTAGCGACAGCTGGCCCAGAGGGTTTGTTTGCAATTGAGCTGACCACAATGCTTCAATCGCTGCCATGGTAACCGGTGTAAAAATCACTATTCAAATGCTTAGAAAAACAACAGGTAAACTCTGTTGTCAAATACAGCTTTTTTCCAACTCCGTAATATGGCTAAAATAAAACCCATCCTACCCCCCCCCCCCCCCCCCCCCCCCCCCGATCTAGAAAGAGTTATTCACGCATTCATCACTTCACGTGTGGATTATTGTAATTCACAGGCATCAGCTAAACATCCTTATCCCGTCTCCAACTGGTTCAGAACTCAGCAGCAAGGCTCTTGACTGGCACCAAAAGGGGGAAGACATCACCCCTGTGTTAGCCATGGTTTGATAATACTAATGAATTGAGTTTCAAAGTGCAAAACGTTCCATGTTTCCGGGGCACAGAAGCTAAAAGCTGATTTTCCTAATTCAGTGCAAATTCTGGGAACATTAAATGTAAGCCAATCAGCAGAGTATGATAAGGTCCAGAGCTCCAGTCCCGCAATGAGGTGACATCAGCATAAGAAATTGTTTATAGAAATAACAATAATCTAACATTCATTTTGAAAATCAGTTTCTCAGACTACCCTACAGTTCTCAATTACCACACACACACGGCGTGCGTCGCCAACACACACGGCGCGCATCGCCAACACACACACACGGCGCGCATCGCCAACACACACACACACGTCGCCAACACACACACACACACACACACGTCGCCAACAAACAACAACAACATTTCTCCCGCCGGACTCACGCTGATCAAAAAAAATATAAAAATAAACATACTTTTTCGGACTGATCATCTGAGCTCCTCTCGACTCCAGTTGAACTGCTATTGTGTTTAAATCCAAATAATCCTCTGCCATTGTTGTGTAACATGTCATCTGTTCTCTAGTATTCAGTCTCGTGCAGTTAAATCCTCTCTAGAAGTGAAAGTGAAACTTACCAAGCCTATAAGTTGTTAAAGGGGCACTAGGCAATTCATTTACTCTGGATGCCTGAACACTGTGAGGATTGGTTCTTTCCCCACCACAGGCTTCTTAAGGTACTGTGATGATTGGTCCGTTCCCCGCCACACGCGCCGTTCCTTTAAGGTACTGTGAGGATTCTGTGATGATTGGTCCGTTGCCGAACGCACACTTCTAAGTCAAGTATCAATTACCATCACGCACCTGATGTGTGTTCTAATCAGCGCCCCAGAGGCTTCATATACTCTGACCTTCTGTCATTCGATGCCGGGTCGTTTTGAGTACTACTGTTCTGGAATACAACTGCATATACCTGCTTTTCCCTGTCGCTGTTCCTGGTCTACTTTCTCTCCAGGACCTTTCTGTGGAGAACCGCTGTGGAGAACCTGGTTCCCCGTTTGGAGCTGCGCCTCGTTTTCTGCCCGCTTTACGCGTTGCGCTTTGGTGAGTTTTTGGAAACAGTTCTTTTTGGATTATCAGTTTTTTGTGTGTTAGGATAACACTGAAGAATACCGTTTTGTTTTGCACTGGACTCAGATAATTTGTGTTAGAATAACACTGAAGAATACCGTGTTGTTTTTGCACTGGACTCAGCTAACTTGGGTGTGGTACACCGAAGATCAAGTCACTTGTGATTTATACTGGACTCTGTCACCTCTCTGCCTCTGTGTGTTCGTTGGGCTGTTTCTGATTTCTCTCTCTCTCCGTTTTCCACCGTGAGTGAAAGCTGGGAGTATCTGCAGAGCTGCTACAACGTCACATGCCAATTCCTCACCACTATCTACTGGGAGTATCTGCAGAGCCGCTACATCGTCACATGCCAGATCCCCGTTTGTTTGATTACTGTACCTCATCCATCTTGTGACTCTGTAAATGAATACGCCCTAGCTTTTGGCTAACTCTGAACTTCCTGTCTGTGCCGTTGCGTTTGAGGTCGGTTACAAACCATAACACAGTATCACTGACTACCACGGCAAGCCTATAGAAAATAATTCTATTTAATAATTATAATAAATATAATATATCAATTTTTTCTTTATTAATAAAAAATAAATAAATTAAAAAAATGTTTCCTGTTACCGAACTCGTACCGAACCGTGGCTTCGGTGTACCGTTACACCCCTATTAGTTACTACAGAATCGTAATCAATCAAAGCCCAAAACATGGTTTTCAGGACAGCCCTATTCTGCAATGACAGACCCAAGAACAGCAGCAGCTCAACCAGAGTGAAAATGACAAGAGGACAGGAATACACTACAGCAAAGACTGAATGACAAACTAGAACGACACTCTGAGAGATGTGTTAATCCCGTACGTGAGCAGAGAAAGCCTTGCCCCATCTGGTTATCACCATGTCAGTAGTCCAACACTGAGCTGTTTGTTTGGTGTTTTTCAAACAAACAGCATAGCCTATATGGGTTGAAAACTTGAAATGCATTCGTTTTTTCCCCTGTGACTGTGAGTCAGTACACTAGAAAACAACCAAAATAAATGTGTTGTCTTTCTATTTCAATGTAAGAGGATGAACTTGCACACACAAGCACATTGACGTAAATCAATTTGTATAGACATCTGCTCTCTTCACATGGACATTTCCTGGTTATTAACATGATAGTGGCCAACTGGTGATGGCGAACATTAGAAATACTTACAAACACAAAGGTTTTTAAATGAGATTCACATAATTATGGAAATTAAAACATATGGGTGGTGGATAAAATGATATATTTTCATTTATGATGCGCCCAATTTTTACATCGGTTCGGGGGGCAGCCTGGAAAAAAAAAGATGAATGAATAAGTGGACAGGACAATGCAGTCAGGGAACCAGGCAGACGGACAGACAGAGAACATAAGAACACCTCAGACACACAATACAACAGCAAAGTAACTCAGTGATCATCCAGAGCGAAAAGGTGGGTTTTAACACTTTGAGTGCCAGCCACAACAATTGTCGTTTTATCAGCCCCCCCCCATTGAGTGTCGACAACGACAAACGTTGTTTGATTTTTTTATTAGCGATCTGAATTCATATTTCATCAACCGAGTCACCCGTTGGTACAGCAGCCCCTCCAGGAGCTCAGATGCGAAAAAGCACCCCCTATCGTCTATCCCTGTGTAACTGCAGGTCAGTCGATAGGACTGACCTGGGCTCTGTAGATCTGTAGAGGTGGAGCCAACTGGCTCCATTGTGCTGGCGAGCCGTCTGATCAAGAGGGATCTGATCGCGAGACGGAAAGCAGCCTGGAATATATATTTACAGCAGCCAATAATCAATCAAATTGGAATTGGAATAATCTTTTTGGAGAACATCTGATCTAAGGTAAGGAGTCTATGTTACCAGTCTTGGGGTAATCGGGGCTGTATTCACTGAGATAACAGCGTGTCCCTATGTGTGTATGTGTGTGTGTGTGTGTGTGTGTGTGATCTTGAGGAAATGGATAGATTTTTCAGCCCGCGTCTATAGCGTGCATAAGTACACATATACTATCGATAATCTAGCGTTTATTTGAAAACGATTCACAAATAGGCCGACAAATGACAACGTGTCTAGTGTATTCGAGAATATTCCAATAAATGCCGTTTATGGGGAAATCTTAAAATTTTCAGAATATTTTCGAGAGAATGATAGCTTTTCGAAATGCTATAAAAAGGATATGAACCGATTAAAAAACAATCAGTTTCGACAATGTTGACTGCAAACAAGTCATTGATAAGCGACGGGCAGATTAGACACTAGGGCTGTCTTAAATACTTCGAAGCTTCGTTCGATGGCACGAGCTTCGAACATAAAAAAAAGAAAATCGAAGTAAAAAAATAAATAAAAAAATTAAAAACGTTTTTTTTCTTTTTTTGCCTCCAAAATCTTGCGCCTCCATTCCAATGAAATGAAAGTAAGCGGCGCCTTCCCGCCTCCATTCCAATGAAACGAAAGTAAGCGGCGCCTTCCCGCCTCCATTCCAATTAAACGAAAGTAAGCGGCGCCTCGACTCCACCTCTCTACAACAAGCACGTGGAGATTATCGGTGTTGAAAACAACAAGGACATGTGCAGCAGACATGTCGACGAAGAAGTCATCAGACGTGTGGTTACACTTTAAAATATGCAAAGACAATGCCCAAAAAGCCGAGTGCCAGATATGCCAGAAGAAAATGGCATATCACAACTCTACAACAACTTTGTCAAATCACCTAAAAAACGTAAGTATCGTTGTACACGACGGCGACACAAAACATTAATAAGGCTATGCCTATGCTGCTATGACTAATGTGTTACCAAGTTGGCTAATTTAATTGTAATCATCTGCTTTTGTAGGTGCATTGTCTGATATAATTATAAATTATAAATTAAATATAATATAATTGTTTGCTTGATAGACAAAGGTTGCAACATAATTATGTAATGTCATGTCGTTGGCTGTGAGAGCAGCCCCACTGCACCCAGGCAGCGCAGCCGAGTGAAACCTTGTCGAAAGGGGATAACTTAATTAATGAATCCAATCCACTTTACTTATAGAGCACATTTAAAAACAACAACGTTTACCAAAGTGCTGTACAAGTCGCACAACATATATAAGATAAAAGAATAAATAAAAAATATTATTTTTTTCTTGAAGCTTCGAATTAAAATCGAAGCTCGGCCCCGAAGCTTCGATTGCCAAAAAAAGCTTTGAAGGTCAGCCCTATTAGACACAGCCATAATTTTAAACAGATTAGGCGTTTTTAACGCTAACATTGAGGTGGATGATGGCATTCAACGGGGTAAAAATGTAAACAAGGTCGGCACTGATAGTGTTAAGTAGGGATGCACGATAATTATCGGGCCGATATCAGCAATTATGACGTCATCCCGATAAAATTATTGATAGCTCCAATAAAAATAAAAATAAATTTGTACACTTTTGATTTTTTTTTTAACTTTTTTCTTTTCATGTCAACGTTCACACGCACAATATATGCTTACTTAGGATTTGACTTGATTCAACAACAAAGCAGTCGGGGCAATGGCAAGCCGAAACCGGTCGAAAATGTGGTTATTTGAAGTTTGGATTTTTTCCCCCCACAACTGAGGTAGGTAGATTACATTTTTAGAGACTAAAGTACCAAAAAAAAGGTACCGTTGGGTACCGGTACCGTATCGGGTCAAATGTGAACGGTACCCATCCCTACTGACAAAGCACAATACCTGTTGGTTTTTAGTTCACTCATTGTTCAGGGAAACACATTGTTAATACACCTGGAACCCCTGACTGTCTTTTTTTAAGATTAAAATGTATTGTCATCGTACAGGGCAAGTACAGTACAACAAAAATAACTTCAGTGCAAATACAAAAGTAAAGTGCAAAATACAATGTATAAGTGATTCAACTGGAGTACATGTATAAATGAGTATTAGTGCTAATCAGACACATAATACAATTTTGGTTTAAATATCAATCTTCTATCTAGAGAAGCAGGTTTTAACAGGAAGCATTTGTCGTATATTTCTAAATGAAAACATGAATAAATGCAAGTGAAATGTACAAGGAAAATGATTAGAAAGACAAATGCTGATTGATAGAAGGGCCATTTAGAGTACACCATGTGAAGTTATTTCTGAGACCCTAGGCTTGAGAGGGTAGAGGCGGTTGACTCCCCAGAAACAGATGGCTGACCTTAAGACAATAAAACTGACCCCTACCCTAAGTAAGGACTTTCAAGTTACGACATGGCAGAGTGGTCAGGGGACAGAGTGAATCGGACTGTAAAAAGAGCCTCTCAGATAGATGAGTCAGCAGCACTCAAGTGAGGCCAAGTGTTCAAAATGCATCAAGGTTTAGCAAATCAGAAAACGGAAGAAACAATAAGAAATGCAGTTGTGGTGAAATGCTAATGCTAAATATAAAATAATGAACCCAATAGGCATATGGTTTGTTGTCTGGGCACTGTCTGAAAAAGTAGTCTGTTTCTTATCTAGACTATGTAAACATTTTAGTCACAAGCATGAGGATGTTACTCAGGGAAAAACTAATCCTCTCATCAAGTGAAGTGTCAGCAAGATTCAAACTGTGAAAACCGTTGTCACCAGACCCAAACGGTTGTGTCAGCCTAAATTGTGTAACATGTTGTCACCAGACCCGCAGACAAGTTCCTGCTGGAATATGGCCAAATAAGGAAAGCGTATGGACGTGAATAGGCAGGCAGGGATGCTCTCTCTCTCCCCCTCCCCCTCTCTCTCTCTCTCTCTCTCTCTTCCTCTGATAAAAAGGGCTGATGGCGACGGACAAAGACACACACACACCCGGTGACGGGAGCGAGGAGACAAGAGAGGATCTCTGGAGGGCCGAACCAAAGAGACACAGCGAGAAGGGACCTGGAGCATGGAGACACAGAGCCATTGACACCAGATGACAGAAAACGATCGCTTCGCAGCAGGAGAAGCCTACCACCAAAGGAGAGACGAAAAACGAGCGCTCTCTGCTGAGCACCGATACTCACGGAGACCAGGTTGTCTTGACAACCAGACCAGCGAACCACTAAGAGAGGACTCTGTGTTGTCATGGGAAACCCGAGAGACAACAACACCACCACCGGAGAAACGGCTCTGATCGGCCCTAGCTGATCAGATCATGGACAAAACTGCCACATCAAAGAGACAATTAGATTGAACCAAAGAGACGATGTACTTGTTTTAATTCCTGAGCTGTGGTATTAATAAACACCGCAGTTGTATTTTGACCACGTTGTCCGTCTCCCCTCACTTGAACCGAACATCTGAAAATACCTAAAACAATGCAGAGGAAAGGGTGATATAGAAAACTATACAATCATTTAGATAGAGATGAATGAAGCCAGAAAGATACTTCAATTGGTCCGTGACCCGTGCTACATTCGACCAGAACCGGTTGAAGACGACGGCAGCCACTTCTCAAGGACACGGAGAGGTTCTCCCCCATCATCGAAGCCCTCTGCGACTGAATGATCGTCCACTTCAGCCAAGGCCAGCGGGACTAGGTAAGTGATGATGGTGCGTTTAAGATTGGTAATGGTCGAAGCAGTCTCGCATTTTGGGGTTGCTATTGCATTAGGTAGAAATGAGTTGTAAATGGACCAGGATAATGTTGGTGTTGGAGGAGTACCGGGGTCCAGGTTTCACAACCTGGCTCTGGTCTCAGCCACACACCGGCGCTGCACTTAGGAAGCGTAGGGGTTAGGGGATGTTCAGTTAGGATGCCTATAGTTGGTACAAGGCCAAGTGAGGAGAGGAAATAGATGTCTGTATTTAGTTATATCAGCTTAGGGGATAGGCTAGGGATTAGGTAAAATATTTGAGGGGACCGGCGTAGGAGCAGTAGAATGGAGATTAGTCACAGATAGCGGGAAGTGGGACTGTGCGTGACGTAGTGGTTCATTAAAGGGTAAAGAGGAGTAGTCAGATCTTAAAGAGTAGAATAAGAGAACCGTGGTGAAGTACAGGGGTAGCCTGGTTCCGCGAAGAGAAACAGAGAACAGGGAGATGAGAAGAGGTTAGGGTTCGGGCTAGGATGCTGTAGAAACCACACTTAGAATCGGTGCGACGGAGTAATGGACTTTGGAAGACGTTCCATAAGCGAATTACCAATTCGAATCCGACGTCATTTAGGCTCAGGTTGGCTAAGGTCGATATCTGAAGAACATCAGCCGCGTGGAGGAATGAGGTAGAACTCTTCACGGGCTACTATACATGAATGGAGTGGGTTTTCTCAGGGGTATAGCAAGTCGGACTCAGTAGATATATGAAGCACTTTGGAAGTAGATACTGCACATGTGATTAGAACATAGGGGGATATTGTGTGAAAAAAGCGAGCAAATGCGCTAATGGATGGTATGCTTATGGATGAGACATTGTTTTACTAAGTATATGTGTTTAGATGGATGAATGTTAGGAGCTCTGAGTGAATGCCAAGGTATTTTTTGTATTATTATGAACCAGGTGGCCAAGGCTGCAACGGGGAAACCGCACCCCTGTCTGGGAAGAGGCGTTTATTTAGCTGCCAGTGTTAGCTGGCGCGACGGGACTAGCGTGTGGTCGCTGTGTTGCGTTGTCGAGTGAATTGAATGAATGGCATGTGTGATGGAACCTAGATGATGTGAAGTGTGCGTTAAAATTTTTCAGAACGGTGGTGTGGAAGTCTAAAAGTAATGTAGTAACGATCAAAGAAAACGGGGATTTTGGAGCTGATGACGTCACTGGAAGCGTCGGAGCTGGGGGTGCGTTTAATATACTGTGTATTTCGGTCAGGCGGGGCCAATCGGGCGAGCGTGCTAGAATAAGGATAATGATATATGTTCTGGGAACGGGGGTTTAATAGGATTAAAGTTATGTTGCGGGGGAAAGCAGGGGTTGTGTAAACGTCGCGATGTGTTGTGCCGCTCGGATCAACAGGAGACTGGGCCGTTTAGGAGGAGTGATGTTGGATGCTAAGCTAGTAGGAGCTAGCTGTGCTGAGCTAACGAAGCTAAGATGCTAAGCTACCTGTGCTAACAATATAGCATGATTGGACTCTCGGGGAATCTCGCGTGTTGCTACTCTTTGCTGGCGCGGGATCTTAGAGAGACGGTGGACAGGGACTTCCGGTGTAGAGGATTCTGGGAATTGTAGTTTTGTGGTTGAGGTAGAACGTCAAGTTGTCGTCTTGGTATGGTTTACGTGATGACGCACTTGCGGGGGAGGGCGTGGGCGCCTCCTACAGGAAGTGGTGAGTGCTGTAGTGCAATGGTGGTGATGGACAAGACGTTCCAGCGGAGGGCGCTGTTGCCTCTTTTATAGTTTCACCTTTACAGGTGGAACGAGGTGCAGTAAACAATAGAGAACAGTTGTGATTATTATAGGTTTTGAAGCGCGGCAATCTGTGGGAATTTGTGAGTTCTTTTTATCGGTTTTTTCTGTTGTTGATGATGGGTGTGTTTGCTGGTTTGATTATAGGTCTGTATTTGTTATGGGCCAGGGGTAATGGCGCTGGTGGGATAGTATGGGATAGATGTGTGAGTTTGTTTGTGACTTTGGTTGCGTGAACCCCCCCCCCCCTTTTTTCCTCTGTCTCTTCCTCCCTCGTTCACACTCTCCCCTTCCTCCTTCCCTCCCTCCCTCCCTGTCCCTCCCTCCCTCCCTCCCTCCCTCCCTCCCTCCCTCCCTCCCTCCCTCCCTCCCTCCCTCTCTCTCTCCCTCCCTCCCTCCCTCCCTCTCTCCCTCCCTCTCTCCCTCCCTCCTTCCCTCCCTCCCTCCCTCCCTCCCCCCCCCCCCCGCCCCCCTCCGCTCCATCCCTATCTCCCAGCTTGACTTTGTGGGATGACAGGTGCGCAAAGGGAGTTTTGTTGTTGCCTTTATGGTGGGCTTGGAGTATTGGTTATATTAATATAGTGATACTTGCTAAAATAGGATTACATAAGGATAAATAGAATATTCATGGTCATTCTTTTGGTCTGATTAAAGTTAAGGTTGATTTAGACGGTTTTGGTAATAGTTAATGTTGCATTGTGTGCCCCCCCCCCCCTTCCTCCCCTTAGTCCCTGTATCCCTGTATCCCTCCCTCCTTTTTTCTTTTCCCTTCGCCCCCCCTCTGTCTCTCCTTGTATTTCGCCATCCCTAGATTGCGGCGTATGTTGTGGGTTATTGGTTTGTAGGTTTATTTGTACTGCGTTGTTATTGTGTATGTGAAGTAGGTACCGGATGGGCGTTGGCCTGTCTAGGTGCAGGTGGTGGTAGGATGATTTGTGATATTCTTGGTGTGGTAAAGCTTGGGGTGTTTCCGTTCAGGTTCGAAACTGAAGGGAGGACGCTTTGGGCTGTGAGTTGACGGTTCTTTGTGTATTCAAGGATCTGAAGGATATTGCGGTGGCATGGTGCGGGTGTCCGTGAATTTATTAACGTGGCCAGCTGTACTATGTGTCGGTCGGGGTTTTAGTGATATGAGTTGCTAAAAGTTTATTGTTTTCCCTGATTGGTGGTTGGTAGCAGTAGCAGCACTAATTAATTTTTATTAAGTGTTGTGGGGGGTAATGGTTGTGTGTAAGGATGAATGAAATGGATGTTGTAGGAGGAGTATGAATGACATTGAGGTTGTAGGAGGAGTGTGAAGCGAAAGCGAATAATACATTTAGTCGATACGCTAATCGGGCATTTAAAGTAAGAAATAAGGTTAGGATGAACAGATTCATCAAGCAAAGAGAGATTAGAATCAGATGAAGGACCAGGTTTACAAAGGATTATTAGACAATGGATAGGAAGGGGATTAATGATTATATTTCCCAGGAAATCAGGTGGAGAGAGCACACAGGGGATTGGAAACCTCCAGTGTTCCTGTTGAGGGAACGGACAAAAAACAAGATAAGCTGTATCGTTATTTTTTCAAGCAAATCACACTGTGTCTCTCTAAATATTTTAGTATAGTGTTGCCCGACATTTCCAATGCATAACGAATAGTGGGAATAAGGGAAATGCCACTGTATTAAGTCTGGATGTTTCTGCTTTCTTTCTGTACAGGTGCTCGGCCGGACAGGAGCTCTAACGATTTCCATAGCCAACTAGGGAAACGGCTGTGTTTAGCCTTGGTATAAGTATGAATGATAAGCCAATTATCAATCCTTGTCTGCACAGTAAAATTTTGACAGTGTGAGTGTTTTAACTCAAGTAAGTAGAAAATAGTGTAAGACGGAGAAACTTGTTTTTTCAAACGGTGATTACAGGAGTGGTTGAAAGGGGAGTGAATGACAGTAGCATAGGAAGTTCACCTTAGAGGAACGTTGATAGGAACGACTGAAGCGATAGATGCGATAACAATAGAATAACAACCAAACAATATGGAAAAGGGCCTTAGTGATCGGGCCATTGGGGGGAGAAGGCCGAGAGCCTCTGCAGACATTTCCCAGATAGACTTTACCAGTGATTATGATCTGATTGATTGGAATATGGACTTCTCTCATGTGACCAGTACGACAGAAGGACTTGAAGTGTTGACTTTGGTTCCGATACAGGGGAGTGAACCAGTGACAACGGTGTTACTCCGACCAGAACCGATTCAAGCTGGAGTGTCCATTGCAGGCGACTGCGGTTTAACCAAGGGGCAGAAAAAGAGACTGGGGTTACAGCAGTCCCACGAAGTCCACTCTGGCCGGATGGCTGGAACTGAGACCGACAGTATGGAATACACGAACAGTTTCTACAGCCCACCCGTTTCCCATGTCCACCCTGCCCTCAGCACCAAAGCCAAGATGAGAGGCGGAGCCCAACGATGGGAAGTCAAACCGCCAGTGCTGAGATGGGGGAAGAGGCAGCATACTATAGACGACAGAGAGCGTTTGTGACAGCGTTCGAACAACACGAGGCAGTTCATCGAGATCTGATGAAGACACAGCTGGAGATCGGTCAAGCCGCACACGAGACTCAGAGATTGGAACGAGAACTGGCAAGAAAGGCTGCGCTGCTAGAAGCGACAGCTGTTGAGATCATGCTTCGGGCGTCTGACCTAGGCCGCCGGGATCAAAGAGTGCCCTGTGCCCCGTTGCCCGGACAGGGAACTGGGCCGCGACAGGGTGAACAGAACCGCAGGAGGGGTGAGTTTCCAGGCCCCTCCCAACAAGAGAAGGCCCGAGGAGAGGCAGCAGAAAAGGACAGGTATGCCCCTCTCTCCTCCAGGCAACAGGACATGCGACCAGAGGACAGGAGAGGGGTGGACCTGGCGAGGACTGTGGGAGGCCAGCCGAGAGACTGTGGGAGTCGTGGTAAACTGGAACCCCTGGGATGGCCGGCGTCGGCTGTGTGCTGGGATTGTGGGGAGGTTGGCCATTTCGCTCGGTCATGTGACAAAGGGTGGAGGGCTCAGCAAAAGTCCGATAGAGGGCGAGAGTCCATCAGAAAACAGAGTTGCTGGGAATGTGGAGAGTTGGGACATTTTCAGAGGGGGTGTCTGCATAGGTCATAGGTTAATTAAGAGCAAAGCGGAAATGCACAAACAAAGCCTATTGGGTGCTCGAGTAAATAGAGTTATTGATCAATTAAAATGGAAATGAGACTGATTAGAATAAGGATAGAGATGAGGATACATAGATAAGGTTTGATTAGGTGTGCGAGTTACTAAAATGGTTTGGAAGACTAACCAGGGTAAGTTGGGGCTATAGAGGGATGAAGTAACTGGGAAAATTGCATGGATTAATCTAAACTAACAAAATGTATGGTTTTAGACAGGAACAATGGAACATATAATATTAGACAGAGTTAGAAACAAAGGACTATTTATAGTAGTGATTACAATACTTGATCAAAGGGTGGTCAAAGTTGAATTAAGGAATTAAAAAAAAAAAAAAAAAAACACAATTATTATTTCATTACTTATTTTATTTCTTTTTGGATTTCTAGTTTTGCTGTCTTAGTTTTGCGGGGGTATTTATGCCTCTAGATGATTGTTAAGTTCTGTTTGATGGGTGTGTAGCATGTAGGCGCTCACAATTTTTTGTTTGTTAATTTGTTTGTTTTTGTTTGGTACTCTAATAGTTATAGGAACTGGCTGGCTGGGGGAGTTCTCTCGCCGGTCAGGGATAGCAGGTGGTGGTGACACAGCGGGACTGGTAGGAAGTCTGATATAATGAGCTGGGAACTGAGAATGGACGGGAGCTGGTTCATGGTTTGTTTTCCGCTCATTAAGACTCCAGATGTAGAATCTGGAGGGTTGTGTCACTTTTTGGGTTATGATAAGTGTTGGGGAAACATATTTCTCTGTCTATAGAAAGCTCCGTAAGTTTTTGGTCGCAAATTGGCCAGACAGTGTTCATGTAGAGTGCAGACATGTGAATTTGATGATTGACTTATGGAAGACTCTGCACCGGCTTGTTGAAAGCTGGCGGAGTGTGTGTGATGTGTGTTTAAAGGGACTGTGGTTTGTTGACCATGCACATAGGTTCTGTTGGTGATTGGCCTCGTCTAGAGCTGACTGTCCGGACCGAGGAGCTGTCGGGAAACGAGGTATTTGATAGTGAAATAATGGATATTCCACTGTCAAGGGTGGAGGTAGTTGTGTTGATCTTGAGATATTGAATCTAGTAAAACAGTACAGCACAAAAAGAAATGAGACAAAGATGATTTGATTGAATGCTAACGTAAGAAGCTGTGAAATACATAGATAATTAATTGGAGAAAAATGTATTGTCAAAATGCAGAACAGTAAAGATGTATCTGCGAAAATAAAAGATTCCAATCTATTGTGTGTTTTGTAAATAATAATCCAAAATGCAAAAAGGACAGAGGGAAAATCGTTTCCTTCTGTGGAGAATCGGAGCAGGACAGAGATCTACATGCATACGAAGAAGAGGCGGTGATTAGCACAAAATACAACAAGAAGAAACAAAACGGTCAAAAACGAGTTAGCAGTAAAGGCCTCAGGAGGTTTAAACAGGTATAACTGACAGGGATGAAAGCGAAGAATAATTGAGGCCTCAGTGGTCTTTTCAAGGAGAAGAGATGATTTATGTTTGCTTGTTTGAATCTCCCTCGATGTGTAGAGTGTTAATTTTTTGGGTAGGATGTATTAATCTTTTCTTGCAGAGTCCATTACACAAAATAGACATTTAAGCTAATTACACGGATAAAAAATAGTCTAAACAACAAAGCTATTATTGAAAGAGTGTTTCTTGTAAAAACAGGAACAGCTTTCTTAGACTGGATGTCATAATAATAACTGATAAATGTGTATAACTGTGAAAGGAGGAAAAGGTAGGTGAAATGATGATTTTGTAACTGTACAGATGGAAAAGGGTTTTGTAGTTCGATTTGGGTCAGTTTTGGATTTTTTTGAAATTTTGAAAAATATTAGCAAAAATTATGATTATGATTTTTAACATGTTTAATTTAGAAAATGTATGTTGTATAGTGGGTTATTAAACCCCCTAAGGGTGGATTGTCGTATATTTCTAAATGAAAACATGAATAAATGCAAGTGAAATGTACAAGGAAAATGATTAGAAAGACAAATGCTGATTGATAGAAGGGCCATTTAGAGTACACCATGTGAAGTTATTTCTGAGACCCTAGGCTTGAGAGGGTAGAGGCGGTTGACTCCCCAGAAACAGATGGCTGACCTTAAGACAATAAAACTGACCCCTACCCTAAGTAAGGACTTTCAAGTTACGACATGGCAGAGTGGTCAGGGGACAGAGTGAATCGGACTGTAAAAAGAGCCTCTCAGATAGATGAGTCAGCAGCACTCAAGTGAGGCCAAGTGTTCAAAATGCATCAAGGTTTAGCAAATCAGAAAACGGAAGAAACAATAAGAAATGCAGTTGTGGTGAAATGCTAATGCTAAATATAAAATAATGAACCCAATAGGCATATGGTTTGTTGTCTGGGCACTGTCTGAAAAAGTAGTCTGTTTCTTATCTAGACTATGTAAACATTTTAGTCACAAGCATGAGGATGTTACTCAGGGAAAAACTAATCCTCTCATCAAGTGAAGTGTCAGCAAGATTCAAACTGTGAAAACCGTTGTCACCAGACCCAAACGGTTGTGTCAGCCTAAATTGTGTAACATGTTGTCACCAGACCCGCAGACAAGTTCCTGCTGGAATATGGCCAAATAAGGAAAGCGTATGGACGTGAATAGGCAGGCAGGGACGCTCTCTCTCTCCCCCTCCCCCTCTCTCTCTCTCTCTCTCTCTCTCTCTTCCTCTGATAAAAAGGGCTGATGGCGACGGACAAGGACACACACACACCCGGTGACGGGAGCGAGGAGACAAGAGAGGATCTCTGGAGGGCCGAACCAAAGAGACACAGCGAGAAGGGACCTGGAGCATGGAGACACAGAGCCATTGACACCAGATGACAGAAAACGATCGCTTCGCAGCAGGAGAAGCCTACCACCAAAGGAGAGACGAAAAACGAGCGCTCTCTGCTGAGCACCGATACTCACGGAGTCCAGGTTGTCTTGACAACCAGACCAGCGAACCACTAAGAGAGGACTCTGTGTTGTCATGGGAAACCCGAGAGACAACAACACCACCACCGGAGAAACGGCTCTGATCGGCCCTAGCTGATCAGATCATGGACAAAACTGCCACATCAAAGAGACAATTAGATTGAACCAAAGAGACGATGTACTTGTTTTAATTCCTGAGCTGTGGTATTAATAAACACCGCAGTTGTATTTTGACCACGTTGTCCGTCTCCCCTCACTTGAACCGAACATCTGAAAATACCTAAAACAATGCAGAGGAAAGGGTGATATAGAAAACTATACGATCATTTAGATAGAGATGAATGAAGCCAGAAAGATACTTCACATTGCTGCATTATTTTTTAATGACTGCGATTTAGTCCAGAACTCCATTGCTGTCTTGTAATTCTGTTAGAATTCCATAGCTGTAGTTTGGGGCAATAACAATGGAGACAGAGTCATACTTATATACATAAGGTACTTCATATTGGCTAACTTCTAGTCAGTTAAATGAATAGTTAATCTCCTATACTCTAGAGTCTAGGATATGTTATCCATACTGTTCAAACTCTGAACTCTGTTTCCTACTGCCTTACACTGGAATCACCAACCACAAACTATATTCTACACATTTAACTCTTGTGTGATAGCCTGTACAATAATGCTGCATACACTGCATGTATAGTATATCTATCCACTTCTGTCTGAATACACCTGCATATCATCTTTTTATATACCTTTATATATATATCTTTACCTTGCACTGGTCAGTATGACTTACTACCATAGTGTCTTTATACCTGTAACACTGTACATACATCTGATCAGCACTAGTCATTTATATATATATACTCCAGTTTAATCCTATTGCACTTTATTGTTACATTTGTATATAGGTAAGGGTTATGGTACACACACACATAACTGACTAGAAGTTTGCCCAATTTGAAGTACTTCATGTATAAGAATGACTCACTTTCTCCATTGGTATTGCCCCAAACTACAGCTATGAAATTCTAACAGGACTACAAAACAGGAATGGAGTTCTGGACTAAATCAGTCATTCAAAAGAATGCAGCAATGCTGCCTGAAGCTGTTTTTCTAGATATACGGTTGATATTGAAACTAGCTGTAGTTTTTGTATAATTTTTTTGGAATTCCATATAGAATATTTATGTGGAGAAGAGTTTTGCTTCTACCATAATTGCCTTGTTTGGCTCCTTATATCCTGTTTATTTTTTTGGGGGGATGTATGTCCTGGTTCCACATGGAATTAAGAAACTATTTCAATAAGAAGTACTTTAAATTGAGGACTTTTAACAGAGTACTATTCTATTAGTGTATTGTACTTTTGCTCAATACTTTTCTCAGCACTGCCAAATAATAAACCAAAATATTGTCAATGTGTACACTTTCTTATAATTTCCTTTTTAACCACGCTGAGAGAAATGCATGTTCTATTAGCTTTACACACGTGCGCCACGCCCGACCAATCTTATCGTAGAAGCCACGCAGCACTATTTGCATCAACCTCCTATAAATAAGGCAGGAAACCAAAAGCGACCGTCACCATTCGATTCTGATAAGCCGTCGAACATGCCTGAACCAGCCAAGCCAGCGCCCAAGAAGGGCTCCAAGAAAGCCGTCACCAAAACCGCTGCCAAGGGAGGCAAGAAGCGCAGAAAGTCCAGGAAGGAGAGTTATGCCATCTACATTTACAAAGTCCTGAAGCAGGTTCATCCCGACACCGGCGTTTCCTCCAAGGCCATGGGGATCATGAACTCCTTCGTTAACGACATCTTCGAGCGCATCGCTGGAGAAGCCTCGCGCCTGGCTCTCTACAACAAGCGTCGCACCATCACCTCCAGGGAGATCCAGACCGCTGTGCGTCTGCTGCTGCCCGGTGAGCTGGCGAAGCACGCTGTGTCTGAGGGAACCAAGGCTGTGACCAAGTACACTAGCTCCAAGTAAACTACCCTGTTCACTGAAGATTAACCCAAAGGCTCTTTTAAGAGCCACCCACTCTGTCCTGAGAGAGTTATTCCTATTATTATCATGATTATCGCGCTCTTCATCAAAGTGGTTGTTGAGTGCCGGGTATTGCCAAATGTCCTACATTTGGTTTGCACAGGTTTATGTGTCTGTCGGGAGATGACATTTTATATATTTAATAATAAATTACTTACAACTGTAATCATAGTTTGGATGGCTATTAAGTTGCAAATTATATTTACTAGTCAAAATCCTGTGATTTTAGGTTGTTGACAAGCGCTAGATTGGATAGACTTCTAGCTTGTAAATCACGTTTATACTGTAAAATAATATATATCATGCCTTATTAGAACCCTGATCAATAATACATTATTGGTCTTTATAATACACATGGATACTGTTTAGTTTAGCATTTTCAAAGTGGAAATGCTATTCCAAAAATAATACATTCCAGGCTCATATATAATTATAATGAAACAGATTAACTACCCCATAGCCAAACACACGTCCTATGATTTCCAACAGACATGTGCAAATAATATTCATCATTTGATCATAATGAGCTCTGTATATTTCTGTACAATTTACAACCTTGTATGTTAAATACATTATTACAATAATAACGGTAACCTTTTATAACGTTATTGTTGACATCTGACATCATCAAACTCCAGCAATCAGAAGTCTAAAATCTGACTTCATAAGTAACCCTCAGCAATACTGATCTTCTCTGGTCCCTTCTCCCTCCATGTTTAGCAGGATACACAGCCTCCACATCTGGCTGAAAGGTTATTCTGCTCATCAGGCATCCCCTGTGGTTTGGACTTCAACACATTCACTGATACACCACACCATGCTCAATAGTTGCTTTTATGTTTCACAAGGTGCTCTGAATCTGCCCTTAATAACCATTAATAACATGGTATAGTACATTTTAAAACCATGATATCAATGTGTTGTGTAGTGTTGGGTCTTTATTCCTCTTTTACTTACTTTTTATTTTACTGCTTGAAGCACATTCTCAGGAGCTCGTAAAGAACCAAGCATTTCACTGTAATGTACATGCACTTTATACATGGCAAATAAAAGCAAACTTGAAACTTGAACTACTTGTACTAGGCACTGTGAATCTAAATGGGCTATTTCAGCACCATGGACAGTACCAGACCACACTGACCAACCATTTTGGAAACCGGGAAAGCATGCAGACCAACCAAAATGGACCCCAGACAAGAATCTGGGGCAAACTAATGGGATATATAAATTGAATAAGTGCAACCATGTGAACCCAGCTGCCACGAGGAACTCATGAACCAGACATGTCTTAGAATTTACACCCCTGTAAATGTCCTAACCCAACCCCCTCCAATGTACAGTAATTTACCTAGTATGGTTTTGTCAACATTCCAATGTACAGTTTTGCTTGTACAGTGCCCCCCCCCCCCCCCACAAAACCCCACCCAACCCCCTCCAATGTACAGTTTTTACGTCAATGTATATACTCCCTTTTCTGGACTCTTGCAAATCTGGTATGCCATAAATGTATAGATTATCTGTATGTCATATATGTCCTGATGAATTGAAAATGGGGGACCCTGATGTAAACAAGACGAAAGTATTTCTCTGCTCTGCATCCCCTTCCTTAACAATTGTGTGTATTGAGCTGTACTGTATTTGTACCCAATCTGCAATCTGTTAATAAAGTTTTCAATCAATCAATCAATCACGTGACACCAGTTCTATGGTCAAAAGTGTGTGAGAGGGGGGTTATTATGGGCTGCAGCTTTTGGCCACGCCCAGCATGATGCGCTCTCTCAGTCTTCTTTTACGTCCTCAGCTACTATTTATATTCAGAGGGCTTTGCCTTTGTTCGTCATTACTTCTTTTCATTTGTTTAGAACTCATCCCAGAAGAAAATGTCTGGTCGTGGAAAGGGAGGAAAGGGACTCGGAAAAGGAGGCGCCAAGCGTCACCGTAAAGTTCTCCGTGACAACATCCAGGGAATCACTAAACCCGCGATCCGTCGCCTGGCGCGCCGCGGTGGAGTGAAGCGCATCTCTGGTCTGATCTACGAGGAGACTCGTGGTGTGCTGAAGGTCTTCCTGGAGAACGTGATCCGTGATGCCGTCACCTACACCGAACACGCCAAGAGGAAGACCGTCACAGCCATGGATGTGGTCTATGCTCTGAAGAGACAGGGACGCACTCTGTACGGCTTCGGCGGCTAATCGTATATTCAATCCAAACTATCCCAAGACCCAAAGGCTCTTTTCAGAGCCACACACATCTTACTAGAATTGAGTCGATTTCATGTTGCTTCTCAGAATAAGATTAATCCTTAGCTGCTAGATATGTACGCCTCCTAGTCGATTAGGACAATGAACAATTCTATACGTATATATATTATGAAAATTGCATACAGATCATTAAAAATGTCTTAAGCCTGAGAAGAGAAGTAGTCTAGGTCCGTGTACGTTTTGATAGTTCGTTTTTCGTTTCAAAAGGAAAAACGAAAAAACGGAAATACGAGGTGTTTCCTATTTCCGTTTGAAACCAAAATCAAAAACGGGGAAAAACTGAAATACGTGCCTGTTTTTCGTATTTTGGTATCAGAATCAAATGAAAAAAAGGAGTCAATAATGGGCCGTGTACGTTTTGATAGTTCGTTTTTCGTTTTTGATGTGAAGAATGGAGAACGGAACCACGTGACAAGTACATTTTTCAATGTAAAAGCCATGCACGATCTAACGTTAACGAATATGTATAACGTTATGAATAAATACATAAATACATGCATACAGATCTATACCAGGGTAACGCTATGATACATACATTTTTTGTTTTGTGCATTTCATTTAGACATGATATTGTATGTGAAGTAATAGCCTAATAATATGGAAATAGCCTGTGTGGTCTGTATCCTAGTTCAGTGGAGTGGTCGGCAATAGGCGGCTCGCAGACCGAAATAGGTCCGCCAGCAATAATATCTGCCGATCAGATTATTTTGAGAATATGATTTGTGATGAAGACTCGCTTTATTGTATCGGAATCGGGAGACTTAGGTAAAGTTAGAAAGATATTCACAGATTCGAATTTCCGCGTCAATAATTCTTAAGCGAAATGTTTTTAAAACACAAAGGACACCTCTTTCCTATCGTAGTAAGGTAGACAATGAGCTACAACCTTACTTTCACCTAAACGAGGCGAGCCGGCCTCGGAGCTGTACATTTAATAACTAATAATAATAAATTGATCTATATGTGCAGTCGGCCTTGACGAGGCAAGTGCGCAGCCAGGGACCGTCTAAAAAGTGCAACACCGAAAAGAGGCACTGCAAAAAGATTGATTGATTGATTGATTGATTGATTGATTGATTGATTGAAAAGTTTATTAACAGATTGCAGAATGGGTACAGTACAGTACAGCTCAATACATACAATTGTTAAGGGGATGCAGACCAGAGAAAGACTTTCGTCTTGTTTACATCAGGGTCCCCCATTTTCAATTCATCATAACATATATGACATACATGACATACAGATAGACAGTACTGCTACATCTATACATTTATGACATATCAGATTTGCAAATACAGTACTGTTTGTGATACAAAAATTTCCAGAAAAAGAGTGTATATACATTTGGCGTAGAAACTGTACATTGGAGGAGGTTGGGTGGGTGGGGTGGGGTTGGGTGGGTGAGGGCTGTACATTGGAGGTGTGGGGGGGGGGGGGGTGGGGTTGGGTAGGGGACACACACACATTTTACACTGTACATTGGAATACTGACAAAGCCTTACTTGGTCATTTACTGTACAACTAGGTTAGGACATTTGTAGGGGCCAGTTTCGAATTGCAGTCTCACGTAGGTGTTTTTTGAGAGTGTTTTTGAAAGTGGGTAGTGATTCACATTCCTTTACAGCTTTAGGTAGGGCGTTCCACATTGATGTGGCATAATTGCGAAACGTGTTTAGTCCCTTGTTTGAGCCGAATCTGGGTTTTACATGATTTGTGGAGCTCCCTCTGGTGTTGTGATCGTGGTATTCACTGACCTTTGGGAAGTATTTTGACATGTACATGGGTACCTTGGTCGCGTAGTGTATCTTGTAGACCAGGCCCATTGCAAGTTGCTATACTCTGTCGTCTACTCTAAGCCAGTGTTTCTCAACTGGTGGGTCGCGACCCAAAAGTGGGTCGCGGGCCATTTTGAGTGGGTCGCGGATGTGATTTTTTTTTTTTTTTAATAACTTTTTTTTACCCACTACCTATCTTTGTGAAAGTGGCTTCTCAGCTCTGGTCCAGCTGAAGACAAAGCAGAGGAACAGATTGGACATTGAGCATGACCTCAGAGTTGCTTTGTCTACCATCACCCCAGACTTTGAGACTCTTGTCAGGAGCAAACATCCCCATTTATCCCATTAGTTCCCTGGGATGTTAAGCTAAGAAGTCTGCTAAGAAGGATATATTATTTATTATTATTATTATTTTATTTCATTGTGTTTTTAGCCCTAGTTGCACTTTTGTTGCAACCCCAGTTATCCCATTAGTTCCCCCAAACTTAGGTCTGTTATGTTAAGCTAAGAAATCTGCTAAGAAGCATATTATTTATTATTATTTTATTTCATTGCGTTTTTAACCCTAGTTGCACTTTTGTTGCACTTTGTGTTTATTTCATGTTTTTAACAGTGCATGAAATATTGTGTATTACTGCAAAAAAAATGAAATAAATCATAGTGGTTAAAAAATTTGGGTCGCGACTTAATGACTAAGGAAAATGTTGGGTCCCGAGGCTAGACCAGTTGAGAACCACTGCTCTAAGCCATCCTAGGTTGTCAAAGTGGGCAGGGGTGAGGTGGGTTCTAGGAGTCAGGTCAAGCAGTAGTCTGACCAGTTTGTTTTGAGATGTTTGTAATTTTGTTTTTAGTGCCTTTGAGGTGCTTTGGTACCATGAGGTGCAAGCATAGTCGTAGTACCCTTGAATGAGTGCTCCTGCTAGAGTCTTCAGGGTATTCTTGTTTACCAGAGAGGAGATCTGGTACAAGAATTGCATTCGTTGGTTGACTTTTTTTATTACATTGGATGCCATTTTGTCACAGGAAAGATTAGCCTCTAGGATGGAACCCAGGTAGGTAATTTCATCTTTCCTTGTGATAATATTGTCACCCACTGTAACCGAGAAGCCGTCGGTCTTGCTGAGTTTGTTATTTGAACCGAAGAGAATGGACTCTGTTTTGCCCATGTGTAATGATAGTTTGTTGTCGGCGAGCCATATGCAGATTTTGATGGTGAGCAATATCTTAAAACATATTTGTACATACATGACTTATTACTGTATAAGCATGTAAATATTCGCATGTAATTGGCTTTGCAGCAGAATGTATAAAGCATGTATAAAGTAGATGATAAAATGTCGTACACCAAAATGTGACGATGTGACTCCCAGCTGACGACATCCAGCTGTAACACGCAGCTGTAAAAAGATATAGGCCTGAGTTTAGCGTTATCTTGTTTTAAAATCACTTTTGTATGCATCAAAAATCACTTGTGTGTTAATAATATCACTTTTTATGCATCAAAAATCACTTGTGTGTTAATAATACTTATCCCGACCCTGGTCTGTATAGCAATGGAGAACAGGTGGACCGCATATTTGTACATACATAACTTATTACTGTATAAGCATGTAAATATTTGCATGTAATTGTACACTAGGCTTGTACCTGACTAAGATACAGTATATTGCAGAATGGGTACAGACTACAGTACAGTACGGCTCAATACACACAATAATAAGGGGATGCAGACCAGAGAGTTTACATCAGGGTCCCCCATTTTCAATTAATCAGGACATATATGACATACACAACATACAGATAGACAGTACTGCTACATCTAGACATTTATGACATACCAGATGTTCAAATTTGAGTACTGTTTGTGATACCAAAAGAGTCCAGAAAAGAGAGTATATATACATTTGACGTAGAAACTGTACATTGGAGGAGGTTGGGTGGGGGGGGGGGAATTGTACATTGGAGGTGGTTGGGTGGGTGGGGGGGGGGGGGGGGGGGGGAACTGTACAACTGTACAATCAAAACTGTAAATAAATACTGTAAATAAGTTTGAATGTTGATAACTGATAACATGTTGTTCAATGGTTTTTTTGTTCAACATATGCATACAGTATACATGGAGTGTATATAAATAAATCCATGGTTAAAAGCAACAGTTTTGTTCCCTGAATTCTGAGTTTATTTGATAGCGATATATTGGTGTATTGAAATACCTTACCCCAGAAATCTTACATAAAAATGTTATGATAGAGTATAAAAATATGCTCACCATATGCATACAGTATACATGGAGTGAGTAGTGAGGTCATATAAAATGATTCTGTAGTGGGAGCATTCTTTGATAGCGATACATATGTATTAACAATTAGATTAAAAACAACTACTCTGCTGAATTCTGCTGACAGCGCTCCTGTGCTTGCGCACGCATGCGCATAACCCACAATCGTTCACTACAATATTCTGCCACAAAAAAGTTATATAAAAAAAAAAAAAAAAAAAATCACATCCGCGACCCACTCAAAATGGCCCCGCGACCCACTTTTGGGTCGCGGCCCACCAGTTGAGAAACACTGGCTTAGAGTAGACGACAGCGTACAGCAACTTGCAATGGGCCTGGTCTACAAGATACACTACGCGACCAAGGTACCCATGTACATGTCAAAATACTTCCCAAAGGTCAGTGAATACCACGATCACAACACCAGAGGGAGCTCCACAAATCATGTAAAACCCAGATTCGGCTCAAACAAGGGACTAAACACGTTTCGCAATTATGCCACATCAATGTGGAACGCCCTACCCAAAGCTGTAAAGGAATGTGAATCACTACCCACTTTCAAAAACTCAAAAAACACCTACGTGAGACTGCAATTCGAAACTGGCCCCTACAAATGTCCTAACCTAGTTGTACAGTAAATGACCAAGTAAGGCTTTGTCAGTATTCCAATGTACAGTGTAAAATGTGTGTGTGTCCCCTACCCAACCCCCCCCACCTCCAATGTACAGCCCTCACCCACCCAACCCCACCCCACCCACCCAACCTCCTCCAATGTACAGTTTCTACGCCAAATGTATATACACTCTTTTTCTGGAAATTTTTGTATCACAAACAGTACTGTATTTGCAAATCTGATATGTCATAAATGTATAGATGTAGCAGTACTGTCTATCTGTATGTCATGTATGTCATATTTGTTATGATGAATTGAAAATGGGGGACCCTGATGTAAACAAGACGAAAGTCTTTCTGCATCCCCTTAACAATTGTATGTATTGAGCTGTACTGTACTGTACCCATTCTGCAATCTGTTAATAAACTTTTCAATCAATCAATCAATCAATCAATCAATCAATCAATCAATCAATCAATCAATCAATCAATCTTTTTGCAGTGCCTCTTTTCGGTGTTGCACTTTTTAGACGGTCCCTGGCTGCGCACTTGCCTCGTCAAGGCCGACTGCACATATAGATCAATTTATTATTATTAGTTATTAAATGTACAGCTCCGAGGCCGGCTCGCCTCGTTTAGGTGAAAGTAAGGTTGTAGCTCATTGTCTACCTTACTACGATAGGAAAGAGGTGTCCTTTGTGTTTTAAAAACATTTCGCTTAAGAATTATTGACGCGGAAATTCGAATCTGTGAATATCTTTCTAACTTTACCCAAGTCTCCCGATTCCGATACAATAAAGCGAGTCTTCATCACAAATCATATTCTCTGCGAGCCGCCTATTGCCGACCACTCCACTGAACTAGGATACAGACCACACAGGCTATTTCCATATTATTAGGCTATTACTTCACATAAAATATCATGTCTAAATGAAATGCACAAAACAAAAAATGTATGTATCATAACGTTACCCTGGTATAGATCTGTATGCATGTATTTATGTATTTATTCATAACGTTATACATATTCGTTAACGTTAGATCGTGCATGGCTTTTACATTGAAAAATGTACTTGTCACGTGGTTCCGTTCTCCATTCTTCACATCAAAAACGAAAAACGAACTATCAAAACGTACACGGCCCATTATTGACTCCTTTTTTTCATTTGATTCTGATACCAAAATACGAAAAACAGGCCCGTATTTCAGTTTTTCCCCGTTTTTTCGATTTTGGTTATAAAACGGAAATAGGAAACACCTCGTATTTCAGTTTTTTTTCGTTTTTTCGTTTTTCCTTTTGAAACGAAAAACGAACTATCAAAACGTACACGGACCCTGCTGCTGCCCGGTGAGCTGGCGAAGCACGCTGTGTCTGAGGGATTGATTGATTGATTGAAAACTTTATTAACAGATTGCAGAATGGGTACAATACAGTACAGCTCAATACACACAATTGTTAAGGGGATGCAGACCAGAGAAAGACTTTCGTCTTGTTTACACCAGGGTCCCCCATTTTCAATTCATCAGGACATATATGACATACATGACATACAGATAGTCAGTACTGCTACATCTATACATTTATGACATACCAGATTTGCAAATACAGTACTGTTTGTGATACAGAAGGAGTCAAGAAAAGGGAGTATATACATTTGACGTAGAAACTGTACATTGGAGGAGGTTGGGTGGGGGGGGTTGGGTACACTGGGATATTGACAACCATACTGGGTAATTTACATTGGAGGTGGGTGGGGGGGGGGGGGGGGGGGCACATTGTATAAACAAGCAAAACTGTACATTGAGGGGGGGGGGGGGGGGGACTCTGTACAAACAAACAAAATTGTACATTGGAACCAAGGCTGTGACCAAGTACACTAGCTCCAAGTAAACTACGCTGTTCACTGACTATTAACCCAAAGGCTCTTTTAAGAGCCACCCACTCTGTCCTGAGAGAGTTATTCCTATTATTATAATGATCGCGCTATTCATCAAAGTGGTTGAGTGCCCCGTATTGCCTTTAGTTTGAACAGTTATTATCATGGTAGGGGGTTCTGTCGGGAGATGAAGTTGTATGTTACTAATTGATTAATAAATTATAACTAACTACTAAATAACTAATCATAGTTTGGATGGCTATTAAGTTGCTAATTATATTTACTAGTCAAAATCCTGTGATTTTAGGTTGTTGACAAGTAGCTAGATTGGATAGACTAGCTTAGTACATCACATTTATACAGTCAATTAATATATCATCACCTGCCGTATTAGAACCCTGATCAATAATACATTATTGGACTTTATAATACACATCGATAATGTTGATTTTATCATTTTCAAAGTGGAAATGCTATTCCAAAAATAATACATTCCAGGCTAATTTAATTATTACAACAACAATAAGCTTTTATAACGTTATTGTTGACATCAAACTCCAGCAATCAGTCTAAAATATGACTTCATAAGTAACCCTCAGCAATACTGATCATCTCCGGTCCCCTCTCCCTCCATGTTTAGCAGGATACACAGCCTCCACATCTGGCTGAAAGGTTACTCTGCTCATCAGGCACCCCCTGTGGTTTGGACTTCAACAAATTCACTGATAAACCACACCATGCTCTCTCCACTCATAATGGTAATGCTTCAAATCTAGTCACAATTTCTCTAGATGTGTTTCTGTCATACAACATAAAATCACAGATTAGGGCCTAACTTTTCTGAACAGTATTTACTAATAAGGACACTTTTGATCAAACTGATCAGCAGCTCAATAGTTGCTTTTATGTTTCACAAGGTGCTCTGAATATGCCCTTACAAAAAAAATATTTTCTGTTTTACCATGGTACCAGTCATATAAATTATTTACCATGGTACAGCCATATAGTAAATGTAATGGAACCATTAATAACATGGTTATAACATGGTATAGTCAATTTTAAACCATGATATCAATGGTACATGGCATCATTTGTTATCATAGAAATGCCAGGATACATTTTTGTAAGAGATGTTTCAAAATGGAAATGGGGGACCCTGATGTAAACAAGACAAACGTCTTTCTCTGGTCTGCATCCCCTTAACAATTGTGTGTATTGAGCCGTACTGTATTGTACCCATTCTGCAATCTGTTAAATATTGATTGATTGATTGAACATTTTATTAACAGATTGCAGAATGGGTACAATACAGTACGGCTCAATACACACAATTCCCATTGAAATGCCTATCTCTTCCTCCCTTCTGAGATAATTGTTGAATATATATATGTAACGGGGAATGAATGAATGAATGAATGAATGAATGAATGAATGAATGAAAACTTTATTTAACAGATTGCAGAATGGGTACAATACAGTACGGCTCAATACATACAATTGTTAAGGGGATGCAGACCTGAGAAAGACGTTTGTCTTGTTTCCATCAGGGTCCCCCATTTTCAATTCATATAGACATTTATGACATACATAACATACATGACATTTATGGCATAGGGACATATAGGTATTTAGTACTGATACATTTGTGACATAGGCGGTATTCAAATATACAGTACTGTTACCCCTAAATCCTGACAGAGTATATACATATGATGGGGAGGGGACTGTGCATTAGGAGGGGGTGGGTGGGTGGGAGGGGAATATACATACGGCGGGGAGGGAATATATACATGCGGTGGGGAGGAGACTGTCTATTAGGAGGTGGTGGGGGTTTTGGGCATTTACGGTGGCCAGTTTCGAATTGCAGCCTCCCGTAGGTGCTCTTTAAGGGCGGTTTTGAATGTGGGCAGGGATTCACATTCCTTTACAGCTTTGGGTAGGGCGTTCCACATTGTTGTGGCATAATTGCGAAACGTGTTTAGTCCCTTGTTTGAGCCGAATCTGGGTTTAACATGATTTGTTGAGCTTCCTCTGGTGTAGTGGTTGTGGTATTCACTGACCTTTGGGAAGTATTTTGACATGTACATGGGCACCCCGGTCGTATAGTGTATCTTGTAGACCAGGCCCATTGCAAGTTGCTGTACTCTGTCGTCTACTCTAAGCCATCCTAGGTTGGCAAAGTGGGCAGGGGTGAGGTGGGTTCTGGGGTTCAGGTCAAGTAGTAGTCTGACCAGTTTGTTTTGTGATGTTTGTAATTTTGTTTTAAGCGCCTTTGAGGTGCTTTGGTACCATGAGGTGCACGCATAGTCATAGTACCCTTGAATGAGTGCTCCTGCCAGAGTCCTCAGGGTATTCTTGTTTACCAGAGAGGAGATCCGGTACAAGAATCTAGTTCGTTGGTTGACTTTTTTTATTACATTGGATGCCATTTTGTCACAGGAAAGATTTGCCTCTAGGATGGAACCCAGGTAGGTAATTTCGTCTTTCCTTGTGACAATATTGTCACCCACTGTAACTGAGAAGCCGTCGGTCTTGCTGAGTTTGTTATTTGAACCGAAGAGAATGGACTCTGTTTTGCCCATGTGTAATGATAGTTTGTTATCAGCGAGCCATATGCAGATTTTGCCTAGTTCCGTGCTGAGGGTTTTTTCAACCTGCAATTTGTTCTTGTCAGAGACCAGCAGGGCTGAGTCGTCCGCAAACAGGAACAAGTTGCAGTCACAGGCTGACGACATGTCATTTGCATAAATTAGGAAGAGTAGCGGTCCTAGTATGCTTCCTTGTGGAACACCACAGCTCACTGTGAGGGGGGGGGATAGAGTACCGTTTACCTCTACCATCTGTTCTCTCCCCTCCAGGTAGGATTGCATCCAGCTCACTGATAGGCTATCAAAACCAATTGCTTTTAGCTTGTCCATTAGAATGGAGTGATTGACAGTGTCGAAGGCCTTTTGTAGGTCCAGCATGACCATGCCGCAGTATTTGCCAGCGTCCACCTCTTGTTTGATGTGGTCGTTCAAATAGAGGAGGCATGTGTCAGTGGAGTGGGACGTTCTGAAGCCAGATTGGAATTCGTAGATTAGGTTTTTTTCCGCCAGGTACTTTTCGACCTGTTCGTAGACTATTTTCTCCATGACTTTCGAGATGGAGGTAAGAATAGAAACAGGGCGGTAGTTGCCTGGGTCTAATTTGCTGCCCTTTTTGTGTAGAGGGGTCACTCTCGCAATTTTGAAGTCCTTGGGGACGTGCCCCTGTTTTATAGAGAGGTTTATTATGTGTGTGATGACTGGGGTGATGGCGGCTGCTGCGTCTCTGAGGAATTTGGAGGGGATGTTGTCATGGCCAGTGGCCTTGTTAGGTTGGAGGGCGCTCAATTTTTTGAGTACCTCATCGGTTGTTACCATTTCAAGTTTGAAGTCGTCTTTGTGGACCCCTAGGTTTTTGTAGTATGCTACTATGTGTTCTACCCCATAATGCCCTGAGTGGGAGGGTAGTTTGTTTACCAGTGTTGTGGCTATGTTTGTGAAGAAGATGTTTAAGTAATTGGCTACATCCAGCTTGTCTGTGATGAGCGTGTTGTCCGTCTTTATGTTTATGTTTGAGAATCTGGTTTTAAGTTTTTAACTGCAGCCTAGTTGATTATTGAGTAATTTCCAAAGTTTATGTCCACAGTCACGGAAACAAGGTGTGTTGACGAGTGACTGTGGCAGTGCGGGCTAGTAAATTAAACTCACTTCCCCATAACAGGGTTAACAGACGCAAAGGGAAGGTTGTTTGGAGTGAATTCACTTCTTAGTGCAGCGGCCTGTGTCGTCGCCCGCGGGCGCGGGAGCCCCCTGTTCGACTCCCCCTCGGGACATTCTCATTTAACATCAAACACAACGCAGACCAATATGAGCCGTCACATATAGATACACAAATGTTCTAGAATGTTTGGTTATGACATCATACTGTGACATCACAAATGTTCTAGAATGTTTGATTATGACATTGTACTGTGACATCACAAATGTTCTAGAATGTTATGACAAAAAAGATGGTTCAATGACTTTATCTAAATCCAATCAATATTACTAATGCCGTTTCAATGTAAGGTTATAAAAATAAACATATAAACATGCATAAATACAATAACCTAAATATATAGCTTTGGCTTCTCTACAGAGAGTAAAGCAGAACAAAATCATGGCTGAAACTCTTCTGCCCTCTACTGGCTAAATGAGAACTTAACTTCTATTAGCTTTACACACGTGCGCCACGACCGACCAATCGTATCGTAGTACTATTTGCATCGACCTCCTACAAATAAGGCAGGAAACCGTAAGCGACCGTCACCATTCGATTCTGATAAGCCGTCGAATATGCCAGCCAAACGAGCGCCCAGGAAGGGCTCCTCCAAGAAGGGTTCCAAGAAGGGTTCCAAGACCGCTGCCAAGGGAGGCAAGACGCGCAGAAAGTCCAGGAAGGAGAGTTATGCCATCTACATTTACAAAGTCCTGAAGCAGGTTCATCCCGACACCGGCGTTTCCTCCAAGGCCATGGGGATCATGAACTCCTTCTGTAACTCCTTCAAGCACTGCAGACACAAGTGGTTTCCTTTCGACGGGTTTATTAAAGGCTTGGTCCTCCAATCCACCGTGAAAACTTAAACAGAAACATATACGTTGCGTCAGGTCAACACAAACAATAATATACACGATATGAAAACAATACATCAGAAAAGCAAAATACAAACAAACATTAATTACCTCGTTGGCTGCATGCTACATAACAAAGGGGTCTTGTTCTTCTGTTCTTGGTAACAGTCTTAGTGGTACACTACACATAGTCGTACACTCTTCGAATCTAGAGAGCCTGTACAACTCGTCTCTGTCCTGCTGCTTGCTCGCAGGTGTCTTAATCAGACCCAAATGTAACAACACAACAGCAGCCTAACGGGACACCACATATGACCAGACGTCAAAATGAATATATTATAAATTGTAGCAAATTAAATAATAAAGAAAATAAGAAATGAAACATAAATACATTCTCAAATATTACACTTAAACTGAAATAACATAAATGATGAAACCATATAATGGCCACAGTTACACTCCCACCAAATCGCACACACGTGGGATTTCTCTGAACATAATTTGGTTATCTTCTAAATTAAATATTTCTTGTGGTCATTCAGCTGCTAGTTGTGCCCCTCCTGGGGACTTGTACAGAACTTGTAAGTCGCCATGTATAAAAGCGTCAGCTAAATGACTAAATGTAAGTATCATTATTAACATAAGTTTTAGGCAAAACATTAAATTAGTCTGCTTCGAGTAGCGTTACAACCTTCTGTACAGGTCTATCAAGGAACACTCTTTTAGTTGTAGGTTTCCCTTTTTTGTCAACGGTGGTGTCACTCACCAGCAATTTCAATTTTCTCACCCTACCATCTGACCCTGGATAGACGTCTGTGATTCTGGCCAGCTTCCATTCATTCCGCGGTGCCAGATCGTCTTGTAGAAGAACGATGTCGTTGACCTTCGAGTTCCTTCTATCCTTGTGCCACTTTTGTCTTGGTTGTAAGTTTAAAAGATACTCCTTCCTCCATCGAGTCCAAAACTCATTAGCCAAATACTGCACTCGCCGCCACCTCTTTTGCAGATACAGATCTTCTCTGACAAATTGACCAGGGGGGGGCAGAAGGATTGTAGACTTCATTGTAAGGATGTGGTTGGGAGTTAAAGGTTCAAATGCAGATGGGTCATTCAAATGCTCAGTGGTGAGTGGTCTACTGTTAACAATGGCCATAACCTCATACAGAAATGTCCTTAGAGAGGTGCAGTCGAGCCTTTGTGCCGACTGGTCGAGAATAGCAGTAAGAACACTTCTTACAGTTCTTATCTGCCTCTCCCAGACACCGCCCATGTGACTTGCTGCTGGAGGGTTCATGAGGAATTCACATCCTAGAGCCTTTACTCTTTCTTGGTTCATTCCTTTCATGAGTTCTGCGAACTCTCTCCTTGCACCAACAAAATTGGTTCCTTGGTCACATCTTATTTGTCGAACATTTCCTCTTAGGGCAATGAACGCTCTTAAGGCATTGATAAATGCATCAGTTGTCATGTCATCAATTACCTCTATGTGTATGGCCCTCGAACATAGACATGTAAGTAAGAGACCATATCTTTTGAGATCCTTCCTTCCTTCTTTAACATGGATCGGACCAAAGCAGTCTATGCCAGCGTAAGTGAAGGGTGGAGTTGCTTCCGATCTATCTTGTGGTAAGTCACCCATTCTTTGTTCTTCAGTACGTCTTCTGTACTTTCTACACTTGACACATTTGAAGATGTGTGATGAGACTCGACTGCTGCATCCCAGGATCCACCATCCGTTAGCTCGCAGTTCGTTCATCGTCATCCCACATCCTTGATGCTGTACCTTTTCATGAAAGTGCTTGATAAGTAAAGCCGATATGTGGCTGTTACTAGGGAGTATTGCCGGATGCTTCACATGTGGGTGCAACGTGGCTTGACTTAGGCGTCCGCCTACTCTTAGGACACCTTCTTCATCCAAGAATGGATTTAACTTGTACATCTTGCCCTCTTTGGTCTTGGCAACTTCTTTCTTGAGTTCCAAGCTCTTTATCTCGTCTGAGAATGCTTCCCTTTGAACTAGCTTGATGATGACAAGTTCTGCTTCCTTCCTTTCTTCTAGGCTTGAACTTTCATTTGTTCTTTGCTTCCCACACTTGTATTCATTGACTTGTCGTTTCAATCTGGCAATTGCTCTTACTACCGTTGACCATTCCGAGAATCTCTGTAGTCGATCCAATAATGACCTGTTTTCCTTTGCTTTAGTGTTGCACACAAAAGCCTTGCTGAGTTCAGGATCATCTTCCTTAATGTCTCCCACCTTGAGTTCTCTGTCAGGTAGTTCCTTTTGCCAGAGAAACGTTGGTCCTGTGAACCAGTTTGAGGTCTTGAGTTGCTCTGCAGTCAAACCTCGAGAGGCATGATCTGCAGGATTGTCTTCAGAGGCAACATAAGCCCATTGTTCAGGCTTTGTACTTGACTTGATTCTCTGTATGCGGTTGGCTACGAAGACTTGGAATCTTCTGGCGTCATTGTTAATGTAGCCAAGAACAACCGTGGAATCAGTCCAAAAGAACTCCTGCAGGTCTTGTATTTCTAGCTCACCCCGGAGCATGTCGCTGATTCGAACTGCAACAACCGCTGCAGTGAGTTCAAGTCTCGGTATAGTTGTGACCTTGGTTGGTGAAACTCTCGACTTTCCCATTACCAGACAGCAATGGACTTCGTCTGACTTGTTGATGGCTCGTAGGTAAGTACATTCACCATATCCAGAGACACTTGCATCCGCAAAATGGTGAAGCTCATACCTCTTGACATTGCCAAAACTTGAAGGTACGAAGCACCTTTTGATTTGCATTTTTGCCAGATTGGGAAAGTCTCTGATCCAGGACTCCCACTGAGGTCTTAGGTTTCTTGGGAGTTCTTCATCCCAGCCGATCTTCTCTCTACACATTTGCTGGAGTATCTGTTTACCTAAAAGGACGAAGGGTGCCATGAACCCCAGGGGATCATACATAGAGGCTACGGTGGAGAGCACACCTCTTCTCGTTAACGGATTGGCTTTTATTTGAACTCTGAACTTAAACGAGTCAGATGTGACACACCACTCTACTCCAAGAGCTCTTTCCATGTGCGGCAAACTCAAGGCCATGTCTTGATCCTTGATTGCGGCACGTTCGTCTTCTGGGATGGTTGCCATCACATTGTCACTGTTTGAAACAAACTTGTGGAGTCTTAACTTGCCAGTGCAGCAAAGTTCTCTTGCTTCTTTAACAAGTTGGATGGCTTCCTTCTCAGTTTGAACACTTGTCAGACCATCGTCTACATAGAAATTTCTTTGAATGAAGCGCCTGGCTTCCTCACTGAACTGACCTTGCCCTTGTGTTGCCAGATGTTTTAGGCCAAAGTTGGCACAGCCAGGAGATGAGGCCGCTCCAAACAAGTGGACCTTCATCCTGTAGACTGATGGTGTGGTTTCCAAGTTTCCATTCTCCCACCATAGGAATCTCAAATAATCTTGATCTTCCTTTTTCACATGAAACTGGTGGAACATTCTTTCGATGTCACACATGACTGCGACAGAGCCCTTTCGGAAACGGCATAGGACTCCCACCAATGTATTCGTCAAGTCAGGACCGGTGAGCAGATGGTCGTTGAGGGATGTTTCTTGAAACTTGGCAGAACCGTCAAATACTACACGTATTTTTCCTGGCTTCTGTGGATGGTAAACCCCATGATGTGGAATGTACCAAGCTGACTTGTTGTCAATTTCTTCCTCAGGGACCTTCTCTGCATCGCCACGCGCAATGATGTCATCCATAAAGTTTACGTAGTCTCTGTAGTACCTTTGATCTTTCTTTAGTCTCCTTTCAAGACAATTCAAGCGGCGTATTGCACATATCTTGTTGTTGGGTAATTTCGGTCTTCCCTGTTTGAACGGTAATGGCATTTCATAGTGACCATCTTTCTTTTGTGTGATGGTTTCTCTCAACTTCGACAGGAACTTGAGATCTTCTTGAGACACAGGATCATGTTCTCCAGTTCTTTCTGAGAAGTCTGATTCAAGAACTCTTATGATGTCTGAGGGAGTCATTTCTTTCACTTTTGTTCGGCTCACATAGTGTACTTCAGTTTTGAGATTAACAACAGAAGATTTCACACCTGCCATTACTTGTCTCACTACTATGCGATGGCTGATTCCGATGGCGTCGCCGTAGTCTACGCAGGGATTCCCATGGCCAACAATACTCCATCCAAGGTCTGTACGCTGTGCATAAGGCTGACTTTCTTCGCCAGACACAACTTCCCTTGGAAGCAGGGCTTGTGAGCAGTTATACCCAATGAGTAGACCTACTTCGCAGTCCTGCATAGGTGCGATCTCTCCTTGGAGGTGCTCTAGATGGGACCAAGCCTTTGCAGTTCCATCTGTCGGTATGTGAGTTCTGTTGGCTGGAATGAAATCCTGCGTGTAGACTGGTGGTAAAGATATCTTCTTACCAGAGAAAAAGCCACGGATTTGTAAGTTGTTTACTCTTTCAGAGCTTACTACCGTGGTTCTTGAGGTCATAGTAGAGAGCTTGAGTTTGACTTTCACTTTGGTTGCTTCCAAAGTTTCTGCTAACTCCGTTAGAACAAAGGTTGTGTCGCTTTGAGAATCCAACAGAGCGTATACCAGTACTTCTTGTGTTGGTTGATCTGTGGATGAAAGCCAGACAGGAATTATTGCAGCCGTTTGTGTGTTGGCTTCCTGAAGTATTACTCTATGTGAAGTAGAGGTTGTCGCTGCTTCCTTGTATTGTGCTGATTGGGGTCTTTCTTTGTACCATTGTTGACTTGTACTTGGCTTTTCTTCATTTAGCTTTAGCTTGGCTTGTGGTGGCCTTTGTCCTTCTTTGGCTCGCTCCTCATGCAGACATGTAGGATGTTGCTTGTGGCACACGTCGCACACATTCCTACTGTTGCAGCTCTTTGAGTAGTGACCAGACTTGAGACAACCAAAGCATAGCTTTTCAGCTTGAACAAATTTGATTCTGTCTGTAACAGGTTTCTCCATGAACTTCCTGCATTTATGCAAAGTATGCCCGTACTTCTCACAGAAAATGCATGTTATAACAGTATTTTCATTGGAACCTGTGGTTAGTGTCTTTGCTCCAAAGCTTTGATATCTTGGGCATTTTGGTTTTTCAGTCTCACCTTGTTTCAGTGACTGTAGTGATGTAACAGGGTTGCAGGCAATTTTTGCTTCTCTTGTCAGAAACTTTACAAATTGGCTGAAGGAGGGGAATTGGTTACGCTCTTCTTCTTCTTGGATAACCATCCTGTTCCATCTCGCTGTTAGCCAATCAGGCAGCTTTAAAAGAATTTTCCTGTTTTCATTACAGTCATTTAAAATGTCCAATGCCTTGATGTTGACCATGGCAGCCTCACAACTCCTGAGAAAGTCTGCAAACTCTCTGAGCTCAAAGCTGTCCTTAGATCCCATCTTGGGCCATGCTTGGAGCTTGTCTCTGTATGCTTTTGCTATTGTAAAAGGATTACCATATCTCTCCTCCAAAGTCTTCCATGCTGCAACATAGGCAGATTTGGTTCCGAGTAAGAAATAGCCATCAAGTGCTTTCTTAGCTTGTCCACTTACATACCTACGGAGGTAGTATATCTTCTCCTTATCTTCAATGCTCTTCTGATCAATCAGTATTTCAAAGGAAAGTTTCCAGTCATTGTATTTCAATGGGTCCCCACTGAATGATGAAGGTTCAGGAATTGGAATTCTGTTGGCACTTAAAGCACCTGCCAGCATCTTAACAAGCTCTGCTGTACTGTCATTTGAGGAGGTGGTCACAACTTGTGGTACGGGAGATGTATACAGGGACAGAGGACTTGTGGGAGCAGGCACTTTGTTGTCTGCTACCCTCTCATGTTCTAGTACGTCTTTCCGCTCTTCTTCTGTGGCCTCCACTTGATCGTACACAAGGATTCTTGCTCGTGCTGCATTAAGACCTTTCACTGCCTCCAAATGCTGTATCTTTCTCCGCTTTTCCTCCAGAGTCCTTTGTATAGCTCCATGTTCTTCTTCCAGTTGAGCTTTAATTTTAGCTTCCTCTTCCTCTTGTTCTAAACGACGCTCTAAACGACGCTTTATGCCTGCTGCCTCTTGCTCAGCTATCTTCTTTTTAGCTTCTGCTTCTAGGCACTGCATTTCCAATTGTTCTTTTTCTTGTTCTTTTAACACTTCCAGAACAGCTTGGCTTGCAGCAGCATCAGCGACAGCATCTCGTCGCTTTACAGAAGAACTGCTTGAATGCACTGAGGTGCCTTTTCTGGAAGAAGTGGCAGAACCAGATTTATAAGCACTTTTCCTGGAAGAAGTGGCAGAACCAGATTTATAGGTGCTTGAGTCAAAGAGAGAGCCTGCTTCTGGCCACTCTTTCTCTCCTTCTTCTAACACACTTCCCCCCAGTCTAAATGTGGCTCTGGACACAATTATCTCAGAAATCCCTGCACACAGATCCACTCTTAGACGCGTGTCCTGGTCTGGAGTTGAGATGTCACGTAGTTCATCATAAATATGCTGCACATCATTAGAAAGACCTGTGACATCTGTAATGATATCAGTAAGCAGCTCATTAGACAAATGTTCTGTTGATTGTGATAACGGACCTTTAGAAGATTTAACTTGTGTCCTCCATTTATTGTAAATGTAATTAAATCTTTGTTGAAGCGCTTTGATCTTATCCTCCTGCATTGCTTTACCCTTCTCTGTTAGAGTTCTGGTTCTTTGAGATCGTTTTGGTACCTCTTGCTGGGCTTCAGCACCTTCTTCCTGACCTTCTTCAGGTCGGTCTTGGGAATTTGCACTATCCCTAACACTGTCCCCTACTTCAATTGCAGGCCTAATTGGCTCTGTCATTGTAAATCACTACTTTAAATTGACCAAAATTTGTAAAGAAAAAATAGTAAATACACCTTTAAACCTTTAGCCTGTTTTGTACTCAAATTTGAATTAAATGCAGTACTCTCCGAGCAAATCAAATTGCTTAATTCAATTGGCTTTCAAAATAACCTCCACATATATATTAAGCACTTCAGAACGCTTAGGAACATAAATATTAGATGCCAATAATAGCCTTCACCTATAAATTATACGTGCTTTTTATAGGTTACAATTTCCAAAACACACTTTAAATTAGAAATGGGTGTTCAATCAGAAAACATATTTATACTTTAACGTTGACACCTTAATGTGTGTACAAATGGTTAGCTTCAGTTAAATTATATAGGCAAATAAGTCAAAACGTTTTTGCACGCACACCACAGTAATTAGAATTTGCAGTCAAATATATTATAGAAACGTTTACAAAGCACTCTTCTTGACCTGACCACTCTTAACTTATAATGTCCAAGTCCTTTATGGCTTTATCTTGAAACGCTGCTCATTATACTGTGTGCATCTTCTTACTTCTTGTGTTTATGCGTGTAGTGCGTATTGTTTGTGACTCATCTGTCCTTTAATGTCGGCGCGCCGGCAGCGCAGCAAACAATTGTCGGGGAAGATCCGCTGGACGCCGGCCTTAAACTTGGACTTGCTTCATCGCCCACTTGCATCGATGAACAGGCGAGTTTTCACTGTAACTCCTTCAAGCACTGCAGACACAAGTGGTTTCCTTTCGACGGGTTTATTAAAGGCTTGGTCCTCCAATCCACCGTGAAAACTTAAACAGAAACATATACGTTGCGTCAAGTCAACACAAACAATAATATACACGATATGAAAACAATACATCAGAAAAGCAAAATACAAACAAACATTAATTACCTCGTTGGCTGCATGCTACATAACAAAGGGGTCTTGTTCTTCTGTTCTTGGTAACAGTCTTAGTGGTACACTACACATAGTCGTACACTCTTCGAATCTAGAGAGCCTGTACAACTCGTCTCTGTCCTGCTGCTTGCTCGCAGGTGTCTTAATCAGACCCAAATGTAACAACACAACAGCAGCCTAACGGGACACCACATATGACCAGACGTCAAAATGAATATATTATAAATTGTAGCAAATTAAATAATAAAGAAAATAAGAAATGAAACATAAATACATTCTCAAATATTACACTTAAACTGAAATAACATAAATGATGAAACCATATAATGGCCACAGTTACACCTTCGTTAACGACATCTTCGAGCGCATCGCTGGAGAAGCCTCTCGCCTGGCTCTCTACAACAAGCGTCGCACCATCACCTCCAGGGAGATCCAGACCGCTGTGCGTCTGCTGCTGCCCGGTGAGCTGGCGAAGCACGCTGTGTCTGAGGGAACCAAGGCTGTGACCAAGTACACTAGCTCCAAGTAAACTACGCTGTTCACTGACTATTAACCCAAAGGCTCTTTTAAGAGCCACCCACTCTGTCCTGAGAGAGTTATTCCTATTATTATAATCAGTGTTGCGTTGTTATTATGGGCTGAGCCGCCACGCAGGATAATGACGCCGCGCGCACGCGCGCGCGCACACGCACGCGCGGCCCCGCGCGCATGCGCATATGTTCCCTCGCGCACAATAATACACTTTGTTTGTATAGCCTTTCATACAGAAACTGCAGCTCAAAGTGCTTCACAACAGAATTAAGACAGGCATAAAATGAGCACATAAAGTGCAGACATATAAAATCAGTTTTTCACATTAGGATCTAACATCCCAACAGGCAACCTTGTTTATGGTTTGATTCAGTTTTAATATAAATAATAAAAATAAAGAGAAGATTAATTAATTATCTACTCAGTCCCGAAGTTTGTGATGTAGATATGGAATGTCCCGGGTTGCTGCTGTTTGCAGAGTGTGTTGTTGTCCGGGGGTGAGTGGTGGTGGGTGGGGGGTTGAATCAAAACAGTTGTCAATTCGGAATTGACGGCTGTTTTGATTTGGCCCTTCGTTCGCCGTCGTTCACCTTTGGACGGCGGTGCCCTCTGTGGGCAGCGGCAACTTGGGACGTTCCATATTTACATCACAAAGAGTCCCAGACTGGTTGAAGACACCAGCCTATAGCGGCTATTGTTATGATAATGCGAGGTAGCGCCGGGACTCGGCAGGTAAACACGAGCCGAGCCGAGCGCAGCGCGTTCTCGCGAGCGCGTGCATGTGCGTGCACGCGCTTCTGCTCAAATCTTTAATACTCAGTGAGGTACCACTGAGTGGTACCCCGTGCCATGAACAACGCATGCCTGATTATAATGATCGCTCTATTCATCAAAGTGGTTGAGTGCCCCGTATTGCCTTTAGTTTGAACAGTTATTATCATGGTAGGGGGTTCTGTCGGGAGATGAAGTTGTATGTTACTAATTGATTAATAAATTATAACTAACTACTAAATAACTAATCATAGTTTGGATGGCTATTAAGTTGCTAATTATATTTACTAGTCAAAATCCTGTGATTTTAGGTTGTTGACAAGTAGCTAGATTGGATAGACTAGCTTAGTACATCACATTTATACAGTCAATTAATATATCATCACCTGCCGTATTAGAACCCTGATCAATAATACATTATTGGACTTTATAATACACATCGATAATGTTGATTTTATCATTTTCAAAGTGGAAATGCTATTCCAAAAATAATACATTCCAGGCTAATTTAATTATAATGAAAAATATGAACTACCCCATAGCCAAACACAGGTCTTATGATTTCCAATAGTCAAGTGCAAATAGTATTCATTATTTGATCATATGAGCTCTATTTCTGTACAATTTACAACCTTGCGTTGTATGTTAAATGCATTATTACAACAACAATAACCTTTTATAACGTTATTGTTGACATCAAACTCCAGCAATCAGAGTCTAAAATATGACTTCATAAGTAACCCTCAGCAATACTGATCATCTCCGGTCCCCTCTCCCTCCATGTTTAGCAGGATACACAGCCTCCACATCTGGCTGAAAGGTTACTCTGCTCATCAGGCACCCCCTGTGGTTTGGACTTCAACAAATTCACTGATAAACCACACCATGCTCTCTCCACTCATAATGGTAATGCTTCAAATCTAGTCACAATTTCTCTAGATGTGTTTCTGTCATACAACATAAAATCACAGATTAGGGCCTAACTTTTCTGAACAGTATTTACTAATAAGGACACTTTTGATCAAACTGATCAGCAGCTCAATAGTTGCTTTTATGTTTCACAAGGTGCTCTGAATATGCCCTTACAAAAAAAATATTTTCTGTTTTACCATGGTACCAGTCATATAAATTATTTACCATGGTACAGCCATATAGTAAATGTAATGGAACCATTAATAACATGGTTATAACATGGTATAGTCAATTTTAAACCATGATATCAATGGTACATGGCATCATTTGTTATCATAGAAATGCCAGGATACATTTTTGTAAGAGATGTTTCAAAATGGAAATGGGGGACCCTGATGTAAACAAGACAAACGTCTTTCTCTGGTCTGCATCCCCTTAACAATTGTGTGTATTGAGCCGTACTGTATTGTACCCATTCTGCAATCTGTTAAATATTGATTGATTGATTGAACATTTTATTAACAGATTGCAGAATGGGTACAATACAGTACGGCTCAATACACACAATTCCCATTGAAATGCCTATCTCTTCCTCCCTTCTGAGATAATTGTTGAATATATATATGTAACGGGGAAGCCCGTGGGTATGTCCACAGTCACGGAAACAAGGTGTGTTGACGAGTGACTGTGGCAGTGCGGGCTAGTAAATTAAACTCACTTCCCCATAACAGGGTTAACAGACGCAAAGGGAAGGTTGTTTGGAGTGAATTCACTTCTTAGTGCAGCGGCCTGTGTCGTCGCCCGCGGGCGCGGGAGCCCCCTGTTCGACTCCCCCTCGGGACATTCTCATTTAACATCAAACACAACGCAGACCAATATGAGCCGTCACATATAGATACACAAATGTTCTAGAATGTTTGGTTATGACATCATACTGTGACATCACAAATGTTCTAGAATGTTTGATTATGACATTGTACTGTGACATCACAAATGTTCTAGAATGTTATGACAAAAAAGATGGTTCAATGACTTTATCTAAATCCAATCAATATTACTAATGCCGTTTCAATGTAAGGTTATAAAAATAAACATATAAACATGCATAAATACAATAACCTAAATATATAGCTTTGGCTTCTCTACAGAGAGTAAAGCAGAACAAAATCATGGCTGAAACTCTTCTGCCCTCTACTGGCTAAATGAGAACTTAACTTCTATTAGCTTTACACACGTGCGCCACGACCGACCAATCGTATCGTAGTACTATTTGCATCGACCTCCTACAAATAAGGCAGGAAACCGTAAGCGACCGTCACCATTCGATTCTGATAAGCCGTCGAATATGCCAGCCAAACGAGCGCCCAGGAAGGGCTCCTCCAAGAAGGGTTCCAAGAAGGGTTCCAAGACCGCTGCCAAGGGAGGCAAGACGCGCAGAAAGTCCAGGAAGGAGAGTTATGCCATCTACATTTACAAAGTCCTGAAGCAGGTTCATCCCGACACCGGCGTTTCCTCCAAGGCCATGGGGATCATGAACTCCTTCGTTAACGACATCTTCGAGCGCATCGCTGGAGAAGCCTCGCGCCTGGCTCTCTACAACAAGCGTCGCACCATCACCTCCAGGGAGATCCAGACCGCTGTGCGTCTGCTGCTGCCCGGTGAGCTGGCGAAGCACGCTGTGTCTGAGGGAACCAAGGCTGTGACCAAGTACACTAGCTCCAAGTAAACTACGCTGTTCACTGACTATTAACCCAAAGGCTCTTTTAAGAGCCACCCACTCTGTCCTGAGAGAGTTATTCCTATTATTATAATGATCGCGCTATTCATCAAAGTGGTTGAGTGCCCCGTATTGCCTTTAGTTTGAACAGTTATTATCATGGTAGGGGGTTCTGTCGGGAGATGAAGTTGTATGTTACTAATTGATTAATAAATTATAACTAACTACTAAATAACTAATCATAGTTTGGATGGCTATTAAGTTGCTAATTATATTTACTAGTCAAAATCCTGTGATTTTAGGTTGTTGACAAGTAGCTAGATTGGATAGACTAGCTTAGTACATCACATTTATACAGTCAATTAATATATCATCACCTGCCGTATTAGAACCCTGATCAATAATACATTATTGGACTTTATAATACACATCGATAATGTTGATTTTATCATTTTCAAAGTGGAAATGCTATTCCAAAAATAATACATTCCAGGCTAATTTAATTATAATGAAAAATATGAACTACCCCATAGCCAAACACAGGTCTTATGATTTCCAATAGTCAAGTGCAAATAGTATTCATTATTTGATCATATGAGCTCTATTTCTGTACAATTTACAACCTTGCGTTGTATGTTAAATGCATTATTACAACAACAATAACCTTTTATAACGTTATTGTTGACATCAAACTCCAGCAATCAGAGTCTAAAATATGACTTCATAAGTAACCCTCAGCAATACTGATCATCTCCGGTCCCCTCTCCCTCCATGTTTAGCAGGATACACAGCCTCCACATCTGGCTGAAAGGTTACTCTGCTCATCAGGCACCCCCTGTGGTTTGGACTTCAACAAATTCACTGATAAACCACACCATGCTCTCTCCACTCAATGGTAATGCTTCAAATCTAGTCACAATTTCTCTAGATGTGTTTCTGTCATACAACATAAAATCACAGATTAGGGCCTAACTTTTCTGAACAGTATTTACTAATAAGGACACTTTTGATCAAACTGATCAGCAGCTCAATAGTTGCTTTTATGTTTCACAAGGTGCTCTGAATATGCCCTTACAAAAAAAATATTTTCTGTTTTACCATGGTACCAGTCATATAAATTATTTACCATGGTACAGCCATATAGTAAATGTAAGAACCATTAATAACATGGTTATAACATGGTATAGTCAATTTTAAACCATGATATCAATGGTACATGGCATCATTTGTTATCATAGAAATGCCAGGATACATTTTTGTAAGAGATGTTTCAAAATGGAAATGGGGGACCCTGATGTAAACAAGACAAACGTCTTTCTCTGGTCTGCATCCCCTTAACAATTGTGTGTATTGAGCCGTACTGTATTGTACCCATTCTGCAATCTGTTAAATATTGATTGATTGATTGAACATTTTATTAACAGATTGCAGAATGGGTACAATACAGTACGGCTCAATACACACAATTCCCATTGAAATGCCTATCTCTTCCTCCCTTCTTCTTCTTCTTCTTCTTTTGAATTTCCGGCAGATTAGACGCATCGTGGCGTATTACTGCCCTCCGCACTTCTTTTGATGATCTCTTCTTCTTCTTCTTCTTCTTCTTCTTCTTCTTTCTTGGCGTATTTCTTCCCTCCTCATTTCTTATACTACACTAGTGGTGTTCCATCTTTAGGCCTCTTCAACTCACACTTTCTCCTTCTTCTCTGCTCCTCTTGCCTGTCCAATACTAATACATACACTAACGCTATATCCTCTGGTACAACTCTGAAGCATGCAGAATTGTCAGCACTGCCTCTGTGATCAACTGGTGGTTCTCATTATCCATGCCAAAGAATGATTTAAGAGAGAAGGAAGATACTCCCAGCTCTACCAGACTTTTATAAAAGAGATAATTGTTGAATATATATATGTAACGGGGAAGCCTGTGGGTATGTCCACAGTCACGGAAACAAGGTGTGTTGACGAGTGACTGTGGCAGTGCGGGCTAGTAAATTAAACTCACTTCCCCATAACAGGGTTAACAGACGCAAAGGGAAGGTTGTTTGGAGTGAATTCACTTCTTAGTGCAGCGGCCTGTGTCGTCGCCCGCGGGCGCGGGAGCCCCCTGTTCGACTCCCCCTCGGGACATTCTCATTTAACATCAAACACAACGCAGACCAATATGAGCCGTCACATATAGATACACAAATGTTCTAGAATGTTTGGTTATGACATCATACTGTGACATCACAAATGTTCTAGAATGTTTGATTATGACATGTACTGTGACATCACAAATGTTCTAGAATGTTATGACAAAAAAGATGGTTCAATGACTTTATCTAAATCCAATCAATATTACTAATGCCGTTTCAATGTAAGGTTATAAAAATAAACATATAAACATGCATAAATACAATAACCTAAATATATAGCTTTGGCTTCTCTACAGAGAGTAAAGCAGAACAAAATCATGGCTGAAACTCTTCTGCCCTCTACTGGCTAAATGAGAACTTAACTTCTATTAGCTTTACACACGTGCGCCACGACCGACCAATCGTATCGTAGTACTATTTGCATCGACCTCCTACAAATAAGGCAGGAAACCGTAAGCGACCGTCACCATTCGATTCTGATAAGCCGTCGAATATGCCAGCCAAACGAGCGCCCAGGAAGGGCTCCTCCAAGAAGGGTTCCAAGAAGGGTTCCAAGACCGCTGCCAAGGGAGGCAAGACGCGCAGAAAGTCCAGGAAGGAGAGTTATGCCATCTACATTTACAAAGTCCTGAAGCAGGTTCATCCCGACACCGGCGTTTCCTCCAAGGCCATGGGGATCATGAACTCCTTCGTTAACGACATCTTCGAGCGCATCGCTGGAGAAGCCTCTCGCCTGGCTCTCTACAACAAGCGTCGCACCATCACCTCCAGGGAGATCCAGACCGCTGTGCGTCTGCTGCTGCCCGGTGAGCTGGCGAAGCACGCTGTGTCTGAGGGAACCAAGGCTGTGACCAAGTACACTAGCTCCAAGTAAACTACGCTGTTCACTGACTATTAACCCAAAGGCTCTTTTAAGAGCCACCCACTCTGTCCTGAGAGAGTTATTATTCCTATTATTATAATGATCGCGCTATTCATCAAAGTGGTTGAGTGCCCCGTATTGCCTTTAGTTTGAACAGTTATTATCATGGTAGGGGGTTCTGTCGGGAGATGAAGTTGTATGTTACTAATTGATTAATAAATTATAACTAACTACTAAATAACTAATCATAGTTTGGATGGCTATTAAGTTGCTAATTATATTTACTAGTCAAAATCCTGTGATTTTAGGTTGTTGACAAGTAGCTAGATTGGATAGACTAGCTTAGTACATCACATTTATACAGTCAATTAATATATCATCACCTGCCGTATTAGAACCCTGATCAATAATACATTATTGGACTTTATAATACACATCGATAATGTTGATTTTATCATTTTCAAAGTGGAAATGCTATTCCAAAAATAATACATTCCAGGCTAATTTAATTATAATGAAAAATATGAACTACCCCATAGCCAAACACAGGTCTTATGATTTCCAATAGTCAAGTGCAAATAGTATTCATTATTTGATCATATGAGCTCTATTTCTGTACAATTTACAACCTTGCGTTGTATGTTAAATGCATTATTACAACAACAATAACCTTTTATAACGTTATTGTTGACATCAAACTCCAGCAATCAGAGTCTAAAATATGACTTCATAAGTAACCCTCAGCAATACTGATCATCTCCGGTCCCCTCTCCCTCCATGTTTAGCAGGATACACAGCCTCCACATCTGGCTGAAAGGTTACTCTGCTCATCAGGCACCCCCTGTGGTTTGGACTTCAACAAATTCACTGATAAACCACACCATGCTCTCTCCACTCATAATGGTAATGCTTCAAATCTAGTCACAATTTCTCTAGATGTGTTTCTGTCATACAACATAAAATCACAGATTAGGGCCTAACTTTTCTGAACAGTATTTACTAATAAGGACACTTTTGATCAAACTGATCAGCAGCTCAATAGTTGCTTTTATGTTTCACAAGGTGCTCTGAATATGCCCTTACAAAAAAAATATTTTCTGTTTTACCATGGTACCAGTCATATAAATTATTTACCATGGTACAGCCATATAGTAAATGTAATGGAACCATTAATAACATGGTTATAACATGGTATAGTCAATTTTAAACCATGATATCAATGGTACATGGCATCATTTGTTATCATAGAAATGCCAGGATACATTTTTGTAAGAGATGTTTCAAAATGGAAATGGGGGACCCTGATGTAAACAAGACAAACGTCTTTCTCTGGTCTGTATCCCCTTAACAATTGTGTGTATTGAGCCGTACTGTATTGTACCCATTCTGCAATCTGTTAAATATTGATTGATTGATTGAACATTTTATTAACAGATTGCAGAATGGGTACAATACAGTACGGCTCAATACACACAATTCCCATTGAAATGCCTATCTCTTCCTCCCTTCTTCTTCTTCTTCTTCTTTTGAATTTCCGGCAGATTAGACGCATCGTGGCGTATTACTGCCCTCCGCACTTCTTTTGATGATCTCTTCTTCTTCTTCTTCTTTCTTGGCGTATTTCTTCCCTCCTCATTTCTTATACTACACTAGTGGTGTTCCATCTTTAGGCCTCTTCAACTCACACTTTCTCCTTCTTCTCTGCTCCTCTTGCCTGTCCAATACTAATACATACACTAACGCTATATCCTCTGGTACAACTCTGAAGCATGCAGAATTGTCAGCACTGCCTCTGTGATCAACTGGTGGTTCTCATTATCCATGCCAAAGAATGATTTAAGAGAGAAGGAAGATACTCCCAGCTCTACCAGACTTTTATAAAAGAGATAATTGTTGAATATATATATGTAACGGGGAAGCCTGTGGGTATGTCCACAGTCACGGAAACAAGGTGTGTTGACGAGTGACTGTGGCAGTGCGGGCTAGTAAATTAAACTCACTTCCCCATAACAGGGTTAACAGACGCAAAGGGAAGGTTGTTTGGAGTGAATTCACTTCTTAGTGCAGCGGCCTGTGTCGTCGCCCGCGGACGCGGGAGCCCCCTGTTCGACTCCCCCTCGGGACATTCTCATTTAACATCAAACACAACGCAGACCAATATGAGCCGTCACATATAGATACACAAATGTTCTAGAATGTTTGGTTATGACATCATACTGTGACATCACAAATGTTCTAGAATGTTTGATTATGACATTGTACTGTGACATCACAAATGTTCTAGAATGTTATGACAAAAAAGATGGTTCAATGACTTTATCTAAATCCAATCAATATTACTAATGCCGTTTCAATGTAAGGTTATAAAAATAAACATATAAACATGCATAAATACAATAACCTAAATATATAGCTTTGGCTTCTCTACAGAGAGTAAAGCAGAACAAAATCATGGCTGAAACTCTTCTGCCCTCTACTGGCTAAATGAGAACTTAACTTCTATTAGCTTTACACACGTGCGCCACGACCGACCAATCGTATCGTAGTACTATTTGCATCGACCTCCTACAAATAAGGCAGGAAACCGTAAGCGACCGTCACCATTCGATTCTGATAAGCCGTCGAATATGCCAGCCAAGCGAGCGCCCAGGAAGGGCTCCAAGAAGGGGTCCAAGAAGGGGTCCAAAAAGACCGCTGCCAAGGGAGGCAAGACGCGCAGAAAGTCCAGGAAGGAGAGTTATGCCATCTACATTTACAAAGTCCTGAAGCAGGTTCATCCCGACACCGGCGTTTCCTCCAAGGCCATGGGGATCATGAACTCCTTCGTTAACGACATCTTCGAGCGCATCGCTGGAGAAGCCTCGCGCCTGGCTCTCTACAACAAGCGTCGCACCATCACCTCCAGGGAGATCCAGACCGCTGTGCGTCTGCTGCTGCCCGGTGAGCTGGCGAAGCACGCTGTGTCTGAGGGAACCAAGGCTGTGACCAAGTACACTAGCTCCAAGTAAACTACGCTGTTCACTGACTATTAACCCAAAGGCTCTTTTAAGAGCCACCCACTCTGTCCTGAGAGAGTTATTATTCCTATTATTATAATGATCGCGCTATTCATCAAAGTGGTTGAGTGCCCCGTATTGCCTTTAGTTTGAACAGTTATTATCATGGTAGGGGGTTCTGTCGGGAGATTAAGTTGTATGTTACTAATTGATTAATAAATTATAACTAACTACTAAATAACTAATCATAGTTTGGATGGCTATTAAGTTGCTAATTATATTTACTAGTCAAAATCCTGTGATTTTAGGTTGTTGACAAGTAGCTAGATTGGATAGACTAGCTTAGTACATCACATTTATACAGCCAATTAATATATCATCACCTGCCGTATTAGAACCCTGATCAATAATACATTATTGGACTTTATAATACACATCGATAATGTTGATTTTATCATTTTCAAAGTGGAAATGCTATTCCAAAAATAATACATTCCAGGCTAATTTAATTATAATGAAAAATATGAACTACCCCATAGCCAAACACAGGTCTTATGATTTCCAATAGTCAAGTGCAAATAGTATTCATTATTTGATCATATGAGCTCTATTTCTGTACAATTTACAACCTTGCGTTGTATGTTAAATGCATTATTACAACAACAATAACCTTTTATAACGTTATTGTTGACATCAAACTCCAGCAATCAGAGTCTAAAATATGACTTCATAAGTAACCCTCAGCAATACTGATCATCTCCGGTCCCCTCTCCCTCCATGTTTAGCAGGATACACAGCCTCCACATCTGGCTGAAAGGTTACTCTGCTCATCAGGCACCCCCTGTGGTTTGGACTTCAACAAATTCACTGATAAACCACACCATGCTCTCTCCACTCATAATGGTAATGCTTCAAATCTAGTCACAATTTCTCTAGATGTGTTTCTGTCATACAACATAAAATCACAGATTAGGGCCTAACTTTTCTGAACAGTATTTACTAATAAGGACACTTTTGATCAAACTGATCAGCAGCTCAATAGTTGCTTTTATGTTTCACAAGGTGCTCTGAATATGCCCTTACAAAAAAAATATTTTCTGTTTTACCATGGTACCAGTCATATAAATTATTTACCATGGTACAGCCATATAGTAAATGTAATGGAACCATTAATAACATGGTTATAACATGGTATAGTCAATTTTAAACCATGATATCAATGGTACATGGCATCATTTGTTATCATAGAAATGCCAGGATACATTTTTGTAAGAGATGTTTCAAAATGGAAATGGGGGACCCTGATGTAAACAAGACAAACGTCTTTCTCTGGTCTGCATCCCCTTAACAATTGTGTGTATTGAGCCGTACTGTATTGTACCCATTCTGCAATCTGTTAAATATTGATTGATTGATTGAACATTTTATTAACAGATTGCAGAATGGGTACAATACAGTACGGCTCAATACACACAATTCCCATTGAAATGCCTATCTCTTCCTCCCTTCTGAGATAATTGTTGAATATATATATGTAACGGGGAAGCCTGTGGGTATGTCCACAGTCACGGAAACAAGGTGTGTTGACGAGTGACTGTGGCAGTGCGGGCTAGTAAATTAAACTCACTTCCCCATAACAGGGTTAACAGACGCAAAGGGAAGGTTGTTTGGAGTGAATTCACTTCTTAGTGCAGCGGCCTGTGTCGTCGCCCGCGGGCGCGGGAGCCCCCTGTTCGACTCCCCCTCGGGACATTCTCATTTAACATCAAACACAACGCAGACCAATATGAGCCGTCACATATAGATACACAAATGTTCTAGAATGTTTGGTTATGACATCATACTGTGACATCACAAATGTTCTAGAATGTTTGATTATGACATTGTACTGTGACATCACAAATGTTCTAGAATGTTATGACAAAAAAGATGGTTCAATGACTTTATCTAAATCCAATCAATATTACTAATGCCGTTTCAATGTAAGGTTATAAAAATAAACATATAAACATGCATAAATACAATAACCTAAATATATAGCTTTGGCTTCTCTACAGAGAGTAAAGCAGAACAAAATCATGGCTGAAACTCTTCTGCCCTCTACTGGCTAAATGAGAACTTAACTTCTATTAGCTTTACACACGTGCGCCACGACCGACCAATCGTATCGTAGTACTATTTGCATCGACCTCCTACAAATAAGGCAGGAAACCGTAAGCGACCGTCACCATTCGATTCTGATAAGCCGTCGAATATGCCAGCCAAACGAGCTCCCAGGAAGGGCTCCAATAAGGGGTCCAAGAAGGGGTCCAAAAAGACCGCTGCCAAGGGAGGCAAGACGCGCAGAAAGTCCAGGAAGGAGAGTTATGCCATCTACATTTACAAAGTCCTGAAGCAGGTTCATCCCGACACCGGCGTTTCCTCCAAGGCCATGGGGATCATGAACTCCTTCGTTAACGACATCTTCGAGCGCATCGCTGGAGAAGCCTCGCGCCTGGCTCTCTACAACAAGCGTCGCACCATCACCTCCAGGGAGATCCAGACCGCTGTGCGTCTGCTGCTGCCCGGTGAGCTGGCGAAGCACGCTGTGTCTGAGGGAACCAAGGCTGTGACCAAGTACACTAGCTCCAAGTAAACTACGCTGTTCACTGACTATTAACCCAAAGGCTCTTTTAAGAGCCACCCACTCTGTCCTGAGAGAGTTATTCCTATTATTATAATGATCGCGCTATTCATCAAAGTGGTTGAGTGCCCCGTATTGCCTTTAGTTTGAACAGTTATTATCATGGTAGGGGGTTCTGTCGGGAGATGAAGTTGTATGTTACTAATTGATTAATAAATTATAACTAACTACTAAATAACTAATCATAGTTTGGATGGCTATTAAGTTGCTAATTATATTTACTAGTCAAAATCCTGTGATTTTAGGTTGTTGACAAGTAGCTAGATTGGATAGACTAGTTTAGTACATCACATTTATACAGCCAATTAATATATCATCACCTGCCGTATTAGAACCCTGATCAATAATACATTATTGGACTTTATAATACACATCGATAATGTTGATTTTATCATTTTCAAAGTGGAAATGCTATTCCAAAAATAATACATTCCAGGCTAATTTAATTATAATGAAAAATATGAACTACCCCATAGCCAAACACAGGTCTTATGATTTCCAATAGTCAAGTGCAAATAGTATTCATTATTTGATCATATGAGCTCTATTTCTGTACAATTTACAACCTTGCGTTGTATGTTAAATGCATTATTACAACAACAATAACCTTTTATAACGTTATTGTTGACATCAAACTCCAGCAATCAGAGTCTAAAATATGACTTCATAAGTAACCCTCAGCAATACTGATCATCTCCGGTCCCCTCTCCCTCCATGTTTAGCAGGATACACAGCCTCCACATCTGGCTGAAAGGTTACTCTGCTCATCAGGCACCCCCTGTGGTTTGGACTTCAACAAATTCACTGATAAACCACACCATGCTCTCTCCACTCATAATGGTAATGCTTAAAATCTAGTCACAATTTCTCTAGATGTGTTTCTGTCATACAACATAAAATCACAGATTAGGGCCTAACTTTTCTGAACAGTATTTACTAATAAGGACACTTTTGATCAAACTGATCAGCAGCTCAATAGTTGCTTTTATGTTTCACAAGGTGCTCTGAATATGCCCTTACAAAAAAAATATTTTCTGTTTTACCATGGTACCAGTCATATAAATTATTTACCATGGTACAGCCATATAGTAAATGTAATGGAACCATTAATAACATGGTTATAACATGGTATAGTCAATTTTAAACCATGATATCAATGGTACATGGCATCATTTGTTATCATAGAAATGCCAGGATACATTTTTGTAAGAGATGTTTCAAAATGGAAATGGGGGACCCTGATGTAAACAAGACAAACGTCTTTCTCTGGTCTGCATCCCCTTAACAATTGTGTGTATTGAGCCGTACTGTATTGTACCCATTCTGCAATCTGTTAAATATTGATTGATTGATTGAACATTTTATTAACAGATTGCAGAATGGGTACAATACAGTACGGCTCAATACACACAATTCCCATTGAAATGCCTATCTCTTCCTCCCTTCTGAGATAATTGTTGAATATATATATGTAACGGGGAAGCCTGTGGGTATGTCCACAGTCACGGAAACAAGGTGTGTTGACGAGTGACTGTGGCAGTGCGGGCTAGTAAATTAAACTCACTTCCCCATAACAGGGTTAACAGACGCAAAGGGAAGGTTGTTTGGAGTGAATTCACTTCTTAGTGCAGCGGCCTGTGTCGTCGCCCGCGGGCGCGGGAGCCCCCTGTTCGACTCCCCCTCGGGACATTCTCATTTAACATCAAACACAACGCAGACCAATATGAGCCGTCACATATAGATACACAAATGTTCTAGAATGTTTGGTTATGACATCATACTGTGACATCACAAATGTTCTAGAATGTTTGATTATGACATTGTACTGTGACATCACAAATGTTCTAGAATGTTATGACAAAAAAGATGGTTCAATGACTATCTAAATCCAATCAATATTACTAATGCCGTTTCAATGTAAGGTTATAAAAATAAACATATAAACATGCATAAATACAATAACCTAAATATATAGCTTTGGCTTCTCTACAGAGAGTAAAGCAGAACAAAATCATGGCTGAAACTCTTCTGCCCTCTACTGGCTAAATGAGAACTTAACTTCTATTAGCTTTACACACGTGCGCCACGACCGACCAATCGTATCGTAGTACTATTTGCATCGACCTCCTACAAATAAGGCAGGAAACCGTAAGCGACCGTCACCATTCGATTCTGATAAGCCGTCGAATATGCCAGCCAAACGAGCGAGATGCTTCCAGCTGCAGACCTTCAGACCAGCGCTTACAAGCCCCGCACATACAAGCACCGCACATAGCAACCCCTCGCTTCCATTGGCTGATTTTGGTGACGTGATTTTGGGTCACGTTGCACGTTGCACTGCGGGATTGATTGATTGATTGATTGAAAACTTTATGGTGACGTGATTTTGGGTCACGTTGCACGTTGCACTGCGGGATTGATTGATTGATTGATTGAAAACTTTATTAACAGATTGCCGTATGATTTGGGTCACGTTGCACTGCGGGATTGATTGATTGATTGATTCATTGATTGATTGATTGATGAATGAATGAATGAATGAATGAATGAATGAATGAATGAAAACTTTATTTAACAGATTGCAGAATGGGTACAATACAGTACGGCTCAATACATACAATTGTTAAGGGGATGCAGACCTGAGAAAGACGTTTGTCTTGTTTCCATCAGGGTCCCCCATTTTCAATTCATATAGACATATATGACATACATGACATACAGATAGTCAGTACTGCTACATCTATACATTTATGACATACCAGATTTGCAAATACAGTACTGTTTGTGATACAGAAGGAGTCAAGAAAAGGGAGTATATACATTTGACGTAGAAACTGTACATTGGAGGTTGGGTGGGGGGGGTTGGGTACATTGGGATATTGACAACCATACTGGGTAATTTACATTGGAGGTGGTTGGGGGGGGGGGGGGGGGGGGCGGGGGGCATACTGTATAAACAAGTAACACTGTACATTGAGGGGGGGGGGGGGAGGAGACACTGTACAAACAAACACAATTGTACATTGAACTATTGACAAAACCATACTAGGTAAATGACTGTACATTGGAGGGGGTTGGAATGATTGGGTTAGGATTGATTGATTGAAAACTTTATTAACAGATTGCAGAATGCAGTACAGCTCAATACACACAATTGTTAAGGGGATGCAGACCATGCAGTACTGTTACATTTGTGACATACAGTAAATATATACAAGGGGGAGGGAACTGTACATTTATGATGAATTGAAAATGGGGGACCCTGATGTAAACAAGACGGAAGTCTTTCTCTGGTCTGCATCCCCTTAACAATTGTGTGTATTGAGCTGTACTGCAGATATATTTCAATTGCCTTACTTATTTACATAAGTATTATAGGCCTACAGCAGTATTGTACAGACAGTCTGTGTGAAGTCTGTGTGGTTATCCAGCTGCACAAAGGCAGAGCAAGAGGCTCTACAGAGGGTGGTGAAGGCGGCAGGCAGGATTGTCGGGACTCCTCTATCAAACATCACCTCCGTCTTCACCTCCCGCTGCCTCCACCGCTCCAAGTGTATCATCAAGGACCAGTCTCACCCAGCACATCACCTCTTTCAGCTCCTTCCCTCAGGGAGGAGATACCGGTCCATACATGCCAAGAGTTAAAGATTTAAGAACAGCTTTTTCCCCAAAGCAGTCAGACTGTTAAACGCTCATTGACTGTCCCCTCACGTGCACCATGCACTTACCTGGACTTGATAATCACTGTTACCACTCATCATGCACTTTATTTAAAATATTCTGTTATGTACAGTGTTATATGTGTTTCATGTATGTATATATTGTACTACGGTCTGTGGGAGCTCCCCTGAAATTTCACTCACGGTCATATAAGAGTTTTAATGTAGAAGGTTTTATTAATGAAATGTTGGGTATAAACTGGGAGGAGGTATGTTGTGAGGATGACCCAGAGGTTGCACTGGACTTATTTATGTCAGAAACAAATCAGCCCCATGGATAGATAGTAGCTTTTAATGAATTTTAATGAATGAGAGAGACATACTGTAGCCAAAAAAGCATCAGTGTGTTCCAGTTCTGCAGATGACAGACAAAAGTACCGTTCCTTACGTAATCAAGTCACAAAGTTAAATAAGGTGAGAAAAAGGGAATATTTTAAACCATGGTTATATGATGTGAGAAATGATGGTACAAATCTATGGAATGTTTTAAATCAAATTATGGGTAGAAAATCCAATGTCTGTACACCTTTTGTTGAGTCATATGGAATTGTCCTAACCAAACCATGTGATATTGCCAACCATTTTAATGATTTTTATGCAAGTAAGATATCTCAGCTCAGGCAGGGAATGCACATATCAAACAATACAAAATCAAATGACATAATTAAGAATATCATAATGAAAGATAAAGGGTGTACATTTGATTTTCAACAGGTTGAGGTTAGTGATATTGAAAGGTTACTCCAGGCTCTACCTGACAGCAAGTTAGCTGGCACAGACAACTTGGATAGTAAATTATTGAGAATTACTGCTACGATCATAGCAAGTCCAGTGTCATATTATTAATAGATGTATACAAGTGGGACTATGTCCAAAGATATGGAAGGAGGCTAAGGTTACTCCTTTACCCAAAGACTCCAAATCAGTTTTTAATGAGGGCAACTCCAGACCTAATATAGAAAATGTAATGTACATATACGTTGTATACATCTATTAATAATATGACACTGGACTTGCTATGATCAGCGGGAGGTGAAGACGGAGGTGATGTTTGATAGAGGAGTCCCGACAATCCTGCCTGCCGCCTTCACCACCCTCTGTAGAGCCTCTTGCTCTGCCTTTGTGCAGCTGGATAACCACACAGACTTCACACAGACTGTCTGTACAATACTGCTGTAGGCCTATAATACTTATGTAAATAAGTAAGGCAATTGAAATATATCTGCAGTACAGCTCAATACACACAATTGTTAAGTTTTCAATCAATCAATCAATAAATCAATAAATCAATCAATCAATCAATCAATCAATCAATCGGTCACTGTACCCATTCTGCAATCTGTTAATAAAGTTTTCAATCAATCAATCAATCAATCAATCAATCAATCGGTCAGGTCACGTGTACCCATTCTACAATCTGTTAATAAAGTTTTCAATCAATCAATCAGGGCCTGTGGTCACGTGTACCCATTCGGCAATCTGTTAATAAAGTTTTCAATCAATCAATCAATCAATCTGTTAATAAAGTTTTCAATCAATCAATCAATGAATCAATGAATCAATGAATCAATGAATCAATCAATCCCGCAGTGCAACGTGACCCAAATCATACGCCAATCTGTTAATAAAGTTTTCAATCAATCAATCAATCAATCCCGCAGTGCAACGTGCAACGTGACCCAAAATCACGTCACCATAAAGTTTTCAATCAATCAATCAATCAATCCCGCAGTGCAACGTGCAACGTGACCCAAAATCACGTCACCAAAATCAGCCAATGGAAGCGAGGGGTTGCTATGTGCGGTGCTTGTATGTGCGGGGCTTGTAAGCGCTGGTCTGAAGGTCTGCAGCTGGATACTATTGGAACGAGCGCCCAGGAAGGGCTCCTCCAAGAAGGGTTCCAAGAAGGGTTCCAAGACCGCTGCCAAGGGAGGCAAGACGCGCAGAAAGTCCAGGAAGGAGAGTTATGCCATCTACATTTACAAAGTCCTGAAGCAGGTTCATCCCGACACCGGCGTTTCCTCCAAGGCCATGGGGATCATGAACTCCTTCGTTAACGACATCTTCGAGCGCATCGCTGGAGAAGCCTCGCGCCTGGCTCTCTACAACAAGCGTCGCACCATCACCTCCAGGGAGATCCAGACCGCTGTGCGTCTGCTGCTGCCCGGTGAGCTGGCGAAGCACGCTGTGTCTGAGGGAACCAAGGCTGTGACCAAGTACACTAGCTCCAAGTAAACTACGCTGTTCACTGACTATTAACCCAAAGGCTCTTTTAAGAGCCACCCACTCTGTCCTGAGAGTTATTATTCCTATTATTATAATGATCGCGCTATTCATCAAAGTGGTTGAGTGCCCCGTATTGCCTTTAGTTTGAACAGTTATTATCATGGTAGGGGGTTCTGTCGGGAGATGAAGTTGTATGTTACTAATTGATTAATAAATTATAACTAACTACTAAATAACTAATCATAGTTTGGATGGCTATTAAGTTGCTAATTATATTTACTAGTCAAAATCCTGTGATTTTAGGTTGTTGACAAGTAGCTAGATTGGATAGACTAGCTTAGTACATCACATTTATACAGTCAATTAATATATCATCACCTGCCGTATTAGAACCCTGATCAATAATACATTATTGGACTTTATAATACACATCGATAATGTTGATTTTATCATTTTCAAAGTGGAAATGCTATTCCAAAAATAATACATTCCAGGCTAATTTAATTATAATGAAAAATATGAACTACCCCATAGCCAAACACAGGTCTTATGATTTCCAATAGTCAAGTGCAAATAGTATTCATTATTTGATCATATGAGCTCTATTTCTGTACAATTTACAACTTTGCGTTGTATGTTAAATGCATTATTACAACAACAATAACCTTTTATAACGTTATTGTTGACATCAAACTCCAGCAATCAGAGTCTAAAATATGACTTCATAAGTAACCCTCAGCAATACTGATCATCTCCGGTCCCCTCTCCCTCCATGTTTAGCAGGATACACAGCCTCCACATCTGGCTGAAAGGTTACTCTGCTCATCAGGCACCCCCTGTGGTTTGGACTTCAACAAATTCACTGATAAACCACACCATGCTCTCTCCACTCATAATGGTAATGCTTCAAATCTAGTCACAATTTCTCTAGATGTGTTTCTGTCATACAACATAAAATCACAGATTAGGGCCTAACTTTTCTGAACAGTATTTACTAATAAGGACACTTTTGATCAAACTGATCAGCAGCTCAATAGTTGCTTTTATGTTTCACAAGGTGCTCTGAATATGCCCTTACAAAAAAAATATTTTCTGTTTTACCATGGTACCAGTCATATAAATTATTTACCATGGTACAGCCATATAGTAAATGTAATGGAACCATTAATAACATGGTTATAACATGGTATAGTCAATTTTAAACCATGATATCAATGGTACATGGCATCATTTGTTATCATAGAAATGCCAGGATACATTTTTGTAAGAGATGTTTCAAAATGGAAATGGGGGACCCTGATGTAAACAAGACAAACGTCTTTCTCTGGTCTGCATCCCCTTAACAATTGTGTGTATTGAGCCGTACTGTATTGTACCCATTCTGCAATCTGTTAAATATTGATTGATTGATTGAACATTTTATTAACAGATTGCAGAATGGGTACAATACAGTACGGCTCAATACACACAATTCCCATTGAAATGCCTATCTCTTCCTCCCTTCTGAGATAATTGTTGAATATATATATGTAACGGGGAAGCCTGTGGGTATGTCCACAGTCACGGAAACAAGGTGTGTTGACGAGTGACTGTGGCAGTGCGGGCTAGTAAATTAAACTCACTTCCCCATAACAGGGTTAACAGACGCAAAGGGAAGGTTGTTTGGAGTGAATTCACTTCTTAGTGCAGCGGCCTGTGTCGTCGCCCGCGGGCGCGGGAGCCCCCTGTTCGACTCCCCCTCGGGACATTCTCATTTAACATCAAACACAACGCAGACCAATATGAGCCGTCACATATAGATACACAAATGTTCTAGAATGTTTGGTTATGACATCATACTGTGACATCACAAATGTTCTAGAATGTTTGATTATGACTGTACTGTGACATCACAAATGTTCTAGAATGTTATGACAAAAAAGATGGTTCAATGACTTTATCTAAATCCAATCAATATTACTAATGCCGTTTCAATGTAAGGTTATAAAAATAAACATATAAACATGCATAAATACAATAACCTAAATATATAGCTTTGGCTTCTCTACAGAGAGTAAAGCAGAACAAAATCATGGCTGAAACTCTTCTGCCCTCTACTGGCTAAATGAGAACTTAACTTCTATTAGCTTTACACACGTGCGCCACGACCGACCAATCGTATCGTAGTACTATTTGCATCGACCTCCTACAAATAAGGCAGGAAACCGTAAGCGACCGTCACCATTCGATTCTGATAAGCCGTCGAATATGCCAGCCAAACGAGCGAGATGCTTCCAGCTGCAGACCTTCAGACCAGCGCTTACAAGCCCCGCACATACAAGCACCGCACATAGCAACCCCTCGCTTCCATTGGCTGATTTTGGTGACGTGATTTTGGGTCACGTTGCACGTTGCACTGCGGGATTGATTGATTGATTGATTGAAAACTTTATGGTGACGTGATTTTGGGTCACGTTGCACGTTGCACTGCGGGATTGATTGATTGATTGATTGAAAACTTTATTAACAGATTGCCGTATGATTTGGGTCACGTTGCACTGCGGGATTGATTGATTGATTGATTCATTGATTGATTGATTGATTGATTGAAAACTTTATTAACAGATTGCAGAATGCAGTACAGCTCAATACACACAATTGTTAAGGGGATGCAGACCATGCAGTACTGTTACATTTGTGACATACAGTAAATATATACAAGGGGGAGGGAACTGTACATTTATGATGAATTGAAAATGGGGGACCCTGATGTAAACAAGACGGAAGTCTTTCTCTGGTCTGCATCCCCTTAACAATTGTGTGTATTGAGCTGTACTGCAGATATATTTCAATTGCCTTACTTATTTACATAAGTATTATAGGCCTACAGCAGTATTGTACAGACAGTCTGTGTGAAGTCTGTGTGGTTATCCAGCTGCACAAAGGCAGAGCAAGAGGCTCTACAGAGGGTGGTGAAGGCGGCAGGCAGGATTGTCGGGACTCCTCTATCAAACATCACCTCCGTCTTCACCTCCCGCTGCCTCCACCGCTCCAAGTGTATCATCAAGGACCAGTCTCACCCAGCACATCACCTCTTTCAGCTCCTTCCCTCAGGGAGGAGATACCGGTCCATACATGCCAAGAGTTAAAGATTTAAGAACAGCTTTTTCCCCAAAGCAGTCAGACTGTTAAACGCTCATTGACTGTCCCCTCACGTGCACCATGCACTTACCTGGACTTGATAATCACTGTTACCACTCATCATGCACTTTATTTAAAATATTCTGTTATGTACAGTGTTATATGTGTTTCATGTATGTATATATTGTACTACGGTCTGTGGGAGCTCCCCTGAAATTTCACTCACGGTCATATAAGAGTTTTAATGTAGAAGGTTTTATTAATGAAATGTTGGGTATAAACTGGGAGGAGGTATGTTGTGAGGATGACCCAGAGGTTGCACTGGACTTATTTATGTCAGAAACAAATCAGCCCCATGGATAGATAGTAGCTTTTAATGAATTTTAATGAATGAGAGAGACATACTGTAGCCAAAAAAGCATCAGTGTGTTCCAGTTCTGCAGATGACAGACAAAAGTACCGTTCCTTACGTAATCAAGTCACAAAGTTAAATAAGGTGAGAAAAAGGGAATATTTTAAACCATGGTTATATGATGTGAGAAATGATGGTAAAAATCTATGGAATGTTTTAAATCAAATTATGGGTAGAAAATCCAATGTCTGTACACCTTTTGTTGAGTCATATGGAATTGTCCTAACCAAACCATGTGATATTGCCAACCATTTTAATGATTTTTATGCAAGTAAGATATCTCAGCTCAGGCAGGGAATGCACATATCAAACAATACAAAATCAAATGACATAATTAAGAATATCATAATGAAAGATAAAGGGTGTACATTTGATTTTCAACAGGTTGAGGTTAGTGATATTGAAAGGTTACTCCAGGCTCTACCTGACAGCAAGTTAGCTGGCACAGACAACTTGGATAGTAAATTATTGAGAATTACTGCTACGATCATAGCAAGTCCAGTGTCATATTATTAATAGATGTATACAAGTGGGACTATGTCCAAAGATATGGAAGGAGGCTAAGGTTACTCCTTTACCCAAAGACTCCAAATCAGTTTTTAATGAGGGCAACTCCAGACCTAATATAGAAAATGTAATGTACATATACGTTGTATACATCTATTAATAATATGACACTGGACTTGCTATGATCAGCGGGAGGTGAAGACGGAGGTGATGTTTGATAGAGGAGTCCCGACAATCCTGCCTGCCGCCTTCACCACCCTCTGTAGAGCCTCTTGCTCTGCCTTTGTGCAGCTGGATAACCACACAGACTTCACACAGACTGTCTGTACAATACTGCTGTAGGCCTATAATACTTATGTAAATAAGTAAGGCAATTGAAATATATCTGCAGTACAGCTCAATACACACAATTGTTAAGTTTTCAATCAATCAATCAATAAATCAATAAATCAATCAATCAATCAATCAATCAATCAATCGGTCACTGTACCCATTCTGCAATCTGTTAATAAAGTTTTCAATCAATCAATCAATCAATCAATCAATCAATCGGTCAGGTCACGTGTACCCATTCTACAATCTGTTAATAAAGTTTTCAATCAATCAATCAGGGCCTGTGGTCACGTGTACCCATTCGGCAATCTGTTAATAAAGTTTTCAATCAATCAATCAATCAATCTGTTAATAAAGTTTTCAATCAATCAATCAATGAATCAATGAATCAATGAATCAATGAATCAATGAATCAATCAATCCCGCAGTGCAACGTGACCCAAATCATACGGCAATCTGTTAATAAAGTTTTCAATCAATCAATCAATCAATCCCGCAGTGCAACGTGCAACGTGACCCAAAATCACGTCACCATAAAGTTTTCAATCAATCAATCAATCAATCCCGCAGTGCAACGTGCAACGTGACCCAAAATCACGTCACCAAAATCAGCCAATGGAAGCGAGGGGTTGCTATGTGCGGTGCTTGTATGTGCGGGGCTTGTAAGCGCTGGTCTGAAGGTCTGCAGCTGGATACTATTGGAACGAGCGCCCAGGAAGGGCTCCTCCAAGAAGGGTTCCAAGAAGGGTTCCAAGACCGCTGCCAAGGGAGGCAAGACGCGCAGAAAGTCCAGGAAGGAGAGTTATGCCATCTACATTTACAAAGTCCTGAAGCAGGTTCATCCCGACACCGGCGTTTCCTCCAAGGCCATGGGGATCATGAACTCCTTCGTTAACGACATCTTCGAGCGCATCGCTGGAGAAGCCTCGCGCCTGGCTCTCTACAACAAGCGTCGCACCATCACCTCCAGGGAGATCCAGACCGCTGTGCGTCTGCTGCTGCCCGGTGAGCTGGCGAAGCACGCTGTGTCTGAGGGAACCAAGGCTGTGACCAAGTACACTAGCTCCAAGTAAACTACGCTGTTCACTGACTATTAACCCAAAGGCTCTTTTAAGAGCCACCCACTCTGTCCTGAGAGTTATTATTCCTATTATTATAATGATCGCGCTATTCATCAAAGTGGTTGAGTGCCCCGTATTGCCTTTAGTTTGAACAGTTATTATCATGGTAGGGGGTTCTGTCGGGAGATGAAGTTGTATGTTACTAATTGATTAATAAATTATAACTAACTACTAAATAACTAATCATAGTTTGGATGGCTATTAAGTTGCTAATTATATTTACTAGTCAAAATCCTGTGATTTTAGGTTGTTGACAAGTAGCTAGATTGGATAGACTAGCTTAGTACATCACATTTATACAGTCAATTAATATATCATCACCTGCCGTATTAGAACCCTGATCAATAATACATTATTGGACTTTATAATACACATCGATAATGTTGATTTTATCATTTTCAAAGTGGAAATGCTATTCCAAAAATAATACATTCCAGGCTAATTTAATTATAATGAAAAATATGAACTACCCCATAGCCAAACACAGGTCTTATGATTTCCAATAGTCAAGTGCAAATAGTATTCATTATTTGATCATATGAGCTCTATTTCTGTACAATTTACAACCTTGCGTTGTATGTTAAATGCATTATTACAACAACAATAACCTTTTATAACGTTATTGTTGACATCAAACTCCAGCAATCAGAGTCTAAAATATGACTTCATAAGTAACCCTCAGCAATACTGATCATCTCCGGTCCCCTCTCCCTCCATGTTTAGCAGGATACACAGCCTCCACATCTGGCTGAAAGGTTACTCTGCTCATCAGGCACCCCCTGTGGTTTGGACTTCAACAAATTCACTGATAAACCACACCATGCTCTCTCCACTCATAATGGTAATGCTTCAAATCTAGTCACAATTTCTCTAGATGTGTTTCTGTCATACAACATAAAATCACAGATTAGGGCCTAACTTTTCTGAACAGTATTTACTAATAAGGACACTTTTGATCAAACTGATCAGCAGCTCAATAGTTGCTTTTATGTTTCACAAGGTGCTCTGAATATGCCCTTACAAAAAAAATATTTTCTGTTTTACCATGGTACCAGTCATATAAATTATTTACCATGGTACAGCCATATAGTAAATGTAATGGAACCATTAATAACATGGTTATAACATGGTATAGTCAATTTTAAACCATGATATCAATGGTACATGGCATCATTTGTTATCATAGAAATGCCAGGATACATTTTTGTAAGAGATGTTTCAAAATGGAAATGGGGGACCCTGATGTAAACAAGACAAACGTCTTTCTCTGGTCTGCATCCCCTTAACAATTGTGTGTATTGAGCCGTACTGTATTGTACCTATTCTGCAATCTGTTAAATATTGATTGATTGATTGAACATTTTATTAACAGATTGCAGAATGGGTACAATACAGTACGGCTCAATACACACAATTCCCATTGAAATGCCTATCTCTTCCTCCCTTCTGAGATAATTGTTGAATATATATATGTAACGGGGAAGCCTGTGGGTATGTCCACAGTCACGGAAACAAGGTGTGTTGACGAGTGACTGTGGCAGTGCGGGCTAGTAAATTAAACTCACTTCCCCATAACAGGGTTAACAGACGCAAAGGGAAGGTTGTTTGGAGTGAATTCACTTCTTACTGCAGCGGCCTGTGTCGTCGCCCGCGGGCGCGGGAGCCCCCTGTTCGACTCCCCCTCGGGACATTCTCATTTAACATCAAACACAACACAGACCAATATGAGCCGTCACATATAGATACACAAATGTTCTAGAATGTTTGGTTATGACATCATACTGTGACATCACAAATGTTCTAGAATGTTTGATTATGACATTGTACTGTGACATCACAAATGTTCTAGAATGTTATGACAAAAAAGATGGTTCAATGACTTTATCTAAATCCAATCAATATTACTAATGCCGTTTCAATGTAAGGTTATAAAAATAAACATATAAACATGCATAAATACAATAACCTAAATATATAGCTTTGGCTTCTCTACAGAGAGTAAAGCAGAACAAAATCATGGCTGAAACTCTTCTGCCCTCTACTGGCTAAATGAGAACTTAACTTCTATTAGCTTTACACACGTGCGCCACGACCGACCAATCGTATCGTAGTACTATTTGCATCGACCTCCTACAAATAAGGCAGGAAACCGTAAGCGACCGTCACCATTCGATTCTGATAAGCCGTCGAATATGCCAGCCAAACGAGCGCCCAGGAAGGGCTCCTCCAAGAAGGGTTCCAAGAAGGGTTCCAAGACCGCTGCCAAGGGAGGCAAGACGCGCAGAAAGTCCAGGAAGGAGAGTTATGCCATCTACATTTACAAAGTCCTGAAGCAGGTTCATCCCGACACCGGCGTTTCCTCCAAGGCCATGGGGATCATGAACTCCTTCGTTAACGACATCTTCGAGCGCATCGCTGGAGAAGCCTCTCGCCTGGCTCTCTACAACAAGCGTCGCACCATCACCTCCAGGGAGATCCAGACCGCTGTGCGTCTGCTGCTGCCCGGTGAGCTGGCGAAGCACGCTGTGTCTGAGGGAACCAAGGCTGTGACCAAGTACACTAGCTCCAAGTAAACTACGCTGTTCACTGACTATTAACCCAAAGGCTCTTTTAAGAGCCACCCACTCTGTCCTGAGAGAGTTATTATTCCTATTATTATAATGATCGCGCTATTCATCAAAGTGGTTGAGTGCCCCGTATTGCCTTTAGTTTGAACAGTTATTATCATGGTAGGGGGTTCTGTCGGGAGATGAAGTTGTATGTTACTAATTGATTAATAAATTATAACTAACTACTAAATAACTAATCATAGTTTGGATGGCTATTAAGTTGCTAATTATATTTACTAGTCAAAATCCTGTGATTTTAGGTTGTTGACAAGTAGCTAGATTGGATAGACTAGCTTAGTACATCACATTTATACAGTCAATTAATATATCATCACCTGCCGTATTAGAACCCTGATCAATAATACATTATTGGACTTTATAATACACATCGATAATGTTGATTTTATCATTTTCAAAGTGGAAATGCTATTCCAAAAATAATACATTCCAGGCTAATTTAATTATAATGAAAAATATGAACTACCCCATAGCCAAACACAGGTCTTATGATTTCCAATAGTCAAGTGCAAATAGTATTCATTATTTGATCATATGAGCTCTATTTCTGTACAATTTACAACCTTGCGTTGTATGTTAAATGCATTATTACAACAACAATAACCTTTTATAACGTTATTGTTGACATCAAACTCCAGCAATCAGAGTCTAAAATATGACTTCATAAGTAACCCTCAGCAATACTGATCATCTCCGGTCCCCTCTCCCTCCATGTTTAGCAGGATACACAGCCTCCACATCTGGCTGAAAGGTTACTCTGCTCATCAGGCACCCCCTGTGGTTTGGACTTCAACAAATTCACTGATAAACCACACCATGCTCTCTCCACTCATAATGGTAATGCTTCAAATCTAGTCACAATTTCTCTAGATGTGTTTCTGTCATACAACATAAAATCACAGATTAGGGCCTAACTTTTCTGAACAGTATTTACTAATAAGGACACTTTTGATCAAACTGATCAGCAGCTCAATAGTTGCTTTTATGTTTCACAAGGTGCTCTGAATATGCCCTTACAAAAAAAATATTTTCTGTTTTACCATGGTACCAGTCATATAAATTATTTACCATGGTACAGCCATATAGTAAATGTAATGGAACCATTAATAACATGGTTATAACATGGTATAGTCAATTTTAAACCATGATATCAATGGTACATGGCATCATTTGTTATCATAGAAATGCCAGGATACATTTTTGTAAGAGATGTTTCAAAATGGAAATGGGGGACCCTGATGTAAACAAGACAAACGTCTTTCTCTGGTCTGCATCCCCTTAACAATTGTGTGTATTGAGCCGTACTGTATTGTACCCATTCTGCAATCTGTTAAATATTGATTGATTGATTGAACATTTTATTAACAGATTGCAGAATGGGTACAATACAGTACGGCTCAATACACACAATTCCCATTGAAATGCCTATCTCTTCCTCCCTTCTGAGATAATTGTTGAATATATATATGTAACGGGGAAGCCTGTGGGTATTGTTGTGGCTGATGGTTGTTTAACACAGCAGGAGACGATATTTCCAATTTTAACAAGTAGGTAATTTATTTAGGAAAAGAAGTTTTAACAGCAAAAGCTATGGCTCAGTAGACGGTCACCACAGTTGAAGGAAAACACTCTGACTCCCCAACCCCCCGTTCCCCCAGATAATACCTTCCCAGCCCTGCCCCGACATGACAGATATGATGACGTAACATATTATCTCAGATATGACATGACGTACATTAAGATGACACATAGATTTAACATAGAAGAGAGAATAAAAACAGAAGATAAGTCTAAAGGTTTATCGTCCTGAGACAAAGCTGGAGTCTGGAGTCAAGATTAGTGAAAGAGAAAATGAGTGTGTGTGTGTGAGTGTGAAAGAGTATATGTGTGTGTGTGAATGTGAAAATGAGTGTGTGTGTGTGTGTGTGAATGTGAAAGAGTATATGTGTGTGTGTGAAAGAGAGAGTTCAGATTAGTGAGGTTTGTGTGTGTATGAAAGAGATAGAGATGAGATGTGTGCGTGTATATGTGTATGTATGAAAGAGAGAAAAGAACAAGATATGAAAGCGATATGATGTACGAGATTACAAGCACACAACGTGCCGTACTGAAATGTCCATCTGTCCAAGTTGTTTTAAGAACGTCAGCCAGACCGTCTTTCAGCACTGCTTAGTTGACCCATATTAAACTAGTTCACCTCATATACACATTTTCCCCAACATTCCCCCATTTGGGGCTATCCCTAGTCCCACCCAAATCATATAACCAAGAAAATGTGAACGTCTAACTAAACGAGAAACCTAATACATTTTAAATGTCTAACTAAACAAGAACGCTTACTTCATTCACTGGACCCCTAACGGACCAACAAAGGCTGACTACCGTTCTCACAATAAACACAAAACCGCTCAAAACAAGAGTAATAATAAAACATCAAAAAAACACCCCAACTTATAATCCTAACCTGACAGACAAATCCCCCAACCTCCACCGCTTACCAAATGAGCCACAGTTCCGGCCGGAAACCGCGACTCTCATCAGGGAAAGGAGAAGTTGACCGTCAGAACTAAACATAGAACATCCCTCCCCCAAAAAAAATGACATTGTCTCTTCCATAACATTGAGTCCTAGTGTCCATCGCTCAGCCCCCCTTCCATGCCCACGCCATAGTCTCCTCACCATATTGCCAAAAGTCACATTTTGCCAATACAGCAACCACCACGCCACACCTCCAGTCCCCGTAGAAGCATGTCCCCATGCCTGGACGGGAGGCGCTGGTACCGACCTCACCACGTGTCCCCCCATCTTCGACGGGAGGTGCCCATCTTGCCCACTGCGTTAGCCCCCCCCTTTGTCCCTTCAGTCCCCAGAACCGATCCCCAGAACACTTCTTCTCAATGCTTCCTCAGGCTCAGAACCGACACTCCGTACCATTCCATACCGATGCCCCTTCCCATTCCGGTTTGACCAGGACCATGAGTAAAATAAACAAAAATAATAAAAAAAATAAACCATCACTCAGACCATCCCCCGTCACTCTTAAAGGAAAGAACCAATACAAAATGTCTTCAAAAAACCTTTACATGTTTTTTTTTTTTTTTTTTTTTTTTGAAGTAAAAGGGATAAAACAAACAAAACTGAACCAAACAGAAAGAAAATGTCCCTTCCTCACCATACGCCTAGTTAAAGGAATAAAACAAACAAAACTGAACCAACAAAAAGAAAATGTCCCTACCTCACCATACCCCTAATCCTCTATCCCCTCGTCTCCCTCTAAGGCAGCATAAAGCTGAGGGCATGGCCCGATTTGTGGCTCAATCTCTTCCTGTCCCACCATCAGCATTCGGCTCGTTACGTGTGAAGTTACCAGCCTACCCAAGAGAGGCATACCACAACAGAAAAGGAGAACCAATATCAACCCTGCCACCCCAATGGATATCCCCGTCTGCATCACTATGCTTCCCCACTGTCCCAATCTTTCCAACACCCCACTCCCCCACCATTCTTCATTCCGGCCAGAATTCCCCCTCAACTCCTCCCTCAAATCCTTCAGCTTAGCCATGGCCTCGGAGAACTTTCCCCCTGGCCCCACATTCGTCGGAATGAATGTGCAGCAGTACTGTCCAAACATGGAACAGACTCCACCCTTCTCCGCCATTAACCAGTTCAGAGCCTGTCTATTCTGCCACGCCACCGTACTGGTCACGTGCATCTGGTCCCCCATTGCATCCAACGCCTCCTCGGTGTAGTTGAGATACCGCTGCTGATTGTAAAACAAATAGTTGATCCACCCGGTGTTCTTATTGACCGATATCCATGGCAGAATAGACTCAAACCCTGCCGCAATCTCATTCTTAGCCATGAACTCGGCTGGAATGCCCCTTGGCTGTCCTATGCTGTCCAGATACACCCTTGGGTCTGCCTTGTAGCTACGCTTCGTTCGAGAGATAGGAGACTCAGAAGGTCCTTCCGTCACTGATAATGGTAGGACCACCATTGGCATGATCGCCTGAACCCGGGCACATCTACCTGACCAATTTAAAGGAAGTGTATTCCTCAACCTCCTACCGCCGCAGAGCCAGTATTGGTCCGCCAGTGCCATATCCTGGACATGAAAAGGGCAAGCTACAGGCCGTGGGTTGGTATCCACTCCCTTTAACACGACCCCGTGTCCACACTTTCCTTCTTTCGTGCAGTTAGTCGTGATGCTCCAAATAGTAGTGCACTGCCCCTCTGCCACCTCCCCTATGTCCCGGGTCCCCTCCTTTTGCAAGCACTCGAAATCCTTGGTCAGCCATAGTTTGACACCTCTGGGTATTGGCAACCCCGTCGCTACCCCCTGCACACGTACATCCAATTTCCTACAACGTTCCTGCATAGTGACATCCTTGAAATCCGTGACGTTTCCTGCCGCCTTAAAACGACTAGAGCCGAGAAACCCCAAACACTCTGCCTCGCACCAAGGGCGACTATTATGGGGCCCCTCCCATGCCTCTGCGTCCCTGTCACACTGAGCCCAACTGAACTTCGTGCCCTTCACCAGCAGCCTATCCGGACGTGCCTTGGAGCAGACATAACAATCCTCTATCTGATTCTGCACGCTTGTGTACTGGACCCACTTAAACCACTCATTCCCTAAAGCCGCCCTATACATCGGGTCAGCCTCCGGGTCTTCCTCGTCATAGTCATAGTCGCCCCCATCTTGTTCCCCGGAAGGAAGCAAACCCCTCAACCTGGCCCAGAGTGAGCCCACTGAGTCCCTCAACGTTCCGGCTGTCCTCTGGAACATATCCTGTCCCCCCACCTCTTCCGACTCAGCGTCCTTGATCTCCCTTTTTCCCCTCACCCCTGTCCCCTGTGCCTGGTTCGGGACAGGCTCAACCCTCCTATCTACCCCCACAACCCGATCCTCGTTAGTATAATGGTAAGTATCCCCGCCTGTAACGGGGGAATGGTCAAAATCAAAAACATGCCCTTGCGGTCCTCCGGGAAACACCCCTTTTGGTTGTAGTCTTATCTTCTCCCCCCCTTCCTCGATGGGGGCCAGAGGGGGCGCCTGATTCTGAGCCTGGTCATGAAAGCCTGCCGGTACTTGAGCCTGAGCGGGACCCCGTGGGACTCCTACCCACTCAAACCCATCATCCTCAAGGACGGGTCGACCGTGACGGTTCTCAATGACGTCGTTGCGCCCGGCCGACCGTCCGCACACTGCTGCCAACATCTGCGGGAGCATCAGCAGGCACTGCACCTTCCAGTTGCCATCTCGGGCCCTCCATGTCGGGTTCTGCATAACTGCGATCGATTGTATCCCCCAAGAGATCGCCGCTGGCCTTTATGCAGTGATTGAAGTGGAACCAGGTCGTTGATCCTTTGACTTGGACTGCCGTTCCAGTCGATCAGATCACCTCGTACGGGCCCTCTCTCCGGGGTGATGACCACTTTCTCTTGTGGACCTTTACGAAGACCAGATCCCCAGGGATCAGCCTCGGTTTGGTGGCTTCCTTCTCCGCCTCCTTCACCCCCTTTTTCTCCTTTCTCTGCTCCTGTCGAAACACAGCTTCATGTATTTTAGTCACTTGCTGAAGATATTTTTTCAGATCTTGCTCAAAAATATCTAATGCCGGGCCCCTAGCCAGGTGTCTAAATGGCGGTGCTGGCATGCTGCGGCCTGTAAGCATTTCATGCGGTGTTAGCTGTGTTTGGCGGTTTACGCTGCTTCTAATAGCCATCAGAGCAAGTGGCAAAGCATCAATCCAGTTAAGCTTAGTTTGCATACAGATTTTCAACAGTTTGTTTTTAATGACCAGATTGGCCCTTTCCACCTTTCCCTGCGACCCGGGACTATAGACACAGGAAAGGCGCTGTTTTATACTTAATTTCTGCATCAGCCCTTTAACCACCTTGTCGATGAACTCGCGGCCATTATCGCTTTGTAATATCGTGGGAATTCCAAATCTCGGAATGACCTCGCGACACAGGAACTTGATCACTGTGTCCGCGTTCTTGTGTTTAGATGGAATGGCCTCAATCCAGCGACTAAAGCAGTCTTCTACTACCAGGAGGTATCGTTTGCCCTGCACTGGCGTTATCATCGCTTTGACCCTTTTAACCTCCTTCCAGTTAAGAGTACCCTCCTCCCGTTCGGATGCACTCCTTCCCCTACTTAGATGCACCTCTCCCCGTAAGGTTTAGGCAGTCCGCTACGACGCAACAACCAGCTCCTTTCTTAGGACTGCCTTGTCCGACGTCGGCCCCTCTCCCCCAACAGAGATGCAGGTCTCCACTTCCGGCGGTAAGGTCTCCTCTCATGAACGGAAGCAGTCCCCTTATTTTACCTTCAGGTGCAGTTTAAGGCTGGGTCCCTTTCCAACCTTAGGAGAGACAATCCAGATTCCTCTGAATTGACACCCCTTACCCTTCTGCTTCCCAGTGGTTCTTTTCAAACCTGCTGATCACAGAAGCACAACTCGCCTACTAACCCTGTATCGGTTAGTAAGGTTACTGTGGCCTGACTGTACATTGAGCCAGGTGCATTCATGCCACTGTTGTCCAGTCACTCACGGTCCCACATCCCGCGTGTCTGTGACTATAAACAGGGTCATAACGCTCTCCCAACCGGCTGGCGACCCAGTCGATAGCGACCTCATAGTCCGTCATCAAGTCAGGACCCCAAGCGGCTGACTGTCCGTAGTACCTATCAGCCACTCAGTTTAGAAACCGACGGTCTTGTCCCCACCCCGCTTGCTCCGGGCATGGAAATATTGACCGTTTTCGCCAGCCTTGCCTGTTCACGGCAGGAGCTGTGCCCCCTACGGTGCACCGCCCTGCTCCTAGGTGTGGACTGTCGCCCACGTACCACCCAGTGCCCACACCAACTTACGTGCGACGTTTCCTGGGCCGACTAGACGGTACCACAGTGGTATGTTATTTCATACCTCGTTACGCACGAGGGCCTTCAGTTTCTCCCCAGCACTATATGGATTGTGTTTAACGTGCGCCCAGACTCTTGCGAGCCCACTGCCGCCTGTTACAGACTAGAGGTTCGGGGTGCCTACCCCCTCCCTAATCTGTGTAGTCCATAATCAGATGTCTGAATGGTCCCTCAGGGAGGGGTGTGTAAGCCGCCACTGTCGGTACTCCTTTGCGCACATTGCCCTGTAAGCATGTTAAACACCTGGCTAGTGTAACGTCAATTTGTGCCTGAAGCTTTGGGGACCAAAATCCCATTTTCGTGATTCGTTTCAGGGTCTCTGCTCTTCCACAGTGATCAACACCATGAGCCTCAGGTATCACCAAGGACAGAAGATCGATGGAGGCGACTATCAAACCGTTATGACTCCTCCACAGACCATCTGCCCCCCTTACAGCCCCCCTCTCCGTCCACGACTGTTTCTCGGCCTGCGTGGCTGAGTCCTGAAGATCACTCAAATTATCCTCAGTTACCTCAGTCGTCAGTTCGGCCGCAAACATCAGAACAGCCGTGGACGGCACCGCAGCCGCCGCCTTCGCGGCCTCGTCCGCCGCGTTGTTTCCCGTCGTCACAAAATACAGGTCTTTTCTGTGTGCCTGGCACTTTACGATAGCAATGCTTTTGGGCAACTTTACAGCCTGAATAAGCGCCACAACCTGCTTGTGGTGAAGGATCGGTGAGCCGTCCGATTTCTTAAAGCCTCTTGCCTTCCAAATGGCCGCGAATAGGTGGCATACGCCATGCGCATAAGCAGAGTCTGTAAAGATGTTAACCGTGCGATCTTTAGCTATTATGCATGCTTCTGTTAGTGCTATTAGTTCTGCAAGCTGGGCCGAACATGGTTGCATGCATTGTCCGGCCTTTCTTGTTAGTGTTTCTCCGTTAGGTTTGCACTGTACGACGGCGTATCCTGACCTTAAATTTTCCCCCTCCCGATAGCAGGACCCATCCACAAAAAGTGAGAGTTCTGCTATCGCGAGCGGGTCGACTCCCAAATCAGGACGGAGTTTCACGAAAGCCTGTACCTCCACCTCGCACTCATGCGGTTGACCCTCGCTCGGGAGTGGTACCAGATCCGCCGGGTTACTGCCGTGGCATGTTTTTATCGTAACGTCCGAGTACTGCAGGAGCCTCATGTAAGCCTGTTGCCGTTGGCTGGTCAGAACAAATTTGCCTCTTTCAATCAAGTTTGCCAATTTGTGATGTGTCCAAATGCAAATGTCATATCCCATTGTTACGGCCGTTGCCTTCTCATACATCAAATGTGCTGCGGCCAGGGCCTGATAACAAGGTGGCAGACCCTGCTCTACCGGCGAAAGAGCTCTAGAGTAATATGCTATCGGTTGTTTTTTCCCACTCACCCCCTGTGTTTGAGTCAGGACAGCTGTCGCATGCTGCGCTCTATGTGAGACGAATAGGTGGAAACACTTCTCATAATCCGGCAGCGCCAGGGCAGGGGCCTGTAACAACAGACGCTTAATGTTTATGAACGCGTCCTCCCCCTCCTCGGTCCATGTCAAGGGAGCGCGAAGCTTGTCTGTACCCGCCTCTTTTATCATCATCCTCAACGGCGCTGTCACTATCGTATAGTCCTCCACCCACTCAGAGCTGTACCCAGTCATCCCTAAAAACGTCATCATCTGTCGGACCGTCAATGGCCTAGGTGCCTTGGATACAGCTTCGAGTTGCGTGGGTGAGATGTTTTTTATGCCCTTTTGAATGACGCGAGACAAGTACTCAACTTTTGGCTGGCAGTACTGCAGTTTTGAACGGGATGCCTTGTGGCCTCCCACGGCCAATCCACTCAAAACTTTGATGGAGTCCTCATGGCACTGCTGACGTGTATCCGAGCAGATTAGAATGTCATCTGCATACAGTAAAACCGTGCTGAGTAGTGTGTCGCACACTCCTTGCAAGTCTTCCTTGAGCGCCTTCGAGAAGTAATGCGGCGAGTGCGCGAACCCTTGTGGCAACCGGGTGTAAGAGTATTGTTTCCCCCTGTGGGTAAAAGCAAACAGATACTGAGACTCTTTTTCCAATGGAACACTGAAGAATGCCTGCGTGAGATCAATGACCGTATAGTACTGCGAGCTACTCGGGATGTTTGTCAGGAGGGTGTGTGGATTAGCGACTTCCGCCTCTGGTCCAGACACCACGTCGTTCACCGCCCTCAAATCGTGTACCAGTCTGTACCTAGCCCTGTCCGCCTTTAGCACTGGGTGGATAGGTGTATTACATCTGGATTTGAAAGGGACGAGCACTCCCCCCTTTAACAGTCCCTCAATCTGATGTGATATAGCTTCCTCCGACTCTGGCTTCATTGTATACTGTCTGATAAAGGGTGGTCTACAACCCTTCTTTAACCTGACCTTCACTGGCTGTGCCGACAATATTAGACCCACATCTGTGTCGTGTTTTGACCACAACCGTTCCGGGGTGCGCGCCAACATGTCCTGTTCCAGCAAAGCATCCGCCTCTGGAATAACGCAAGGGTCTCCTGGTAATCTGATTACTTGCGGTTTTGCCAAAACTGAAAAGGAAATCATTATTTTTATGAAACTCCCATCTGCGCTGTTCCAAATTAGCGGAGATTCCGTGGAGACCCACCTTTGAGTCTCGGATTCCTGTATCATTGAACCTAGATGTTCGGATTCGTAACCAGGATTTATTCTCAGTGTGATGTGTGGGGCGGCGTCTCTTAGTCTATGTTGTTCCCGTAGATACTTACTCGTGTTAACCCTCAACGCCGCGCCCTGTCTCCCTACAATTATCGTAGATGAGTTAATCTGCACCTGCTCGGGCTGTCCCTGCAACCATGCCTTGTTCCTAACTAGGTCACTATTCGTCAAATACTGTAGTGTGCAATGTGCCTCCATGTTTGTTTGTCTAGACTGAGGCAGTTGGGTTTTCAGAAATGGCTCCCAGGGGTCACAGACCCTTTGCAGCTCTGCATCTATGTTGCCCAGCCAGAACACAGTGGCCTCTTTCTCCCCCGTCCCTTGTAGCATCATTTGGTACACGTCTTGTTCAATTTGAATCCCCTCAGGCGTACATAGGATTTTACAGCCTAGTTTACACATTGCATCTCGTCCCAAGAGATTGCGCGGGGTGCTGTCCGAAATTAATACAGGTATTGTTATGGTCTTGTTGTTATACGTCATAGAGATTGGATCTGATGTGGGTATTAATTGTGTTTTTCCCGAGAATCCGACCGTCCGAACATACTGTCCAGACTGGGGTAAGTGAGCGGCGTATTTTTGCTTTATGCAGGAAAAACCTGCTCCAGTGTCTGCCATCATCTCTGTTAATTTGCCCTCCACTAGGACCTGCAGAATAGGTTCTTGCTCAGCTCCCTTGGAAACCACAATCATTTGATTTCCCCCCGTCGCATTCTCTGGGCACCCCTAGTGATTACCCCCCTGGTTTCGGGGCCCTCCTGTCTCCCCCTGGTCGTGGGGCCCTTGTGACTCCCCCTGGCGCACGGGTCTTCCATACTCCGAGCCGGGACGGTATGGTTGCCTACATCTCATTTCCCTGTGTCCCTGCATGCCGCAGTTCCAACAGTGGAAACGGGGAAACTGTTGTTCGTTCCCCGGTCCCTGTGTAAACCGTGGGCCTGATTGCCCATTCCCTGCCTGCCGCCTGGACGCCTGGTTCTGTGAACTATAGCCATAGCTTCTCACTACCTGAGGTGCAGGCGGGGGTCCCTGGTCCTGCATGGGTGGAGAGGTAGCAGATGACACCATTACTGCCTGCAACCTCCTTTGGGGCTGCAGTTGTTGCTGAGTTAACTTCCTTGCGTCATTTCTATCCTGATCCCTGACTTTCTGCTCCTGAGCCCTTTGCTTCTCCACACTATGTGTTACATGTGCACAGAACAAAGGATAAGTCATGTCCATTAACCCCACCACGTCTTCCAGTCTATTCTTAACCACCTCTGGAAGCCCTCTCATCACACTTTCTCTAAACATCGCTCTCTGCAACGGGTCAATTTCTGGGTTGTGTCCTAGCTCACCTCTCCACTCCTTCAGTACTTTGTTCACATAGGCGCCAGGCCCTTCCGTCTCCATTATGGGGTTGCCTGCCAGTTTTGCCGGATTAATACGTGATGGATATTGATTCCTGAGTTTGTACCACAACGCCGCTCTATGCGCGTTGAATATGTCTCCATCATGGGCCTGCGTGTCGCATGCCACTCGCATCGATGTATCACCCATGATGTCCCGGCAGGCACCAACTCCTAGCAAACGCGTCAACAGGGATTTGACGTCACCCACTGCTAGCAGAAAAGATGACGTATTTTCCTCAAACTGCGTGATCCACCTGGAGGCTCCTTCTGAAAGGTCCGGTAGTCTTACTATTAAACCATCGATGTCTAGAGGTGACCATGGCATGTGAAAGATATCGTTCCCCTTTATTAGCAGGGGAAACTGGCCTGTGCTTGTCACACTTCCCACGAATGTAGGGGCGAAAGTCAGGGTTCCTGTAATGTTTCCTTTCTCCTGTCCTGGTTTCGTGTCATTCTCATCTTCCTCCTCATTCAACAGTTTAGTGTGGCCACACGCTCCGTGTTTCTCTGATGTCTGCTGTGCCACACTCTGACGGGGCTCTTCCTCTATCTTCCTCCCGACTCCCTCCCTCTGCCTGCCCAGGTTCTCTACCTCCTCTTCCTCTGCAGTATACAACTTCCGACGTACTGTCTCGCCATATGCCGCCAGGGCTTTCGGATAGAGATCCTGCGGGGTCAGTTTGGGGGGGGGTATCTCGCCTAAGGGAGGTCTCTGATCTAGCGGAGGTTTCTGACCTAGCGGGGGTTTCTGACCTAGCGGGGGTCCCTAATTCCGTCTCCTCATATTCTCCTCTTATTGTCACAGTGCCCACCGGCAATTGCGTGACATAAGGTGGGGATGTTGGTTTCCCTATATCCGTCTCTCTCTGATTTAGCGCTAAAGCTTCCTGCCTGTATGCTCTCCCCTTCTGGGCGTAGAGCTTCATTACCCCCAACTCTTCTGTCCTCTTTTTCAACCTCTTTTTGCTGTTGTCGCCTGGCTTGTGGTTACGAATCATTACATTCATCTCTTCGCATACGTCGAGATCAAAAGTACCTCCGGAAGGCCATTTTGTGTCCCCGGCCTTTGTACGCCTCTGCCAACGGACACCTACCTTGAGAATTAGGTTCTTTATGAGCGGGTTCCGGTCTAACAGTATGTCCTCTGCTGTATGCATCGTTGTTTAGTGTGTGTGTGTGTTTATTGTGTTGTGTGTGTGTGTGTGTGGTTGTACTTCAGCCACTCTACAACTACTACTCCAGGACACAGTTAACCTGGATCTACTACTACTCTACAACTACTACTCCAGGACACAGTTAACCTGGATCTACTACTACTCTACAACTACTACTCCAGGACACAGTTAACCTGGATCTACAACTACAACTACTACTCCAGGACACTGTTAACCTGGATCTACTACTCCAGGACACAGTTAACCTGGTTCTACTCTACAACTACTACTCCAGGACACAGTTAACCTAGATCTACATCAGAGAAAAATTTGACCAGAGAGAAAAGTTGATTAGTGGCGCACTTATAGCCTGTTAAAAGAGGATTCGCCCTAGTGTAAACACCTCACCACTCGTGTTCGTTTTAGCCGTCCATCCAGACCTCGTCACACAGTCAGCTCAACTTTTTCCTCCCGCAGAATCTCTTACGGACATTCTAATCAAAAGCAAAAATGCTCACCTGTGTTTGTTTGTCGACACCGCCAGAATTTCTACGGGAGAAGTCCGGAGCTGGCCGTGTGAGGGGGCCCGGCAGGGCGGTCTACAGGTCAAGGGTCACCAAATGTTGTGGCTGATGGTTGTTTAACACAGCAGGAGACGATATTTCCAATTTTAACAAGTAGGTAATTTATTTAGGAAAAGAAGTTTTAACAGCAAAAGCTATGGCTCAGTAGACGGTCACCACAGTTGAAGGAAAACACTCTGACTCCCCAACCCCCCGTTCCCCCAGATAATACCTTCCCAGCCCTGCCCCGACATGACAGATATGATGACGTAACATATTATCTCAGATATGACATGACGTACATTAAGATGACACATAGATTTAACATAGAAGAGAGAATAAAAACAGAAGATAAGTCTAAAGGTTTATCGTCCTGAGACAAAGCTGGAGTCTGGAGTCAAGATTAGTGAAAGAGAAAATGAGTGTGTGAGTGTGAAAGAGTATATGTGTGTGTGTGAATGTGAAAATGAGTGTGTGTGTGTGTGTGAATGTGAAAGAGTATATGTGTGTGTGTGAAAGAGAGAGTTCAGATTAGTGAGGTTTGTGTGTGTATGAAAGAGATAGAGATGAGATGTGTGCGTGTATATGTGTATGTATGAAAGAGAGAAAAGAACAAGATATGAAAGCGATATGATGTACGAGATTACAAGCACACAACGTGCCGTACTGAAATGTCCATCTGTCCAAGTTGTTTTAAGAACGTCAGCCAGACCGTCTTTCAGCACTGCTTAGTTGACCCATATTAAACTAGTTCACCTCATATACACATTTTCCCCAACAGTATGTCCACAGTCACGGAAACAAGGTGTGTTGACGAGTGACTGTGGCAGTGCGGGCTAGTAAATTAAACTCACTTCCCCATAACAGGGTTAACAGACGCAAAGGGAAGGTTGTTTGGAGTGAATTCACTTCTTAGTGCAGCGGCCTGTGTCGTCGCCCGCGGGCGCGGGAGCCCCCTGTTCGACTCCCCCTCGGGACATTCTCATTTAACATCAAACACAACGCAGACCAATATGAGCCGTCACATATAGATACACAAATGTTCTAGAATGTTTGGTTGTGACATCACAAATGTTCTAGAATGTTTGATTATGACATTGTACTGTGACATCACAAATGTTCTAGAATGTTATGACAAAAAAGATGGTTCAATGACTTTATCTAAATCCAATCAATATTACTAATGCCGTTTCAATGTAAGGTTATAAAAATAAACATATAAACATGCATAAATACAATAACCTAAATATATAGCTTTGGCTTCTCTACAGAGAGTAAAGCAGAACAAAATCATGGCTGAAACTCTTCTGCCCTCTACTGGCTAAATGAGAACTTAACTTCTATTAGCTTTACACACGTGCGCCACGACCGACCAATCGTATCGTAGTACTATTTGCATCGACCTCCTACAAATAAGGCAGGAAACCGTAAGCGACCGTCACCATTCGATTCTGATAAGCCGTCGAATATGCCAGCCAAGCGAGCGCCCAGGAAGGGCTCCTCCAAGAAGGGTTCCAAGAAGGGCTCCAAGACCGCTGCCAAGGGAGGCAAGACGCGCAGAAAGTCCAGGAAGGAGAGTTATGCCATCTACATTTACAAAGTCCTGAAGCAGGTTCATCCCGACACCGGCGTTTCCTCCAAGGCCATGGGGATCATGAACTCCTTCGTTAACGACATCTTCGAGCGCATCGCTGGAGAAGCCTCTCGCCTGGCTCTCTACAACAAGCGTCGCACCATCACCTCCAGGGAGATCCAGACCGCTGTGCGTCTGCTGCTGCCCGGTGAGCTGGCGAAGCACGCTGTGTCTGAGGGAACCAAGGCTGTGACCAAGTACACTAGCTCCAAGTAAACTACGCTGTTCACTGACTATTAACCCAAAGGCTCTTTTAAGAGCCACCCACTCTGTTCTGAGAGAGTTATTCCTATTATTATAATGATCGCGCTATTCATCAAAGTGGTTGAGTGCCCCGTATTGCCTTTAGTTTGAACAGTTATTATCATGGTAGGGGGTTCTGTCGGGAGATGAAGTTGTATGTTACTAATTGATTAATAAATTATAACTAACTACTAAATAACTAATCATAGTTTGGATGGCTATTAAGTTGCTAATTATATTTACTAGTCAAAATCCTGTGATTTTAGGTTGTTGACAAGTAGCTAGATTGGATAGACTAGCTTAGTACATCACATTTATACAGTCAATTAATATATCATCACCTGCCATATTAGAACCCTGATCAATAATACATTATTGGACTTTATAATACACATCGATAATGTTGATTTTATCATTTTCAAAGTGGAAATGCTATTCCAAAGATAATACATTCCAGGCTAATTTAATTATAATGAAAAATATGAACTACCCCATAGCCAAACACAGGTCTTATGATTTCCAATAGTCAAGTGCAAATAGTATTCATTATTTGATCATATGAGCTCTATTTCTGTACAATTTACAACCTTGCGTTGTATGTTAAATGCATTATTACAACAACAATAACCTTTTATAACGTTATTGTTGACATCAAACTCCAGCAATCAGAGTCTAAAATCTGACTTCATAAGTAACCCTCAGCAATACTGATCATCTCCGGTCCCCTCTCCCTCCATGTTTAGCAGGATACACAGCCTCCACATCTGGCTGAAAGGTTACTCTGCTCATCAGGCACCCCCTGTGGTTTGGACTTCAACAAATTCACTGATAAACCACACCATGCTCTCTCCACTCATAATGGTAATGCTTCAAATCTAGTCACAATTTCTCTAGATGTGTTTCTGTCATACAACATAAAATCACAGATTAGGGCCTAACTTTTCTGAACAGTATTTACTAATAAGGACACTTTTGATCAAACTGATCAGCAGCTCAATAGTTGCTTTTATGTTTCACAAGGTGCTCTGAATATGCCCTTACAAAAAAAATATTTTCTGTTTTACCATGGTACCAGTCATATAAATTATTTACCATGGTACAGCCATATAGTAAATGTAATGGAACCATTAATAACATGGTTATAACATGGTATAGTCAATTTTAAACCATGATATCAATGGTACATGGCATCATTTGTTATCATAGAAATGCCAGGATACATTTTTGTAAGAGATGTTTCAAAATGGAAATGAGGGACCCTGATGTAAACAAGACAAACGTCTTTCTCTGGTCTGCATCCCCTTAACAATTGTGTGTATTGAGCCGTACTGTATTGTACCCATTCTGCAATCTGTTAAATATTGATTGATTGATTGAACATTTTATTAACAGATTGCAGAATGGGTACAATACAGTACGGCTCAATACACACAATTCCCATTGAAATGCCTATCTCTTCCTCCCTTCTGAGATAATTGTTGAATATATATATGTAACGGGGAAGCCCGTGGGTATGTCCACAGTCACGGAAACAGGTGTGTTGACGAGTGACTGTGGCAGTGCGGGCTAGTAAATTAAACTCACTTCCCCATAACAGGGTTAACAGACGCATAGGTACGGTAGTTAGGAGTGAATTCACTTCTTAGTGCAGCGGCCTGTGTCGTCGCCCGCGGACGCGGGAGCCCCCTGTTCGACTCCCCCTCGGGACATTCTCATTTAACATCAAACACAACGCAGACCAATATGATCCGTCACAGTGGTGCCCAGTCACCCGGATGTCCTGAGGGGCGTGAGTTTAGGGAGGTGAGTGTAACGGGGAAGCCCGTGGGTATGTCCACAGTCACGGAAACAGGTGTGTTGACGAGTGACTGTGGCAGTGCGGGCTAGTAAATTAAACTCACTTCCCCATAACAGGGTTAACAGACGCATAGGTACGGTAGTTAGGAGTGAATTCACTTCTTAGTGCAGCGGCCTGTGTCGTCGCCCACGGACGCGGGAGCCCCCTGTTCGACTCCCCCTCGGGACATTCTCATTTAACATCAAACACAACGCAGACCAATATGATCCGTCACATATAGATACACAAATGTTCTAGAATGTTTGGTTATGACATCATACTGTGACATCACAAATGTTCTAGAATGTTTGATTATGACATCGTACTGTGACATCACAAATGTTCTAGAATGTTTGATTATGACATCATACTGTGACATCACAAATGTTCTAGAATGTTATGACAAAAAAGATGGTTCAATGACTTTATCTAAATCCAATCAATATTACTAATGCCGTTTCAATGTAAGGTTATAAAAATAAACATATAAACATGCATAAATACAATAACCTAAATATATAGCTTTGGCTTCTCTACAGAGAGTAAAGCAGAACAAAATCATGGCTGAAACTCTTCTGCCCTCTACTGGCTAAATGAGAACTTAACTTCTATTAGCTTTACACACGTGCGCCACGACCGACCAATCGTATCGTAGTACTATTTGCATCGACCTCCTACAAATAAGGCAGGAAACCGTAAGCGACCGTCACCATTCGATTCTGATAAGCCGTCGAATATGCCAGCCAAGCGAGCGCCCAGGAAGGGCTCCAAGAAGGGCTCCAAGAAGGGCTCCAAGACCGCTGCCAAGGGAGGCAAGACGCGCAGAAAGTCCAGGAAGGAGAGTTATGCCATCTACATTTACAAAGTCCTGAAGCAGGTTCATCCCGACACCGGCGTTTCCTCCAAGGCCATGGGGATCATGAACTCCTTCGTTAACGACATCTTCGAGCGCATCGCTGGAGAAGCCTCGCGCCTGGCTCTCTACAACAAGCGTCGCACCATCACCTCCAGGGAGATCCAGACCGCTGTGCGTCTGCTGCTGCCCGGTGAGCTGGCGAAGCACGCTGTGTCTGAGGGAACCAAGGCTGTGACCAAGTACACTAGCTCCAAGTAAACTACGCTGTTCACTGACTATTAACCCAAAGGCTCTTTTAAGAGCCACCCACTCTGTCCTGAGAGAGTTATTATTCCTATTATTATAATGATCGCGCTATTCATCAAAGTGGTTGAGTGCCCCGTATTGCCTTTAGTTTGAACAGTTATTATCATGGTAGGGGGTTCTGTCGGGAGATGAAGTTGTATGTTACTAATTGATTAATAAATTATAACTAACTACTAAATAACTAATCATAGTTTGGATGGCTATTAAGTTGCTAATTATATTTACTAGTCAAAATCCTGTGATTTTAGGTTGTTGACAAGTAGCTAGATTGGATAGACTAGCTTAGTAGTACATCACATTTATACAGTCAATTAATATATCATCACCTGCCGTATTAGAACCCTGATCAATAATACATTATTGGACTTTATAATACACATCGATAATGTTGATTTTATCATTTTCAAAGTGGAAATGCTATTCCAAAAATAATACATTCCAGGCTAATTTAATTATAATGAAAAATATGAACTACCCCATAGCCAAACACAGGTCTTATGATTTCCAATAGTCAAGTGCAAATAGTATTCATTATTTGATCATATGAGCTCTATTTCTGTACAATTTACAACCTTGCGTTGTATGTTAAATGCATTATTACAACAATAACCTTTTATAACGTTATTGTTGACATCAAACTCCAGCAATCAGAGTCTAAAATCTGACTTCATAAGTAACCCTCAGCAATACTGATCATCTCCGGTCCCCTCTCCCTCCATGTTTAGCAGGATACACAGCCTCCACATCTGGCTGAAAGGTTACTCTGCTCATCAGGCACCCCCTGTGGTTTGGACTTCAACAAATTCACTGATAAACCACACCATGCTCTCTCCACTCATAATGGTAATGCTTCAAATCTAGTCACAATTTCTCTAGATGTGTTTCTGTCATACAACATAAAATCACAGATTAGGGCCTAACTTTTCTGAACAGTATTTACTAATAAGGACACTTTTGATCAAACTGATCAGCAGCTCAATAGTTGCTTTTATGTTTCACAAGGTGCTCTGAATATGCCCTTACAAAAAAAATATTTTCTGTTTTACCATGGTACCAGTCATATAAATTATTTACCATGGTACAGCCATATAGTAAATGTAATGGAACCATTAATAACATGGTTATAACATGGTATAGTCAATTTTAAACCATGATATCAATGGTACATGGCATCATTTGTTATCATAGAAATGCCAGGATACATTTTTGTAAGAGATGTTTCAAAATGGAAATGAGGGACCCTGATGTAAACAAGACAAACGTCTTTCTCTGGTCTGCATCCCCTTAACAATTGTGTGTATTGAGCCGTACTGTATTGTACCCATTCTGCAATCTGTTAAATATTGATTGATTGATTGAACATTTTATTAACAGATTGCAGAATGGGTACAATACAGTACGGCTCAATACACACAATTCCCATTGAAATGCCTATCTCTTCCTCCCTTCTGAGATAATTGTTGAATATATATATGTAACGGGGAAGCCCGTGGGTATGTCCACAGTCACGGAAACAGGTGTGTTGACGAGTGACTGTGGCAGTGCGGGCTAGTAAATTAAACTCACTTCCCCATAACAGGGTTAACAGACGCATAGGTACGGTAGTTAGGAGTGAATTCACTTCTTAGTGCAGCGGCCTGTGTCGTCGCCCGCGGACGCGGGAGCCCCCTGTTCGACTCCCCCTCGGGACATTCTCATTTAACATCAAACACAACGCAGACCAATATGATCCGTCACAGTGGTGCCCAGTCACCCGGATGTCCTGAGGGGCGTGAGTTTAGGGAGGTGAGTGTAACGGGGAAGCCCGTGGGTATGTCCACAGTCACGGAAACAGGTGTGTTGACGAGTGACTGTGGCAGTGCGGGCTAGTAAATTAAACTCACTTCCCCATAACAGGGTTAACAGACGCATAGGTACGGTAGTTAGGAGTGAATTCACTTCTTAGTGCAGCGGCCTGTGTCGTCGCCCACGGACGCGGGAGGCCCCTGTTCGACTCCCCCTCGGGACATTCTCATTTAACATCAAACACAACGCAGACCAATATGATCCGTCACATATAGATACACAAATGTTCTAGAATGTTTGGTTATGACATCATACTGTGACATCACAAATGTTCTAGAATGTTTGATTATGACATCGTACTGTGACATCACAAATGTTCTAGAATGTTTGATTATGACATCATACTGTGACATCACAAATGTTCTAGAATGTTATGACAAAAAAGATGGTTCAATGACTTTATCTAAATCCAATCAATATTACTAATGCCGTTTCAATGTAAGGTTATAAAAATAAACATATAAACATGCATAAATACAATAACCTAAATATATAGCTTTGGCTTCTCTACAGAGAGTAAAGCAGAACAAAATCATGGCTGAAACTCTTCTGCCCTCTACTGGCTAAATGAGAACTTAACTTCTATTAGCTTTACACACGTGCGCCACGACCGACCAATCGTATCGTAGTACTATTTGCATCGACCTCCTACAAATAAGGCAGGAAACCGTAAGCGACCGTCACCATTCGATTCTGATAAGCCGTCGAATATGCCAGCCAAGCGAGCGCCCAGGAAGGGCTCCAAGAAGGGCTCCAAGAAGGGCTCCAAGACCGCTGCCAAGGGAGGCAAGACGCGCAGAAAGTCCAGGAAGGAGAGTTATGCCATCTACATTTACAAAGTCCTGAAGCAGGTTCATCCCGACACCGGCGTTTCCTCCAAGGCCATGGGGATCATGAACTCCTTCGTTAACGACATCTTCGAGCGCATCGCTGGAGAAGCCTCGCGCCTGGCTCTCTACAACAAGCGTCGCACCATCACCTCCAGGGAGATCCAGACCGCTGTGCGTCTGCTGCTGCCCGGTGAGCTGGCGAAGCACGCTGTGTCTGAGGGAACCAAGGCTGTGACCAAGTACACTAGCTCCAAGTAAACTACGCTGTTCACTGACTATTAACCCAAAGGCTCTTTTAAGAGCCACCCACTCTGTCCTGAGAGAGTTATTATTCCTATTATTATAATGATCGCGCTATTCATCAAAGTGGTTGAGTGCCCCGTATTGCCTTTAGTTTGAACAGTTATTATCATGGTAGGGGGTTCTGTCGGGAGATGAAGTTGTATGTTACTAATTGATTAATAAATTATAACTAACTACTAAATAACTAATCATAGTTTGGATGGCTATTAAGTTGCTAATTATATTTACTAGTCAAAATCCTGTGATTTTAGGTTGTTGACAAGTAGCTAGATTGGATAGACTAGCTTAGTACATCACATTTATACAGTCAATTAATATATCATCACCTGCCGTATTAGAACCCTGATCAATAATACATTATTGGACTTTATAATACACATCGATAATGTTGATTTTATCATTTTCAAAGTGGAAATGCTATTCCAAAAATAATACATTCCAGGCTAATTTAATTATAATGAAAAATATGAACTACCCCATAGCCAAACACAGGTCTTATGATTTCCAATAGTCAAGTGCAAATAGTATTCATTATTTGATCATATGAGCTCTATTTCTGTACAATTTACAACCTTGCGTTGTATGTTAAATGCATTATTACAACAACAATAACCTTTTATAACGTTATTGTTGACATCAAACTCCAGCAATCAGTCTAAAATCTGACTTCATAAGTAACCCTCAGCAATACTGATCATCTCCGGTCCCCTCTCCCTCCATGTTTAGCAGGATACACAGCCTCCACATCTGGCTGAAAGGTTACTCTGCTCATCAGGCACCCCCTGTGGTTTGGACTTCAACAAATTCACTGATAAACCACACCATGCTCTCTCCACTCATAATGGTAATGCTTCAAATCTAGTCACAATTTCTCTAGATGTGTTTCTGTCATACAACATAAAATCACAGATTAGGGCCTAACTTTTCTGAACAGTATTTACTAATAAGGACACTTTTGATCAAACTGATCAGCAGCTCAATAGTTGCTTTTATGTTTCACAAGGTGCTCTGAATATGCCCTTACAAAAAAAATATTTTCTGTTTTACCATGGTACCAGTCATATAAATTATTTACCATGGTACAGCTATATAGTAAATGTAATGGAACCATTAATAACATGGTTATAACATGGTATAGTCAATTTTAAACCATGATATCAATGGTACATGGCATCATTTGTTATCATAGAAATGCCAGGATACATTTTTGTAAGAGATGTTTCAAAATGGAAATGGGGGACCCTGATGTAAACAAGACAAACGTCTTTCTCTGGTCTGCATCCCCTTAACAATTGTGTGTATTGAGCCGTACTGTATTGTACCCATTCTGCAATCTGTTAAATATTGATTGATTGATTGAACATTTTATTAACAGATTGCAGAATGGGTACAATACAGTACGGCTCAATACACACAATTCCCATTGAAATGCCTATCTCTTCCTCCCTTCTGAGATAATTGTTGAATATATATATGTAACGGGGAAGCCTGTGGGTATGTCCACAGTCACGGAAACAGGTGTGTTGACGAGTGACTGTGGCAGTGCGGGCTAGTAAATTTTTAATGCTTCAAATCTAGTCACAATTTCTCTAGATGTGTTTCTGTCATACAACATAAAATCACAGATTAGGGCCTAACTTTTCTGAACAGTATTTACTAATAAGGACACTTTTGATCAAACTGATCAGCAGCTCAATAGTTGCTTTTATGTTTCACAAGGTGCTCTGAATATGCCCTTACAAAAAAAATATTTTCTGTTTTACCATGGTACCAGTCATATAAATTATTTACCATGGTACAGCCATATAGTAAATGTAATGGAACCATTAATAACATGGTTATAACATGGTATAGTCAATTTTAAACCATGATATCAATGGTACATGGCATCATTTGTTATCATAGAAATGCCAGGATACATTTTTGTAAGAGATGTTTCAAAATGGAAATGGGGGACCCTGATGTAAACAAGACAAACGTCTTTCTCTGGTCTGCATCCCCTTAACAATTGTGTGTATTGAGCCGTACTGTATTGTACCTATTCTGCAATCTGTTAAATATTGATTGATTGATTGAACATTTTATTAACAGATTGCAGAATGGGTACAATACAGTACGGCTCAATACACACAATTCCCATTGAAATGCCTATCTCTTCCTCCCTTCTGAGATAATTGTTGAATATATATATGTAACGGGGAAGCCTGTGGGTATGTCCACAGTCACGGAAACAAGGTGTGTTGACGAGTGACTGTGGCAGTGCGGGCTAGTAAATTAAACTCACTTCCCCATAACAGGGTTAACAGACGCATAGGTACGGTAGTTAGGAGTGAATTCACTTCTTAGTGCAGCGGCCTGTGTCGTCGCCCGCGGACGCGGGAGCCCCCTGTTCGACTCCCCCTCGGGACATTCTCATTTAACATCAAACACAACGCAGACCAATATGATCCGTCACAGTGGTGCCCAGTCACCCGGATGTCCTGAGGGGCGTGAGTTTAGGGAGGTGAGTGTAACGGGGAAGCCCGTGGGTATGTCCACAGTCACGGAAACAGGTGTGTTGACGAGTGACTGTGGCAGTGCGGGCTAGTAAATTAAACTCACTTCCCCATAACAGGGTTAACAGACGCATAGGTACGGTAGTTAGGAGTGAATTCACTTCTTAGTGCAGCGGCCTGTGTCGTCGCCCACGGACGCGGGAGCCCCCTGTTCGACTCCCCCTCGGGACATTCTCATTTAACATCAAACACAACGCAGACCAATATGATCCGTCACATATAGATACACAAATGTTCTAGAATGTTTGGTTATGACATCATACTGTGACATCACAAATGTTCTAGAATGTTTGATTATGACATCGTACTGTGACATCACAAATGTTCTAGAATGTTTGATTATGACATCATACTGTGACATCACAAATGTTCTAGAATGTTATGACAAAAAAGATGGTTCAATGACTTTATCTAAATCCAATCAATATTACTAATGCCGTTTCAATGTAAGGTTATAAAAATAAACATATAAACATGCATAAATACAATAACCTAAATATATAGCTTTGGCTTCTCTACAGAGAGTAAAGCAGAACAAAATCATGGCTGAAACTCTTCTGCCCTCTACTGGCTAAATGAGAACTTAACTTCTATTAGCTTTACACACGTGCGCCACGACCGACCAATCGTATCGTAGTACTATTTGCATCGACCTCCTACAAATAAGGCAGGAAACCGTAAGCGACCGTCACCATTCGATTCTGATAAGCCGTCGAATATGCCAGCCAAGCGAGCGCCCAGGAAGGGCTCCTCCAAGAAGGGTTCCAAGAAGGGTTCCAAGACCGCTGCCAAGGGAGGCAAGACGCGCAGAAAGTCCAGGAAGGAGAGTTATGCCATCTACATTTACAAAGTCCTGAAGCAGGTTCATCCCGACACCGGCGTTTCCTCCAAGGCCATGGGGATCATGAACTCCTTCGTTAACGACATCTTCGAGCGCATCGCTGGAGAAGCCTCTCGCCTGGCTCTCTACAACAAGCGTCGCACCATCACCTCCAGGGAGATCCAGACCGCTGTGCGTCTGCTGCTGCCCGGTGAGCTGGCGAAGCACGCTGTGTCTGAGGGAACCAAGGCTGTGACCAAGTACACTAGCTCCAAGTAAACTACGCTGTTCACTGACTATTAACCCAAAGGCTCTTTTAAGAGCCACCCACTCTGTCCTGAGAGAGTTATTATTCCTATTATTATAATGATCGCGCTATTCATCAAAGTGGTTGAGTGCCCCGTATTGCCTTTAGTTTGAACAGTTATTATCATGGTAGGGGGTTCTGTCGGGAGATGAAGTTGTATGTTACTAATTGATTAATAAATTATAACTAACTACTAAATAACTAATCATAGTTTGGATGGCTATTAAGTTGCAAATTATATTTACTAGTCAAAATCCTGTGATTTTAGGTTGTTGACAAGTAGCTAGATTGGATAGACTAGCTTAGTACATCACATTTATACAGTCAATTAATATATCATCACCTGCCGTATTAGAACCCTGATCAATAATACATTATTGGACTTTATAATACACATCGATAATGTTGATTTTATCATTTTCAAAGTGGAAATGCTATTCCAAAAATAATACATTCCAGGCTAATTTAATTATAATGAAAAATATGAACTACCCCATAGCCAAACACAGGTCTTATGATTTCCAATAGTCAAGTGCAAATAGTATTCATTATTTGATCATATGAGCTCTATTTCTGTACAATTTACAACCTTGCGTTGTATGTTAAATGCATTATTACAACAACAATAACCTTTTATAACGTTATTGTTGACATCAAACTCCAGCAATCAGAGTCTAAAATATGACTTCATAAGTAACCCTCAGCAATACTGATCATCTCCGGTACCCTCTCCCTCCATGTTTAGCAGGATACACAGCCTCCACATCTGGCTGAAAGGTTACTCTGCTCATCAGGCACCCCCTGTGGTTTGGACTTCAACAAATTCACTGATAAACCACACCATGCTCTCTCCACTCATAATGGTAATGCTTCAAATCTAGTCACAATTTCTCTAGATGTGTTTCTGTCATACAACATAAAATCACAGATTAGGGCCTAACTTTTCTGAACAGTATTTACTAATAAGGACACTTTTGATCAAACTGATCAGCAGCTCAATAGTTGCTTTTATGTTTCACAAGGTGCTCTGAATATGCCCTTACAAAAAAAATATTTTCTGTTTTACCATGGTACCAGTCATATAAATTATTTACCATGGTACAGCCATATAGTAAATGTAATGGAACCATTAATAACATGGTTATAACATGGTATAGTCAATTTTAAACCATGATATCAATGGTACATGGCATCATTTGTTATCATAGAAATGCCAGGATACATTTTTGTAAGAGATGTTTCAAAATGGAAATGGGGGACCCTGATGTAAACAAGACAAACGTCTTTCTCTGGTCTGCATCCCCTTAACAATTGTGTGTATTGAGCCGTACTGTATTGTACCTATTCTGCAATCTGTTAAATATTGATTGATTGATTGAACATTTTATTAACAGATTGCAGAATGGGTACAATACAGTACGGCTCAATACACACAATTCCCATTGAAATGCCTATCTCTTCCTCCCTTCTGAGATAATTGTTGAATATATATATGTAACGGGGAAGCCTGTGGGGGCAGTGCGGGCTAGTAAATTAAACTCACTTCCCCATAACAGGGTTAACAGACGCATAGGTACGGTAGTTAGGAGTGAATTCACTTCTTAGTGCAGCGGCCTGTGTCGTCGCCCGCGGGCGCGGGAGCCCCCTGTTCGACTCCCCCTCGGGACATTCTCATTTAACATCAAACACAACGCAGACCAATATGAGCCGTCACATATAGATACACAAATGTTCTAGAATGTTTGGTTATGACATCATACTGTGACATCACAAATGTTCTAGAATGTTTGATTATGACATTGTACTGTGACATCACAAATGTTCTAGAATGTTATGACAAAAAAGATGGTTCAATGACTTTATCTAAATCCAATCAATATTACTAATGCCGTTTCAATGTAAGGTTATAAAAATAAACATATAAACATGCATAAATACAATAACCTAAATATATAGCTTTGGCTTCTCTACAGAGAGTAAAGCAGAACAAAATCATGGCTGAAACTCTTCTGCCCTCTACTGGCTAAATGAGAACTTAACTTCTATTAGCTTTACACACGTGCGCCACGACCGACCAATCGTATCGTAGTACTATTTGCATCGACCTCCTACAAATAAGGCAGGAAACCGTAAGCGGGACCGTCACCATTCGATTCTGATAAGCCGTCGAATATGCCAGCCAAACGAGCGCCCAGGAAGGGCTCCTCCAAGAAGGGTTCCAAGAAGGGTTCCAAGACCGCTGCCAAGGGAGGCAAGACGCGCAGAAAGTCCAGGAAGGAGAGTTATGCCATCTACATTTACAAAGTCCTGAAGCAGGTTCATCCCGACACCGGCGTTTCCTCCAAGGCCATGGGGATCATGAACTCCTTCGTTAACGACATCTTCGAGCGCATCGCTGGAGAAGCCTCTCGCCTGGCTCTCTACAACAAGCGTCGCACCATCACCTCCAGGGAGATCCAGACCGCTGTGCGTCTGCTGCTGCCCGGTGAGCTGGCGAAGCACGCTGTGTCTGAGGGAACCAAGGCTGTGACCAAGTACACTAGCTCCAAGTAAACTACGCTGTTCACTGACTATTAACCCAAAGGCTCTTTTAAGAGCCACCCACTCTGTCCTGAGAGAGTTATTATTCCTATTATTATAATGATCGCGCTATTCATCAAAGTGGTTGAGTGCCCCGTATTGCCTTTAGTTTGAACAGTTATTATCATGGTAGGGGGTTCTGTCGGGAGATGAAGTTGTATGTTACTAATTGATTAATAAATTATAACTAACTACTAAATAACTAATCATAGTTTGGATGGCTATTAAGTTGCAAATTATATTTACTAGTCAAAATCCTGTGATTTTAGGTTGTTGACAAGTAGCTAGATTGGATAGACTAGCTTAGTACATCACATTTATACAGTCAATTAATATATCATCACCTGCCGTATTAGAACCCTGATCAATAATACATTATTGGACTTTATAATACACATCGATAATGTTGATTTTATCATTTTCAAAGTGGAAATGCTATTCCAAAAATAATACATTCCAGGCTAATTTAATTATAATGAAAAATATGAACTACCCCATAGCCAAACACAGGTCTTATGATTTCCAATAGTCAAGTGCAAATAGTATTCATTATTTGATCATATGAGCTCTATTTCTGTACAATTTACAACCTTGCGTTGTATGTTAAATGCATTATTACAACAACAATAACCTTTTATAACGTTATTGTTGACATCAAACTCCAGCAATCAGAGTCTAAAATCTGACTTCATAAGTAACCCTCAGCAATACTGATCATCTCCGGTCCCCTCTCCCTCCATGTTTAGCAGGATACACAGCCTCCACATCTGGCTGAACGGTTACTCTGCTCATCAGGCACCCCCTGTGGTTTGGACTTCAACAAATTCACTGATAAACCACACCATGCTCTCTCCACTCATAATGGTAATGCTTCAAATCTAGTCACAATTTCTCTAGATGTGTTTCTGTCATACAACATAAAATCACAGATTAGGGCCTAACTTTTCTGAACAGTATTTACTAATAAGGACACTTTTGATCAAACTGATCAGCAGCTCAATAGTTGCTTTTATGTTTCACAAGGTGCTCTGAATATGCCCTTACAAAAAAAATATTTTCTGTTTTACCATGGTACCAGTCATATAAATTATTTACCATGGTACAGCCATATAGTAAATGTAATGGAACCATTAATAACATGGTTATAACATGGTATAGTCAATTTTAAACCATGATATCAATGGTACATGGCATCATTTGTTATCATAGAAATGCCAGGATACATTTTTGTAAGAGATGTTTCAAAATGGAAATGGGGGACCCTGATGTAAACAAGACAAACGTCTTTCTCTGGTCTGCATCCCCTTAACAATTGTGTGTATTGAGCCGTACTGTATTGTACCTATTCTGCAATCTGTTAAATATTGATTGATTGATTGAACATTTTATTAACAGATTGCAGAATGGGTACAATACAGTACGGCTCAATACACACAATTCCCATTGAAATGCCTATCTCTTCCTCCCTTCTGAGATAATTGTTGAATATATATATGTAACGGGGAAGCCTGTGGGGGCAGTGCGGGCTAGTAAATTAAACTCACTTCCCCATAACAGGGTTAACAGACGCATAGGTACGGTAGTTAGGAGTGAATTCACTTCTTAGTGCAGCGGCCTGTGTCGTCGCCCGCGGGCGCGGGAGCCCCCTGTTCGACTCCCCCTCGGGACATTCTCATTTAACATCAAACACAACGCAGACCAATATGAGCCGTCACATATAGATACACAAATGTTCTAGAATGTTTGGTTATGACATCATACTGTGACATCACAAATGTTCTAGAATGTTTGATTATGACATTGTACTGTGACATCACAAATGTTCTAGAATGTTATGACAAAAAAGATGGTTCAATGACTTTATCTAAATCCAATCAATATTACTAATGCCGTTTCAATGTAAGGTTATAAAAATAAACATATAAACATGCATAAATACAATAACCTAAATATATAGCTTTGGCTTCTCTACAGAGAGTAAAGCAGAACAAAATCATGGCTGAAACTCTTCTGCCCTCTACTGGCTAAATGAGAACTTAACTTCTATTAGCTTTACACACGTGCGCCACGACCGACCAATCGTATCGTAGTACTATTTGCATCGACCTCCTACAAATAAGGCAGGAAACCGTAAGCGGGACCGTCACCATTCGATTCTGATAAGCCGTCGAATATGCCAGCCAAACGAGCGCCCAGGAAGGGCTCCTCCAAGAAGGGTTCCAAGAAGGGTTCCAAGACCGCTGCCAAGGGAGGCAAGACGCGCAGAAAGTCCAGGAAGGAGAGTTATGCCATCTACATTTACAAAGTCCTGAAGCAGGTTCATCCCGACACCGGCGTTTCCTCCAAGGCCATGGGGATCATGAACTCCTTCGTTAACGACATCTTCGAGCGCATCGCTGGAGAAGCCTCTCGCCTGGCTCTCTACAACAAGCGTCGCACCATCACCTCCAGGGAGATCCAGACCGCTGTGCGTCTGCTGCTGCCCGGTGAGCTGGCGAAGCACGCTGTGTCTGAGGGAACCAAGGCTGTGACCAAGTACACTAGCTCCAAGTAAACTACGCTGTTCACTGACTATTAACCCAAAGGCTCTTTTAAGAGCCACCCACTCTGTCCTGAGAGAGTTATTATTCCTATTATTATAATGATCGCGCTATTCATCAAAGTGGTTGAGTGCCCCGTATTGCCTTTAGTTTGAACAGTTATTATCATGGTAGGGGGTTCTGTCGGGAGATGAAGTTGTATGTTACTAATTGATTAATAAATTATAACTAACTACTAAATAACTAATCATAGTTTGGATGGCTATTAAGTTGCAAATTATATTTACTAGTCAAAATCCTGTGATTTTAGGTTGTTGACAAGTAGCTAGATTGGATAGACTAGCTTAGTACATCACATTTATACAGTCAATTAATATATCATCACCTGCCGTATTAGAACCCTGATCAATAATACATTATTGGACTTTATAATACACATCGATAATGTTGATTTTATCATTTTCAAAGTGGAAATGCTATTCCAAAAATAATACATTCCAGGCTAATTTAATTATAATGAAAAATATGAACTACCCCATAGCCAAACACAGGTCTTATGATTTCCAATAGTCAAGTGCAAATAGTATTCATTATTTGATCATATGAGCTCTATTTCTGTACAATTTACAACCTTGCGTTGTATGTTAAATGCATTATTACAACAACAATAACCTTTTATAACGTTATTGTTGACATCAAACTCCAGCAATCAGAGTCTAAAATCTGACTTCATAAGTAACCCTCAGCAATACTGATCATCTCCGGTCCCCTCTCCCTCCATGTTTAGCAGGATACACAGCCTCCACATCTGGCTGAACGGTTACTCTGCTCATCAGGCACCCCCTGTGGTTTGGACTTCAACAAATTCACTGATAAACCACACCATGCTCTCTCCACTCATAATGGTAATGCTTCAAATCTAGTCACAATTTCTCTAGATGTGTTTCTGTCATACAACATAAAATCACAGATTAGGGCCTAACTTTTCTGAACAGTATTTACTAATAAGGACACTTTTGATCAAACTGATCAGCAGCTCAATAGTTGCTTTTATGTTTCACAAGGTGCTCTGAATATGCCCTTACAAAAAAAATATTTTCTGTTTTACCATGGTACCAGTCATATAAATTATTTACCATGGTACAGCCATATAGTAAATGTAATGGAACCATTAATAACATGGTTATAACATGGTATAGTCAATTTTAAACCATGATATCAATGGTACATGGCATCATTTGTTATCATAGAAATGCCAGGATACATTTTTGTAAGAGATGTTTCAAAATGGAAATGGGGGACCCTGATGTAAACAAGACAAACGTCTTTCTCTGGTCTGCATCCCCTTAACAATTGTGTGTATTGAGCCGTACTGTATTGTACCTATTCTGCAATCTGTTAAATATTGATTGATTGATTGAACATTTTATTAACAGATTGCAGAATGGGTACAATACAGTACGGCTCAATACACACAATTCCCATTGAAATGCCTATCTCTTCCTCCCTTCTGAGATAATTGTTGAATATATATATGTAACGGGGAAGCCTGTGGGTATGTCCACAGTCACGGAAACAAGGTGTGTTGACGAGTGACTGTGGCAGTGCGGGCTAGTAAATTAAACTCACTTCCCCATAACAGGGTTAACAGACGCATAGGTACGGTAGTTAGGAGTGAATTCACTTCTTAGTGCAGCGGCCTGTGTCGTCGCCCGCGGACGCGGGAGCCCCCTGTTCGACTCCCCCTCGGGACATTCTCATTTAACATCAAACACAACGCAGACCAATATGAGCCGTCACATATAGATACACAAATGTTCTAGAATGTTTGGTTATGACATCATACTGTGACATCACAAATGTTCTAGAATGTTTGATTATGACATTGTACTGTGACATCACAAATGTTCTAGAATGTTATGAGAAAAAAGATGGTTCAATGACTTTATCTAAATCCAATCAATATTACTAATGCCGTTTCAATGTAAGGTTATAAAAATAAACATATAAACATGCATAAATACAATAACCTAAATATATAGCTTTGGCTTCTCTACAGAGAGTAAAGCAGAACAAAATCATGGCTGAAACTCTTCTGCCCTCTACTGGCTAAATGAGAACTTAACTTCTATTAGCTTTACACACGTGCGCCACGACCGACCAATCGTATCGTAGTACTATTTGCATCGACCTCCTACAAATAAGGCAGGAAACCGTAAGCGACCGTCACCATTCGATTCTGATAAGCCGTCGAATATGCCAGCCAAGCGAGCACCCAGGAAGGGCTCCAAGAAGGGCTCCAAGAAGGGCTCCAAGACCGCTGCCAAGGGAGGCAAGACGCGCAGAAAGTCCAGGAAGGAGAGTTATGCCATCTACATTTACAAAGTCCTGAAGCAGGTTCATCCCGACACCGGCGTTTCCTCCAAGGCCATGGGGATCATGAACTCCTTCGTTAACGACATCTTCGAGCGCATCGCTGGAGAAGCCTCGCGCCTGGCTCTCTACAACAAGCGTCGCACCATCACCTCCAGGGAGATCCAGACCGCTGTGCGTCTGCTGCTGCCCGGTGAGCTGGCGAAGCACGCTGTGTCTGAGGGAACCAAGGCTGTGACCAAGTACACTAGCTCCAAGTAAACTACGCTGTTCACTGACTATTAACCCAAAGGCTCTTTTAAGAGCCACCCACTCTGTCCTGAGAGAGTTATTATTCCTATTATTATAATGATCGCGCTATTCATCAAAGTGGTTGAGTGCCCCGTATTGCCTTTAGTTTGAACAGTTATTATCATGGTAGGGGGTTCTGTCGGGAGATGAAGTTGTATGTTGATTGATTGATTGATTGATTGAAAAGTTTATTAACAGATTGCAGAATGGGTACAGTACAGCTCAATACATACAATTGTTAAGGGGATGCAGACCAGAGAAAGACTTTCGACTTGTTTACATCAGGGTCCCCCATTTTCAATTCATCATAACATATATGACATACATGACATACAGATAGACAGTACTGCTACATCTATACATTTATGACATATCAGATTTGCAAATACAGTACTGTTTGTGATACAAAAGTGTCCAGAAAAGGAGTGTATATACATTTGGCATAGAAACTGTACATTGGAGGAGGTTGGTTGGGTGGGGTGGGGTGGGTTGGGTGAGGGCTGTACATTGGAGGTGGGGGGGGGGGGGGGGGGGTTGGGAAGGGGACACACACACATTTTACACTGTACATTGGAATATTGACAAAGCCTTACTTGGTCATTTACTGTACAACTAGGTTAGGACATTTGTAGGGGCCAGTTTCGAATTGCAGTCTCACGTAGGTGTTTTTTGAGAGTGTTTTTGAAGGTGGGTAGTGATTCACATTCCTTTACAGCTTTAGGCAGGGCGTTCCACATTGATGTGGCATAATTGCGAAACGTGTTTAGTCCCTTGTTTGATCCGAATCTGGGTTTTACATGATTTGTGGAGCTCCCTCTGGTGTTGTGATCGTGGTATTCACTGACCTTTGGGAAGTATTTTGACATGTACATGGGTACCTTGGTCGCGTAGTGTATCTTGTAGACCAGGCCCATTGCAAGTTGCTGTACTCTGTCGTCTACTCTAAGCCATCCTAGGTTGTCAAAGTGGGCAGGGGTGAGGTGGGTTCTAGGAGTCAGGTCAAGTAGTAGTCTGACTAGCTTGTTTTGAGATGTTTGTAATTTGTTTTTTAGTGCCTTTGAGGTGCTTTGGTACCATGAGGTGCAAGCATAGTCGTAGTACCCTTGAATGAGTGCTCCTGCTAGAGTCTTCAGGGTATTCTTGTTTACCAGAGAGGAGATCCGGTACAAGAATCGCGTTCGTTGGTTGACTTTTTTTATTACATTGGATGCCATTTTGTCACAGGAAAGATTAGCCTCTAGGATGGAACCCAGGTAGGTAATTTCATCTTTCCTTGTGATAATATTGTCACCCACTGTAACCGAGAAGCCGTCGGTCTTGCTGAGTTTGTTATTTGAACCGAAGAGAATGGACTCTGTTTTGCCCATGTGTAATGATAGTTTGTTGTCGGCGAGCCATATGCAGATTTTGCCTAGTTCCGAGCTGAGGGCTTTTTCAACCTGTAACTTGTTCTTGTCAGAGACCAGCAGGGCTGAGTCGTCCGCAAACAGGAACAAGTTGCAGTCACAAGCTGACGACATGTCATTTGCATAAATTAGGAATAGTAGCGGTCCTAGTATGCTTCCTTGTGGAACACCACAGCTCACTGTGAGGGGGGGGGATAGTGTACCGTTTACTTCCACCATCTGTTCCCTCCCCTCCAGGTAGGATTGTATCCAGCTCACTGATAAACTATCAAAACCAATTGCTTTTAGCTTGTCAATCAGAATGGTGTGATTGACAGTGTCGAAGGCCTTTTGTAGGTCCAGCATGACCATGCCGCAGTATTTGCCCGCGTCCACCTCTTGTTTGATGTGGTCGTTCAAGTAGAGAAGGCATGTGTCAGTGGAGTGGGATGTTCTGAAGCCAGATTGGAATTCGTAGATTAGATTTTTTTCCGCGAGGTACTTTTCGATCTGTTCGTATACTATTTTTTCCATGACTTTCGAGATGGATGTAAGGATAGAAACAGGGCGGTAGTTACCCGGGTCTAATTTGCTGCCCTTTTTGTGCAGGGGTGTTACTCTCGCAATTTTGAAGTCCTTGGGGACGTGTCCCTGTTTTATGGAGAGGTTTATTATGTGTGTGATGACTGGGGTGATGGCTGCTGCTGAGTCTCTGAGGAATTTGGAGGGGATGTTGTCATGGCCAGTGGCCTTGTTTGGTTGGAGGGCGCTCAGTTTTTTGAGTACCTCATCTGTAGTTACTATTTCCAGTTTGAAGTCGTCTTTGTGGACGCCTAGGTTCTTGTAGTATGCTACTATGTGTTCTACCCCATACTGCCCTGAGTGGGAGGGTAGTTTGTTTACCAGTGTTGTGGCTATGTTTGTGAAGAAAGTGTTTAAGTAATTGGCTACATCCAGCTTGTCTGTGATGAGCGTGTTGTCTGTCTTTATGTTTATGTTTGAGAACCTGGTTTTGAGTTTTTTACTGCAGCCTAGTTGATTGTTGAGTAATTTCCAAAGTTCACGTGGTTTATTTTTGTTTTCCTCGGTTTTGTCATTGATGAAATTTTTTTTAGCAGTTTTGATCATGGAGTTTACGTCATTTCTTAGTCTGTTTCTTTCTAGTTTGAGTTCAGTCACGTGGTCTTGGAGTTCACTGCTCGTGCTTTTGGTAAGCTTTGACTGACTTTTACGAAACTCAGAGCATTTTTTGTCTCTGGCTTTCATAGCGGTCAGTATTTCAGTGTGCATCCATGGCTCAGCGCGATTTTTTACCCTGGTGGTTCTTAGGGGGGCCATGTTGTTTAGTATTGATGAAAATTTGGTTTTGAAGCCAAGCCAAGTTTCTTCAACCAGTGTACCATTGAGTTCATCTGACCAGTCCAGACTCTCCAGTTCAAGGTTAAAGGCCTCGCTAGAGTAGCCTTTAGTTTTAGCTTTTTGCGGGTACAGAATATCATATAATGATCACTTAACCCGCATGCTATAACCCCTTTATTGGATATCTTGGACTTGTCAGAGGTCAGTATGAGGTCAATGGTAGTCTGAGTTGATTCACATATCCTTGTGGGTTGGGTGATTAGTTGGCTGAGGCCATGCAGATCACAAAACCTATTGAAGGATTTGAAGACGGGTGCATCTTTTTGTTGCATATCCGTGTTCCAATCCCCAATAAGAATTTTTTCCGCATCCTCAGCTCCAGCTAAGCACACATCCATAGTATCATAAAAGCCAGTTTGATCTGGCGGTCTGTATATTGTGTTACTAATTGATTAATAAATTATAACTAACTACTAAATAACTAATCATAGTTTGGATGGCTATTAAGTTGCTAATTATATTTACTAGTCAAAATCCTGTGATTTTAGGTTGTTGACAAGTAGCTAGATTGGATAGACTAGCTTAGTACATCACATTTATACAGTCAATTAATATATCATCACCTGCCGTATTAGAACCCTGATCAATAATACATTATTGGACTTTATAATACACATCGATAATGTTGATTTTATCATTTTCAAAGTGGAAATGCTATTCCAAAAATAATACATTCCAGGCTAATTTAATTATAATGAAAAATATGAACTACCCCATAGCCAAACACAGGTCTTATGATTTCCAATAGTCAAGTGCAAATAGTATTCATTATTTGATCATATGAGCTCTATTTCTGTACAATTTACAACCTTGCGTTGTATGTTAAATGCATTATTACAACAACAATAACCTTTTATAACGTTATTGTTGACATCAAACTCCAGCAATCAGAGTCTAAAATATGACTTCATAAGTAACCCTCAGCAATACTGATCATCTCCGGTCCCCTCTCCCTCCATGTTTAGCAGGATACACAGCCTCCACATCTGGCTGAAAGGTTACTCTGCTCATCAGGCACCCCCTGTGGTTTGGACTTCAACAAATTCACTGATAAACCACACCATGCTCTCTCCACTCATAATGGTAATGCTTCAAATCTAGTCACAATTTCTCTAGATGTGTTTCTGTCATACAACATAAAATCACAGATTAGGGCCTAACTTTTCTGAACAGTATTTACTAATAAGGACACTTTTGATCAAACTGATCAGCAGCTCAATAGTTGCTTTTATGTTTCACAAGGTGCTCTGAATATGCCCTTACAAAAAAAATATTTTCTGTTTTACCATGGTACCAGTCATATAAATTATTTACCATGGTACAGCCATATAGTAAATGTAATGGAACCATTAATAACATGGTTATAACATGGTATAGTCAATTTTAAACCATGATATCAATGGTACATGGCATCATTTGTTATCATAGAAATGCCAGGATACATTTTTGTAAGAGATGTTTCAAAATGGAAATGGGGGACCCTGATGTAAACAAGACAAACGTCTTTCTCTGGTCTGCATCCCCTTAACAATTGTGTGTATTGAGCCGTACTGTATTGTACCCATTCTGCAATCTGTTAAATATTGATTGATTGATTGAACATTTTATTAACAGATTGCAGAATGGGTACAATACAGTACGGCTCAATACACACAATTCCCATTGAAATGCCTATCTCTTCCTCCCTTCTGAGATAATTGTTGAATATATATATGTAACGGGGAAGCCTGTGGGTATGTCCACAGTCACGGAAACAGGTGTGTTGACGAGTGACTGTGGCAGTGCGGGCTAGTAAATTTTTAATGCTTCAAATCTAGTCACAATTTCTCTAGATGTGTTTCTGTCATACAACATAAAATCACAGATTAGGGCCTAACTTTTCTGAACAGTATTTACTAATAAGGACACTTTTGATCAAACTGATCAGCAGCTCAATAGTTGCTTTTATGTTTCACAAGGTGCTCTGAATATGCCCTTACAAAAAAAATATTTTCTGTTTTACCATGGTACCAGTCATATAAATTATTTACCATGGTACAGCCATATAGTAAATGTAATGGAACCATTAATAACATGGTTATAACATGGTATAGTCAATTTTAAACCATGATATCAATGGTACATGGCATCATTTGTTATCATAGAAATGCCAGGATACATTTTTGTAAGAGATGTTTCAAAATGGAAATGGGGGACCCTGATGTAAACAAGACAAACGTCTTTCTCTGGTCTGCATCCCCTTAACAATTGTGTGTATTGAGCCGTACTGTATTGTACCCATTCTGCAATCTGTTAAATATTGATTGATTGATTGAACATTTTATTAACAGATTGCAGAATGGGTACAAAACAGTACGGCTCAATACACACAATTCCCATTGAAATGCCTATCTCTTCCTCCCTTCTTCTTCTTCTTCTTCTTTTAAATTTCCGGCAGTGTAGACGCATCGTGGCGTATTACTGCCCTCCGCACTTCTTTTGATGATCTCTTCTTCTTCTTCTTCTTCTTCTTTCTTGGCGTATTTCTTCCCTCCTCAGTTCTTATACTACACCAGTGGTGTGCCATCTTTAGGCCTCTTCAACTCACACTTTCTCCTTCTTCTCTGCTCCTCTTGCCTGTCCAATACTAATACATACACTAACGCTATATCCTCTGGTACAACTCTGAAGCATGCAGAAATGTCAGCACTGCCTCTGTGATCAGCTGGTGGTTCTCATTATCCATGCCAAAGAATGATTTAAGAGAGAAGGAAGAGACTCCCAGCTCTACCAGACTTTTATAAAAGATTTTAGTGCTTTAGTTAATTTTAGTGCTGGGTGATTTCAATAGCGCCAATCTGAGAAAGGTATTACCTGACTTCTATCAGCATGTGACTTGCAACACCAGAGGCGGTAACATCCTAGATCACTGTTACACGCAATTTAAAGGTGGCTACAAGGCTCATTCTGATAGTGGCTTTGGTAAATCAGATCACGCGTCCATTTTTCTTTCACCAATGTACAAACAGAGAATCAAAAGTACTCCTGTAGTCTCGCGAGAGGTGCAGAAATGGGATTTGACGTCAGAGGAGACGCTCCAGTCTGCGTTTGACTGCACAGACTGGAATGTGTTCCGCGACACAGATAACATTAATGTCTACACGGAGACAGTGCTGGACTATGTTTGTACTTTGGTGGAAGAAACAATCCCCACTACCAAAATGAGAGTTTACCCAAATCAAAAACCCTGGGTAGACAAATCCGTCCGTGAAGCTCTGAGAGAGCGCACCAAAGCATACAACGACGGCCTAGTGGCAGGAAACATGAATGACCACAAGGTGGCGCGATACAACGTAAGGAGGACAGTGTCAGAGGCCAAACGGCGCTACAGGGATAAAATTGAACTCCAGTTTGAACAAGCTGACTCTAGAGCTATGTGGCAGGGGCTCAAAACGATGACAGACTACAAAGGCGCCTCCCTCAAACTGAACAGTGACATCTCCTTAGCAAATGACCTCAATACCTTCTATGCGAGGTTTGATGCTGGTAATAACAACACCAGCTCACAAGCCACGGCAATGGGGGGGGGGGGGTCGGCTGCTGATGGAGGCGCAGTGTTCAGGGTAACAGGTGAGGCGGACCTTTAAAAAAGTGAATATCAGGAAGGCAGCAGGTCCGGACGGCATCCCCGGCCGCGTCCTAAAAGTCTGTGCCGACCAACTGGCCCCAGTATTCACTGACATATTTAACCTGTCCTTAGAACAGGCTGTCATCCCCACCTGCCTGAAGAAGTCCACTATTATCCCTGTACCCAAAAAATCCAAGCCTGCTTGCCTCAACGACTACCGCCCTGTAGCTCTCACCTCCATAGCCATGAAGTGCTTTGAGAAGCTAGTAAAGGGCTCTGCTCCTCCCTCCCCATCAACATGGACCCCCTGCAATTTGCATACCGCCCCAACAGGTCCACGGAGGACGCCATAGCCCATGTGCTGCACACAGCAGCATCACACCTGGACAAGAGGCAGGGGAACTATGTGAGAATGCTATTCATCGACTACAGCTCGGCATTCAATACCATAGTCCCCTCCATACTCATAGCCAAGCTCAGGGACCTGGGCTTGAACTATGACCTCTGCCAGTGGGTCTTGGACTTCCTGACTGGCAGACCCCAGGTGGTGAGAGCAGGCAACTGCATCTCCTCATCCATCACCCTCAACATAGGGGCCCCCCAGGGCTGTGTTCTGAGTCCCCTCCTCTACTCCCTGTACACACACGACTGTGTGGCTCAGCGGAGTAGCAATACAATCATCAAATTTGCTGACGACACAGTGGTGGTGGGCCTGATCTCTGCCAACGACGAGAGGGCCTACCTGGAAGAGGTCAAGGTCCTGGCGGGATGGTGCCAGGAAAACAGCCTCTCCCTGAACGTCAGCAAAACAAAGGAGATGATTGTGGACTTCAGGAGGTCGGGGGTCAAGGACTCCAGCCCCCTCAGCATCGACGGGGCACCGGTTGAGAGAGTCAACAGCTTTAAGTACCTCGGAGCCTACATATCCGAGGACTTGACATGGACCACACACATTGACAGTGTTGTGAAGAAGGCACGACAACGCCTCTACTTCCTCAGGCGCCTAAGGAAGTTCCAAGTCAGTCAGAAGACCCTTAAGAACTTCTACTCATGTACAATAGAGAGCATCTTGACCGGCAACATCACCTCCTGGTTTGGGAATAGCACTGCACAAGACCGAAGCAGACTACAAAGAGTGACACGTTCAGCCGAACGCACAATTGGAGGGGGGCTCCCCACACTCCAGAACATTTACAACAAGCGTTGCAAGGGCAAGGCTAAGAGAATCATTAAAGACTCCAGTCACCCGAACAACTGCCTCTTTGAACTGCTGCGGTCAGGCAAGCGATACCGGAGTCTCAAGGCGAGCACAGAAAGACTCAGAAGAAGCTTCTATCCCCAGGCCATCAGGCTGCTAAACGAACAATGAACACTACACAACAACAACCACCAAACGCACATAGCACACACATCCACACGCACACACTCACTTTAAACAAACACACTGTAGCACCCACTCCACACACTTTATAGCACACACCCACTTTAAACAAACACACTGTAGCACCCACTCCCCACACTTTATATTTATTGATGAAGGATTGCACTACAACTCGTACACCTTACTGTAAATTGTACCTAAATTGTACCTCATCCCATTTCTGCTTTGCACTATATAGTACTGTACATTAGTACACTGCATAGTATTGTATATTATATGGTAACTCAGAACATTGTACATATGTCTATACCGAACACTGTGACCTCATTTCCTTCTTCTAAATTACATGCTATACTATGTTATTTGATACTATCTTGTCTAGCACAGTCTCTGGAGCGTAACAGTAAGAAGCATTTTGTATGAAAGTATTCTGTACTTCTGTATGACAACTATTAAAGAAACTTGAAACTTGATTTCCCTCTCTTTCCTATACCTTTCACATTTTAGGAAGACATGCCCGACAGTTTCAGTCTCTCCACATTCACACACCCCATCTGGATGTTTGCCCACAATGCACAAGCTACTGTTCAACCCACAGTGTCCCAGCCTCAGTCTACACATCTTCACCCTATCACTCCTTGACCCATATCCATCCACCTTGATCTTGACCCGAGGCTGCAGAGAGAAATAGTGCCTTCCCTTGGTCCCCCTTTCCCACTCTGTTTGGTTATGACATCATACTGTGACATCACAAATGTTCTAGAATGTTTGATTATGACATCGTACTGTGACATCACAAATGTTCTAGAATGTTTGATTATGACATCATACTGTGACATCACAAATGTTCTAGAATGTTATGACAAAAAAGATGGTTCAATGACTATCTAAATCCAATCAATATTACTAATGCCGTTTCAATGTAAGGTTATAAAAATAAACATATAAACATGCATAAATACAATAACCTAAATATATAGCTTTGGCTTCTCTACAGAGAGTAAAGCAGAACAAAATCATGGCTGAAACTCTTCTGCCCTCTACTGGCTAAATGAGAACTTAACTTCTATTAGCTTTACACACGTGCGCCACGACCGACCAATCGTATCGTAGTACTATTTGCATCGACCTCCTACAAATAAGGCAGGAAACCGTAAGCAACCGTCACCATTCGATTCTGATAAGCCGTCGAATATGCCAGCCAAGCGAGCGCCCAAGAAGGGCTCCAAGAAAGCCGCCACCAAGACCGCTGCCAAGGGAGCAGGCATGCGTTGTTCATGGGACGGGGTAGCACGGTGTGCAAGCTCACTGAGTATTAAAGATTTGAGCAGAAGCGCGTGCACGCACATGCATGGTTGTGCGCGCATGCGCGTGCACTCAAGAACGCGCTGCGCTCGACTCGGCTCGTCTGTTTACCTGCCTCCCGGCGCTACCTCGCATTATCATAACAATAGCCGCTAGGCCGGTGTCTTCAACCACGTCTGGACTCTTTGTGATGTAAATATGGAATGTCCCAAGTTGCTGCTGTTTACAGAGTGTATTGTTGTCCAAAGGTGAATGATGTATGAGGACGTGTCTCACCGTTTGGAATTGACAACTGTTTTGATTTAACCCTTCATTCACCATCATTCACCTTTGGACAACAATACACTCTGTAAACAGCAGCAACTTGGGACATTCCATATTTACATCACAAACTTTGGGACTGAGTAGATAATTAATTAATCTTCTCTTTATTTTTATTATTTATATTAAAACTGAATCAAACCATAAACAAGGTTGCCTGTTGGGATGTTAGATCCTAATGTGAAAAACTGATTTTATATGTCTGCACTTTATGTGCTCATCTTTCTTCTGTTGTGAAGCACTTTGAGCTGCAGTTTCTGTATGAAAGGCTATACAAACAAAGTGTATTATTATTATTGTGAGGTTTTTGTCCAGTGCTCACTTACTCGCTCTGTTCCTTTAAGCCTACTCGCTCTGTTCCTTTTCTTTTCTGTTAATCAATTGCATTCCCCTATTCACACGCTTCTTCCCATAGACGCCGTTGATTGGTGCTCCCCCAACCACACGCTTGTCAATCACATCCCTCAGCTGTCACAGCTTGTCAATTAAGCATTCCCTTATTATTTATACCCCGTTTCCCCATTCAAGTTTTGTTGGATCGTTTTGATATTTCAGTAGCATTCGCCGTTCCTGCCTTGCCTGCTGTTTTCCCTGTGCTTTGCCTCCAGGATATTCAAGAAGTATTCCGCTTGGACACCCGTTTCCCGTGGCGACGCGCTCGCCCCGTTTTGATCCTACTCTCTTTACGCACAGCGCCTGGGTGAGTTTTTATGACTGTCTTTGATCCTATTCTTTTTCGTGTGTTTAAATGACACTGAAGATATCCTGCTTTTTGTCAGACAGTCACTCACCCAGCGTTCAGCTTTTTTGGATTGTTCATTGGGATAATATTTGGCCTTAACATCGCTCACTGTGTGTTCACACACCGAAGATATAATCACTTGGATTTGTATTTGGGACTTCGCTCTCAGTGTTTATTTGCACCGAAGATTTCTATCACGTGGATTTGTGTTTGGGACGTTACTCACAGTGTGTATATACACCGAAGATTCAGTCACTTGGATTACTCTGTTTTTTGGTACAAGTCACCTCCCCTGTCACCTGCTCTGTTCCCAACTGTACTCTGAGTTAACCCGCTCCCTCTCTCCCTCTCAGTCCCGTTACCACCTCGGAGATCTGCCGAGAGAAGTCTGCAGAGCGGCTCTGACGTCATCGTCTGCTTCCCCAGTCTAACCATCCCGGGTGAAGCTGCAGAGCAGCAACATTCATCTATGCTTGTATCCCAGTCTTTGTCTGTTCTCTACCAAGTCTATGCTGTTTATTTAGTGTAAATAAACAAGCCCTTGTTTTTGGCAACTCTGAATCTACTCTCTTGTGTCGTTGCGTTTGGGGTCGGTGTCAAACCATAACATTACAATCCAACCAAAATGACGACCCCAGCCGACACAGAGAGGGTCAGAACCGCACTAGCTAATCAGATCGAGTTGACCAAGGATCACAGTCACCAACTAGAGAGGGCTGCGGCTGCGGTGCAGGATATCAGGGAACAGGTCCAGCCTATTCAAGGGTCCCTGGCCGCCCTGGCAGGACAACAATCTGGTATTCTCGTTCAGCTTCACTCGCTGAGCGACACCGTTAACGCTTTACTTCCCTCACTTCCTTCAGGAGCATTCCCCGCAGCCCCAGCAGTTCCCACGTTTCCCGATCCCGCACCTCGGGAACCCCGTCTCTCCATCCCACGGCTGTTCGACGGCAATCCCGAGGAGTGTGCCACATTCATCATGCAATGTGAGTTGGTTTTCCGTCATCAACCAAGTCGATTCACTTCTAGAGGGGCCCAAGTGGCCTATATGACAAACTTGCTTTCAGGCCGGGCTGCCCAGTGGGTCACTTCCTCCTGGGCAATGGATGCAGATTTTGTTTTCTCCTATCCAGACTTCGTGGCTGAGCTCCGCAGGGTGTTCCACCATCCAGCCCGTGGCCTGGACCCTGGAGCCCGGTTGGGTACCTTCCGACAGGGGAGCGGCGGGGTAACTGACTACGTCCTGGAGTTTCGACTGGCGGCGGTGGAGAGTGGATGGAACGACCCTGCACTTCGCCTAACCTTCTTGAGGGGGCTCAGTGACGCAGTCAGGGACCAGCTCGCTACCCGGGAGGTGCCTGACTCCCTCGAGGACCTGTTTAGCCTCGTCATCCGCATCGACGGACGCCTCCAGGAGAGAAGGCGAGAGAGGACCCGACTGTTACCTCCTGAGGTACCCCGGATTCCCCGGACTCATGACGTTACTGCTGGTCGCCCTGCCCTCAACACGACTGGTGGTAGCGGACCCTCCCGTTCGGTTCGCGAGGAGGAACCCATGCGGCTGGGACGCTCTCATCTGAGCCAGGCTGAACGTGAGGCAAGGCTCAGTTCCGGTCTCTGCCTCTACTGCGGAAAGGAGGGACACCGGATTGCCAACTGCCCCACCCGGCCAAAAGACCAGGCTTGCCGAGACCCCGGGAAATCCTGGTGAGCCGTTTTTCCCATTCCCAGAGCCGCGCACCACCTGGCCATCTGATGAGCGTCACCCTGGCCTGGGGGGACCAACGAGCCACGGTGGAGGCCCTCATCGACTCTGGGGCAGACGAGAATTTCCTCGACTTCGAGTTTGCTACCCGAGCCAACATTCCACTTGAGGACCTTGTGAGGCCCTTGGAGATCTTTGCGTTGGACCAACACCGCCTGGCCGACATCTCTCAACGCACCGGCCCAGTCGTGCTGACCATCGCTGGGAACCACGTTGAGAGAATCCAGTTCCTTATCACCCGATCCCCTCTGGTCCCGGTGGTCCTGGGTAGGCCCTGGCTCGCGCTGCACGAGCCCCACATCGCCTGGTCCTCCGGTACCATCAGGGGCTGGAGCTCCTCCTGTCACGCCCTGTGTCTGCAGGCGGCATCCTGTCCCCCGCCCCGGAGGCCCGCTGGTGAGTCGCCTCCGGACCTTTCGTCCATACCTCCCGAGTACCATGACCTCTTGGAGGTTTTTAGTAAGTCCAGGGCTCAGGCCCTTCCACCTCACCGCCCTTACGACTGCGCCATCGACCTCCGCCAAGGGGCTCCCCTTCCCGGCAGCCGCCTTTACAGTCTGACCGTTCCGGAGAAGAAGGCGATGGATCAGTACATCTCTGAGTCATTGGAAGCAGGACTCATTCGGCCTTCCTCCTCCCCGGTGGCGGCCGGTTTCTTCTTTGTTGGTAAGAAGGATGGGGACCTTCGACCCTGCATCGACTATCGCCAGCTCAACGAGATCACCATCAAGAACAAGTACCCTCTACCCCTCATGAACTCCACCTTCGAGCCACTCACCCAGGCTACCGTCTTTACCAAGCTGGACCTCCGGAGTGCCTACCATCTTGTCCGTATCCGTGAAGGCGATGAATGGAAGACCGCCTTCAAGACCCCCAGGGGCCACTACGAGTACCTGGTGATGCCGTTCGGCCTCACCAACGCCCCGGCGGTATTCCAGGCACTCATGAACGATGTCCTTCGTGACATGCTGGAGGTGTTCGTGGTGGTGTACCTGGACGACATCCTCATCTTCTCCAGGACCCTCGAGGAACACATCCAGCATGTCCGCCGTGTGCTGGAGCGCCTCCTCCACAATCGGCTCTTCGTCAAGGCGGAGAAGTGCCGTTTCCACTCCGACTCCGTCGACTACCTGGGCTTCATCGTTGAGAAGGGCTTGACCCGAGCGGATCCTCGCAAGATCCAAGCTGTGGAGGATTGGCCTGAACCCACCACTCGGAAGGAGTTACAGAGTTTCCTCGGGTTCGCCAACTTCTATCGAAGGTTCATCCGGAACTACAGTCAGGTGGCGGAGCCACTTACCAGACTGACCTCTCCCGCTCTGCCGTTCGACTGGTCCCCAGCGGCATGTGCTGCGTTCCGCTCCCTCAAGAAGAGGTTCACTTCCGCCCCTATCCTGCTCCACCCTGACCCCAAGAGACAGTTCATTGTTGAGGTGGACGCCTCGGATACTGGACTGGGCGCTGTCTTATCCCAACGTTCGCTTACGGACCAGAAGGTACATCCTTGCGCCTTCTACTCGCGTCGGTTCCTCCCTGCCGAGAGGAACTACGACACCGGCAATCGGGAGCTGCTGGCAGTCGTGGCTGCGTTGGAGGAGTGGCGTCATTGGCTAGAGGGGGCCGAGGAGCCTTTTACCATCTGGACGGACCACAAGAACCTGACGTTCATCCGCGCTTCCAGGCGCCTCAACGGTCGGCAGGCGAGATGGGCCAGTTTCCTCAGTCGGTTCGACTTCTCGCTGACTTTCCGTCCCGGTTCCCGCAACACGAAGGCCGACTCCCTGTCCCGGTTACACTCCAAGGGGGCTCCACCCTCTGAGGACCCGACTCCCATCCTCCCGGAGGCCAGGGTGGTTGGAGCCAACACCTTGGGCATCGAGGGGGTGGTTAGACGTGCCCTACGCTTCCAGCGTGCTCCAAGCAACGTTCCGATTCATCGTCTCTTGATCCCCGACTCTGTCCGGTCCCGGGTGCTGCTGTGGGGCCATACCAGCCGGTTCGCCTGCCACCCGGGCGTCCATCGCACGTTCTCCTTCCTGGCTCGTCGTTTCTGGTGGCCCACCATGCGGAACGACGTCAAGGAGTTCGTATTGGCCTGCGCGGTCTGTGCCCGCAGCAAGGCCTCGCACCAGGCACCCTCCGGGCTTTTACAGCCACTTCCCGTTCCGAGCCGTCCATGGTAACATGTGGCGCTAGACTTCGTCACAGGTCTTCCCTCCTCCCAGGGGAACACTTGCCTTCTGACCGTGGTGGATCGATTCAGCAAGGGGGTTCACCTCGTGGCCCTTTCCAAGCTTCCCTCGGCGGCCGAGACGGCGGACCTCCTGACTCACCACGTGTTCCGCCTTCATGGGTTTCCCCAGGACATCGTCTCTGACCGGGGGCCCCAGTTCACCTCCCAGGTATGGCGGGCCTTTTGCAAGGGGTTGGGGGCGACGGTCAGTCTTTCCTCTGGTTATCATCCCCAGACTAACGGACAGACGGAGAGGATGAACCAGAGCGTGGAGTCTGCTCTTCGGTGTGTGGCAGCCGAGAGACCGGCATCCTGGAGCCGTTTCCTTCCCTGGGTTGAGTACTCCATCAATTCTATGGTCAGTTCCGCCACCGGCCTCTCACCATTTGAGGTTTCCCTGGGCTACCAACCCCCTCTTTTCCGCGCACAGGAGGCGGAAGTGGCAGTTCCCTCCGTGCAGGTCCACCTCGACCGCTGCCGACGAGTTTGGGAGATCACCAGGACCGCGCTGCTCCGGACATCTGAGCGCGCCTGTCGTGGGGCCGACCGGCGCCGGGTTCCTGTGCCGACTTACCACCCTGGGCAGAGGGTGTGGCTCTCCGCGAAGGACCTCCCGCTTCGGTCCTCGGCCAAGAAGCTCAACCCCCGTTTCGTCTGACCTTTCGAGGTCCTGAAGGTACTCAGTCCGGCGGCCCTGCGTCTGAAACTTCCTGCGTCCATGCACATTCACCCCGTGTTCCATGTCTCCCGGGTTAAGCCCGTCTCCCTCAGTCCCCTGATGCCTCCAGCTCCTGATCCTCCGCCTCCCGTGATGGTGGATGGTCACCCCCAGTGGCAGGTCCGCCGGTTGATGGGCATTCGACGGCGGGGTCGGGGGTTCCAGTACCTGGTGGACTGGGAGGGTTACGGCCCTGAGGAGCGGAGCTGGGTCTCCCGGCAGCTCATCGTGGATCCCGGCTTGATCACTGACTTCCATCGTGCCCATCCTGACGAGCCGGGTCGGCCTGGTCGCCGGGTGGCTCCCGTGGAGGGGGGGGTACTGTGAGGTTTTTGTCCAGTGCTCACTTACTCGCTCTGTTCCTTTAAGCCTACTCGCTCTGTTCCTTTTCTTTTCTGTTAATCAATTGCATTCCCCTATTCACACGCTTCTTCCCATAGACGCTGTTGATTGGTGCTCCCCCAACCACACGCTTGTCAATCACATCCCTCAGCTGTCACAGCTTGTCAATTAAGCATTCCCTTATTATTTATACCCTGTTTCCCCATTCAAGTTTTGTTGGATCGTTTTGATATTTCAGTAGCATTCGCCGTTCCTGCCTTGCCTGCTGTTTTCCCTGTGCTTTGCCTCCAGGATATTCAAGAAGTATTCCGCTTGGACACCCGTTTCCCGTGGCGACGCACTCGCCCCGTTTTGATCCTACTCTCTTTACGCACAGCGCCTGGGTGAGTTTTTATGACTGTCTTTGATCCTATTCTTTTTTGTGTGTTTAAATGACACTGAAGATATCCTGCTTTTTGTCAGACAGTCACTCACCCAGCGTTCAGCTTTTTTGGATTGTTCATTGGGATAATATTTGGCCTTAACATCGCTCACTGTGTGTTCACACACCGAAGATATAATCACTTGGATTTGTATTTGGGACTTCGCTCTCAGTGTTTATTTGCACCGAAGATTTCTATCACGTGGATTTGTGTTTGGGACGTTACTCACCGTGTGTATATACACCGAAGATTCAGTCACTTGGATTACTCTGTTTTTTGGTACAAGTCACCTCCCCTGTCACCTGCTCTGTTCCCAACTGTACTCTGAGTTAACCCGCTCCCTCTCTCCCTCTCGGTCCCGTTACCACCTCGGAGATCTGCCGAGAGAAGTCTGCAGAGCGGCTCTGACGTCATCGTCTGCTTCCCCAGTCTAACCATCCCGGGTGAAGCTGCAGAGCAGCAACATTCATCTATGCTTGTATCCCAGTCTTTGTCTGTTCTCTACCAAGTCTATGCTGTTTATTTAGTGTAAATAAACAAGCCCTTGTTTTTGGCAACTCTGAATCTACTCTCTTGTGTCGTTGCGTTTGGGGTCGGTGTCAAACCATAACAATTATTATGTGCGCGAGGGAACATATGCGCATGCGCGCGGGGCCGCGCGTCCGTGCGCGCGGCGTCATTATCCTGCGTGCCGGCTCAGTCCATATTAACAACGCACCACTGCAAGGGAGGCAAGACGCGCAGAAAGTCCAGGAAGGAGAGTTATGCCATCTACATTTACAAAGTCCTGAAGCAGGTTCATCCCGACACCGGCGTTTCCTCCAAGGCCATGGGGATCATGAACTCCTTCGTTAACGACATCTTCGAGCGCATCGCTGGAGAAGCCTCGCGCCTGGCTCTCTACAACAAGCGTCGCACCATCACCTCCAGGGAGATCCAGACCGCTGTGCGTCTGCTGCTGCCCGGTGAGCTGGCGAAGCACGCTGTGTCTGAGGGAACCAAGGCTGTAACTGTGGCCATTATATGGTTTCATCATTTATATGATATTTCAGTTTGTAAGTGTACTATTTGAGAATGTATTTATGTTTCATTTCTTATTTTCTTTATTATTTAATTTGCTACAATTTATAATATATTCATTTTGACGTCTGGTCATATATGGTGTCCCGTTAGGCTGCTGTTGTGTTTTTATATTTGGGTCTGATTAAAGACACCTGCGAGCAAGCGGCAGGGATGGTCTGAGACTGGGTCTGATTAAGACACCTGCGAGCAAGCAGCAGGAGGACAGAGACGAGTTGTACAGGCTCTCTAGATTCGAAGAGTGTACGACTATGTGTAGTGTACCACTAAGACTGTTACCAAGAACAGAAGAACAAGACCCCTTTTTTATGTAGCATGCAGCCAACGAGGTAATTAATGTTTGTTTGTATTTTGCTTTTCTGATGTATTGTTTTCATATCGTGTATTTAAGCATTACATCACGCGCAGGAGTGGTTTGTGACCAATAAACCATGCCTAGGGGTGGTCGTTAGACCCCCCTAGGCATGGTTTATTGGTCACAAATCACGACTACAAGTGGTGTAAAGCTTTTATACAACTGCCAGATTCATCCAACCTTATTTCTATACAATAAACACACATTAATCGAAGATTTATTGAAAAAACCATCCGCCAGAAAAAGTAGTTCCCACAACTACAAAAAAGACAAGTTGTCTCCATGTGGAAGCAGCTTGAAGTGCATCCAACCAAACTAACACATCCAACTGTGTATTATTGGAATGATTGAGAGAAGTTGCCTCATGTGGAAGCAGCTTGAAGTGCATCCAACCAACTAACACATCCAACTGTGTATTATTGGAATGATTGATTGAAAATTGTATTACCAGATGCAGAATGGGTACAATACAGTACGGCTCAATACACACAATTGTTAAGGGAATGCAGACCTACTTTCCATAGAACTTCATTCTTAGATGCTTCTATATAAAGTAGGTAAAACAAATTAAAACGTTTTCTTTGCCCTATAGGAAAAAAACGTTTTCTTCGCCCTATTTTTTTATTTATTTCTTTTAGCCTAAACTTAACCAGTTGGAAACCAGGGGTACAGTAATAAAATTAGCAATCAACCAATCAATCAATTCAATAGACCATGCTCACTTAAAACAGCGCTGCTTCTCTCTCAGTCTGACTCCCCCGCTGTTGCAGACAGGAGTGTGTGTGTGTGTGTGTGTGTGTGTGCGTGTGTGTGTGTGTGTGTGTGTCACAGTGTGTGTGTGTGTGTGCGTGCGTGTGTGTGTGTATGTGTGTATGTGTGTGTGTGTGTGTGTGTGTGTGTGTGTGTGTGTATGTGTGTGTGTGTGTTTGTGGGTACGCCAGCGTCGGACAGTGTGAGAGAGAACGCTGCAGTCAGTAGAAAGTAGGAAGGAAGAAATTTAAATCAATCAATTAATCAATCAATCAATCCGCGATTTTTCTTTTGTTCTAGATTGACTCAAGACCCATCAATTACATCATCCAACATTGTTTAAAGGACTAACACATTCCCCTTGACAGAATCGCTTCATATTTAGTCGTTATGGTGCTTTCAACATAACCATTTGTTGTCCGTGATCTTGTTTTCTCCCGGAGTGAGCCGGGGAGTGATATGTGATTCGGTTGTGGGCGGGTCCTGAGCCCAGGACCGTGGATTGTTGCCAATAAAGACGTGTAAATGGCCAATCAGAATCGAGAAATTTGCATGCCGTTGTATAAATTATTGTTTGTGTTGACCTGACGCAACGTATATGTTTCTGTTTAAGTTTTCACGGTGGATTGGAGGACCAAGCCTTTAATAAACCCGTCGAAAGGAAACCACTTGTGTCTGCAGTGCTTGAAGGAGTTATAAAGGCTGTGACCAAGTACACTAGCTCCAAGTAAACTACGCTGTTCACTGACTATTAACCCAAAGGCTCTTTTAAGAGCCACCCACTCTGTCCTGAGAGAGTTATTCCTATTATTATAATGATCGCGCTATTCATCAAAGTGGTTGAGTGCCCCGTATTGCCTTTAGTTTGAACAGTTATTATCATGGTAGGGGGTTCTGTCGGGAGATGAAGTTGTATGTTACTAATTGATTAATAAATTATAACTAACTACTAAATAACTAATCATAGTTTGGATGGCTATTAAGTTGCAAATTATATTTACTAGTCAAAATCCTGTGATTTTAGGTTGTTGACAAGTAGCTAGATTGGATAGACTAGCTTAGTACATCACATTTATACAGTCAATTAATATATCATCACCTGCCGTATTAGAACCCTGATCAATAATACATTATTGGACTTTATAATACACATCGATAATGTTGATTTTATCATTTTCAAAGTGGAAATGCTATTCCAAAAATAATACATTCCAGGCTCATTTAATTATAATGAAAAATATGAACTACCCCATAGCCAAACACAGGTCTTATGATTTCCAATAGTCAAGTGCAAATAGTATTCATTATTTGATCATATGAGCTCTATTTCTGTACAATTTACAACCTTGCGTTGTATGTTAAATGCATTATTACAACAACAATAACCTTTTATAACGTTATTGTTGACATCAAACTCCAGCAATCAGAGTCTAAAATCTGACTTCATAAGTAACCCTCAGCAATACTGATCATCTCCGGTCCCCTCTCCCTCCATGTTTAGCAGGATACACAGCCTCCACATCTGGCTGAAAGGTTACTCTGCTCATCAGGCACCCCCTGTGGTTTGGACTTCAACAAATTCACTGATAAACCACACCATGCTCTCTCCACTCATAATGGTAATGCTTCAAATCTAGTCACAATTTCTCTAGATGTGTTTCTGTCATACAACATAAAATCACAGATTAGGGCCTAACTTTTCTGAACAGTATTTACTAATAAGGACACTTTTGATCAAACTGATCAGCAGCTCAATAGTTGCTTTTATGTTTCACAAGGTGCTCTGAATATGCCCTTACAAAAAAAATATTTTCTGTTTTACCATGGTACCAGTCATATAAATTATTTACCATGGTACAGCCATATAGTAAATGTAATGGAACCATTAATAACATGGTTATAACATGGTATAGTCCATTTTAAACCATGATATCAATGGTACATGGCATCATTTGTTATCATAGAAATGCCAGGATACATTTTTGTAAGAGATGTTTCAAAATGGAAATGGGGGACCTTGATGTAAACAAGACAAACGTCTTTCTCTGGTCTGCATCCCCTTAACAATTGTGTGTATTGAGCCGTACTGTATTGTACCCATTCTGCAATCTGTTAAACAGATTGCAGAATGGGTACAATACAGTACGGCTCAATACACACAATTGTTAAGGGGATGCAGACCAGAGAAAGACTTTCGTCTTGTTTACATCAGGGTCCCCCATTTTCAATTCATCATAACATATATGACACACATGACATACAGATAGACAATACTGCTACATCTATACATTATGACATACCAGATTTACAAATACAATATTGTTTGTGATACAAAAATAGAGAGTATATACATTTGACAAATAAACTGTACATTGGAGGAGTTTGGGTAGGAGGGGGTGGGGGGAACTGTACATTGAAGGTGGTTGGGTGGGATGGGGGGGGGGTAACCGTACATTGGATTATCGACGAAACCTTACTTGGTCCCAAGAAGAGGGTCTTGTGTATTAAATAAAGTTTTCATTCATTAATTCACTCTGGATCTGGTAAATCCAGTAGCAATGCACACAATTGTTAAGGGGATGCAGACCAGAGAAAGACGTTTGTCTTGTTTACATCAGGGTCCCCCATTTTCAATTTATAGTGACATTTATGACATAAACAACATACATGGCATCATGACATTTATGACATAGGGACATACATGACATACAGATACAGGTATATAGTACTGTTACATTTGTCACATATACGATATGCAAATATACAGTACTGTTACCCAGAGATCCTAACAGTAAATATATACATATGACGAGGAGGAGACTGTACATTAGGAGGGGTGGGTGGGTGGTAAAAAATAGTTCATGGTTCAAAGTAATGGGAAAAGGGTGCTAGCTCGCCATCAATCAGAAGCTAGCCACAAGACTTGCATTCACGCTCTTCAGCACACAGCCTCCCTGCCTGGCACAACAACCACAACAGTAGGGTCTATAGTCACAGTCAGGACGCATCTATGCCTTCTACACCGCTGTTCGGTTTCCGGGTTCCTCTGATTGGCCGCTGACCTAGGCTAGCACGCCCCACTTTACACTCTCGCGCTGTGAAGCGCCAGCGGGGCGATGCAGTGGTTTCTCCCCGGCCTCCGTGCGCCGCCGCCGGCTTGACTCGGTCCAGCTCCAGCAGTAGCGGCCGTCTTCCGCCGCCTGCGGTATCCTCCCTCCGAGGCGGCTTGTTCTTATTATTATCCCCCATTGTTCAGGTCAACATGGTCGCACAAACACCCGTTGGAGGAGTAGTGGGGGAGAAGAAGAGGAATATTTTTAAATAGCAAGAATTATCGACTGGCTACACAAAAACATGTATAGATTATGGCTAGTTTGAATATAATGATATGGAACACTGGTGGGATAAATAAACAACACAAACGCAAAAGCGTGCTCACACTGATGAAAAAAGAACATGAGGACGTGGCTCTACTAAGCGAAACGCACATTTTAGAGGAAGACATAGATACGTTAGCGGATAACACATATCATAATATTAGTCACTCTTCTTTTGGTACGAGAACTCGAGGTGTAGCCATAGTCGTTAGACATAAGTTAAATATTGAATTAAAGGGAGTATGGTCGGATGCAGATGGGCGTATAACTATAGCTAGGATTGTACACAATAACAGGAAAATAGCGTTGGCAGCGGTATATGCCCCAAATTTGTACGAAGAGGGTTTCTTCACCACACTAACCAATGCAATGTTAAACCTTCCCGATTACTCATTTATAATAGGTGCAGATTTTAATGCCATTTGGAATCCAAGGATGGACAAATCTTACCTCGCCTTTTCCAGCGAACAAAAGAATTCATCTAAAGCATTAAAGGATTGGTCGAAGATTACAGGTGTAAATGATTTATGGCGTTCACTTAATCCCACGACCCGAAAGTACTCTTGTCGATCGGCCAGACATAACACATTATCCAGAATAGATTATGTCTTTGCATCCCCGAGACTATTTGATAAATATGAAGTGGAAATGATACCCAATGCAGATCACTGTTATTTACTCCTAAAAGGAACATTTGGTATACTATCTTCCCGAGCCCCAAGATGGCGTTTTAATTCGATGCTGCTTAATAACAAGGAATTCATCACACAACTCAAAGAAGCTCTTATAGTATTCCTACGGGAGAATGCAAACTCGGTGCAAGACCCCAGAATAATATGGATGTCGGTAAAGGGAATGATCAAGGATTTCACTGATAGCTTTTCCTCCAAAATGCGCAAGAATCAATGCACAAAACTGTCTGAACTGGAAACGCTTTACTCAACGTTATTTAATTCTTTAAAATACAACAACTCAACTAGACTAGAAAATCAAGTTAACGTACTAAAAATAGAGATCAATGCCATATACAGACAACAATCGGAAATACAAATACGCAGCACAAGACAACAGCAGTACTCCCAAGGTTCTAAACCTAGTCACCTATTAGCCATGCGATTAAGAATTAATGCAAAATTTGCAGATATAACTACCATTAGAGCACAACAAGTACTTGAAACAGATCCCAAAATAATAAACGATACATTCAAAGAATTCTACTCCGACTTATATAAATCAGAAACGACCTTCGATCAAAACAAAATGGACACATATCTTAATCAAATTATTCTCCCTAAACTTTCAGAGGATGACGCTAAACAGTTAGAAACACCGATCACACTAGAGGAACTCAAGAAGGCCATATCCGAAATGCAAAGTGGTAAGGCTCCTGGAAGAGACGGTATCCCATCAGAAATGTACCTTTCTTGTTGGGACATAATTGGACCCTTATTACTAAATATGATCTTATACTCAGTCAAGGAGGGGAACTTCCATAAAAACGACAATATTGCACTCATATCAGTCCTTCTCAAAAAAGACAAAGACCCCACCGAGTGCGGTAGTTACAGACCCTTAAGCCTCCTCGGAACCGATGTCAAACTGTACTCTAAGGTATTAGCCATCAGATTACAAAAGCATATGACGTCTTTAGTTCATCCGGACCAAACTGGCTTCATAAGAGGTCGCCTGATCGCTGATAACATAAGACGAATACTGCACGTACTAGATGCAGACAAGGACGACACCAAACCTAAGGCGATGCTGTCCCTGGATGCTATGAAAGCCTTTGACAGGCTGGAATGGTCGTATCTATGGGCAGTATTAGAAAGGATGGGGTTAGGAAAAGGATTCATTGATATGATTAAAGTATTATACAAAGACCCATCGGCCATGATTACAACAGGTACATTCATCTCCAAAATCTTTCCGGTATCACGCTCAGCCAGACAGGGTTGCCCTCTTAGTCCCGGACTATTCGATCTATCATTAGAGCCTTTAGCACAATATATAAGACAATCCCAATCCATAGAACCAATCGTAATCAAGGGCACACAACATAAAATTAGTTTATATGCGGACGACGTAATATTGTTCATGCAAAGCCCCAACACCACATTGCCTCATCTACTCAAGTTGATTGAGAACTTTGGTGATTTATCGGGATTTAAAATAAATTGGCCGAAGTCGGCTTTCCTTCCACTTAACACCCCTGCAAAAAAAGATATAACCCTCCCAGGTGAGATACCTATGGTAAATCATTTTAGATGCTTGGGAGTGGAAATATTCCCCACCATAAGACAAATGGTGAAGCACAATTACACAAAAATACAAAACAAAATCAAAGACGACCTTGACAGATGGGCAAAACTTAAAAACTCAGTACAGGCAAGGGTATCAATAGTTAAGATGGATGTACTACCTAGAATCAACTTCTTCAGTTCAATGCTACCGTTACCCCCTCCAGAGAGTTACTGGAAAAGATTACACTCCTCCACATACAAATTTATTTGGAATAACAAACCACCACGTATAAAAAGATCCACCGCACAGAGAAATAAAGCAGACGGTGGCATGGCATTTCCAGATTTTTTCCAATATTTTAAGGCATACACATTAAGACCATTGACAACATGGTTTGATCCCCAAGTAGAGTAGAGGTACAGTAGAGTAGAGTAGAGTACAGGTTTGATTGACAAGCTAAAAGCAATTGGTTTTGATAGTCTATCAGTGAGCTGGATGCAATCCTACCTTGAGGGGAGGGAACAGATGGTGGAGGTAAACGGTACCCTATCCCCCCCCCTCACAGTGAGCTGTGGTGTTCCACAAGGAAGCATACTAGGACCGCTACTGTTCCTAATTTATGCAAATGACATGTCGTCAGCTTGTGACTGCAACTTGTTCCTGTTTGCGGACGACTCAGCCCTGCTGGTCTCTGACAAGAACAAGTTACAGGTTGAAAAAACCCTCAGCTCGGAACTAGGCAGAATCTGCATATGGCTCGCTGATAACAAACTATCATTACACATGGGCAAAACAGAGTCCATTCTCTTCGGTTCAAATAACAAACTCAGCAAGACCGACGGCTTCTCAGTTACAGTGGGTGACAATATTGTCACAAGGAAAGATGAAATTACCTACCTGGGGTCCATCCTAGAGGCTAATCTCTCCTGTGACAAAATGGCATCCAATGTAATAAAAAAAGTCAACCAACGAACTCGATTCTTGTACCGGATCTCCTCTCTGGTAAACAAGAACACCCTGAAGACTCTGGCAGGAGCACTCATTCAGGGGTACTACGACTATGCTTGCACCTCATGGTACCAAAGCACCTCAAAGGCGCTAAAAACAAAATTACAAACATCTCAAAACAAACTGGTCAGACTACTGCTTGACCTTACTCCTAGAACCCACCTCACCCCTGCCCACTTCGACAACCTAGGATGGCTTAGAGTAGACGACAGAGTACAACAACTTGCAATGGGCCTGGTCTACAAGATACACTACACGACCAAGGTACCCATGTACATGTCAAAATACTTCCCAAAGGTCAGTGAATACCACGATCACAACACCAGAGGGAGCTCCACAAATCATGTCAAACCCAGATTCGGCTCAAATAAGGGACTAAACACGTTTCGCAATTATGCCACATCAATGTGGAACGCCCTACCCAAAGCTGTAAAGGAATGTGGATCACTACCCACTTTCAAAACCTCTCTCAAGGGACACCTACGGGAGACTGCAATTCAACACTGGCCCCTGTAAATATCCTAACCCAATCATTCCAACCCCCTCCAATGTACAGTCATTTACCTAGTATGGTTTTGTCAATAGTTCAATGTACAATTGTGTTTGTTTGGACAGTGTCTCCTCCCCCCCCCCCCTCAATGTACAGTGTTACTTGTTTATACAGTATGCCCCCCGCCCCCCCCCCCCCCCAACCACCTCCAATGTAAATTACCCAGTATGGTTGTCAATATCCCAATGTACCCAACCCCCCCCACCCAACCTCCAATGTACAGTTTCTACGTCAAATGTATATACTCCCTTTTCTTGACTCCTTCTGTATCACAAACAGTACTGTATTTGCAAATCTGGTATGTCATAAATGTATAGATGTAGCAGTACTGACTATCTGTATGTCATGTATGTCATATATGTCTATATGAATTGAAAATGGGGGACCCTGATGGAAACAAGACAAACGTCTTTCTCAGGTCTGCATCCCCTTAACAATTGTATGTATTGAGCCGTACTGTATTGTACCCATTCTGCAATCTGTTAAATAAAGTTTTCATTCATTCATTCATTCATTCATTCATTCATTCAAGCATTAGTATCCTGGAGAAAATTGGAAGAAAACATAGTAGCCCCACATAGACTGAAGGACATAGCATACACTAAACTACCAATCAAGCACTGTGAGCGGAAATTTGGCCCCATAATTACCCATGCGATCCGGATATGGCGTGAAACACAAAAAAAATATCCTAACCCACAAAAATGGCACAATCACACTCCCTTATTCAATAAGGCATTCTGGAAAGATGTGACCCAACAATTATCAAAACTCGTATCTTGGAATATACCTGTACACCCCTCTGTATTACTATTGAATGATGTTTTTGAGTTTGCAGTAAATCCACAGCTAAAGAGATTGGTTTTATCAGGTATCACAGTAGCTAAAAAGCCCCAAGAAGGTGGCAGCCAAGAGCCCCAAGGAGGTGGCAGCCAAGAGCCCCAAGAAGGTGGCAGCTAAGAGCCCCAAGAAGGTGGCAGCCAAGAGCCCCAAGAAGGCTGTGAAGAAGCCCGCAGCCAAGAAAGCCCCCGCAAAGAAGGCTGCCAAGCCCAAAGCAGCGAAGCCCACAAGGACAGCAGCCAAGAGGAAGTGAAGGTCTTAAGCTTTACTGTCTAAAACACACAAACAGCTCTTTTTAGAGCCAACCACTACTATCCCTGAAATGGCACATTCCCTCGTATAAATGCATTGTTTAATAGTGGATAGAAGCAAATCTAAGTCACATGTTTGTGTCCTGGATACATTGCAGCAGCACCCGTTAAGTAGAGCTGTTCAGTTACTGCAGTGTTTCTCAAAGTGGGGGGCGCGCCCCCTAGGGGGGGCGCAGAGGCATGACAGGGGGGGCCTTGAGATTTTTTTTTTACAGAAAATTATCACTAAAGTGCTATCTGTTGCAGCTGCACTGTTCTCCATGAAAATACCATATTTGGATAAGTTTGACCATTTCTCAAAATCTGAAAATCATTATTTAATAAAACACAGAAAAGGATCACCAAGTTACTCTCGATAAAGAAAAACTTTACAGACAACATTGAGACAGTGCATTTCCTACTTCCGGTTGCTACTGAACGGACATGTTTGTGCGGACCTGTTCTCCCAAACTGGTCAGCAAATGACTGTTTTCATTTTTACGTTATTATTATTATTATTTTTTAAACATTGATCTTAACTGATCACTGTGACTTTATTGCTTTTATCGTTATATATGCCTATGTTTGTGTACAGCACTTTGAGCTACATGACATGTATGAAAGGTGCTTTATAAATACTTACTTACTTACTTACTTACTTACTTACAAAGCTTCCTGACACATCTCCATCCAAACTCTTGGAAGAACTCATTGAAATCTCATCTGATACCACCTGGAGAGCTAATTTCAGAGTGTGGTGCTGAGTACCAAGTATCTCATGATGCAGCAGTTAAGGTGTTGATACCATTCAGCACCACATATCTGTGTGAAGCTGGCTTTTCATCCATGACAGCTCTGAAAACAAAATATAGGGCCAATTTGAGCATTGAGGATGACATGCGTGTTGCCTTGTCAAAGACTGACAGCAATAAAGACTGTTTGCTTATTTCCTATGTTCGCTTTGTAAATTCCCAGTCACTGAGTGAAGATCTGCTGTTTTACAAATATGTCAAAAACAGAGCGACAGCTGATGAGCTCTTCAAAATTATTGACAGTTACCTGACAGAACATGGACTTAAATGGGAGAACTGTGTGGGCTTTTGCTCTGACGGTGTGCAGGCCATGGCAGGGAAAAGGAGGGGGCTACAGGCGCTCATCAAGGGGGTCTCGCCAAACGTGCAATGGACGCACTGTAAATTCACAGAGAGGCGCTAGCGTCAAGACAGCTTAGCCCTGAGCTGAATGAGGTTTTGACAGAAGTTATAAACGTGGTAAATTTCATCAAAACCCGACCCCTGAAAGCACGCCTGTTCTCTGCGCTGTGTGAGGAGATGGGAGCTGACCATTCTGCAGTGCTGTTTCACAGCGAGGCAAGGTGGCTCTCGTGAGGGAAGGTGTTGTCAATTTGAAAGGTCACGATATTGGTGTTATTTCAATAAATTTAAACATGGCCCATTTCATGACTATTTTGTTCGGGCGAGGGGGCCCAAAATATTTTGGTCCACCAAAGGGGGGCCTGACAGAAAAAGTTTGAGAAGCACTGCCCTAAAAGGCTCCTTTAAGAGCCACCTAAATAATCATGAATGAGCCCAGTTTCCTCATTTTAACTATGTTCTGATTCCACGTGGATGAAGTTGGTGATGTGTAAAGTCATACATTCTGTTGACAGAGTCAGCTATGGGGTGACAATATAATGTTCATGAGGCATGGTTTCTATCTTTAGCCATTAAACGGCGTGGTTTATTTCACATTGGTACAGAGCGGTACATGAGAGTCCTTCTCCTATGAGAGCGAAGGTGGAAGATACCTCTATACCTGGCGGCAGCATTAGCAGCTCCGCCTATAGTGCCCTCTTGTGGAACCAGTTATACAGTTACTCAGTTACTTGCAATCATACATAACATCTAACTTTAACACATTCATATTCAGTTAACCTTTTCTCAGATCCATCAATACACTGCTGACTATAGTAATACATATGACATGGTTAAAAATAAATACAATCCAGATTATCATTGTTTGCTCCAGAGCCTTGTCTGGAGTTCATTTTGGTTGAGCCTGCATGCTTTGCCCATTTCCAAAATAGCTTTGTCAGTGTGGACCGGTACTGTCCATGGTGCTGAAATAGCGACATTTAGATTGCCAGTGCCTACAAGTAGCGAATCCACACTTCAAAACAAATTTGTATTTTTTTTCTTTAGGGATTTGTTTTTTTCCATTATTCTTTTTAATGTTATTCTGTAAAATGCCTTCCATTGTCCAGTACACTCAAACTATGGGCTAGTATCACATAGCCAAACCACTACAGTACACATAAACCGTTATGGAATTCTCTATTTTTATGTTATGAAATAGGGGTGAGGGTGACTCAGATATATTTGATCAGATGAAGGTCCACAGTCTAATGTGAATCAACTTTAGGTCATTGACATGACAAAGGTTGAGACCCAAAGCCAGGAACTGAAGTCTTTCCAAAATGAAATATTCATGTGAAAGCAATTTGCCTCTGACTGTTTAAATTCTACAAGTTTTGCCCATGAATTTCTTTCCTCGAAATTTCAAAACACAGATCTCATTTAATTATGCAAAACTATAGGGGGCAAATTAGGGGGGGTATAGGCTTATTTAATTGTATGTTCTGGTTCCACATGAGGTGGTGTAGTTGTTCTATTTCATTATGGTTTCCGCTCAGCATCATTCTGCACGCACTTCACTTCGTGCACGAGCACTGAATAAAAAATTCCACAATGTACCTTTACATCCCAACATTTGTCTGGCCACACCCCTATCCGCTTACCTTCATAAGCAGGTGTGTGGTCACCTACTCGCCTCCTTCTTCACTTTCACCACAAGGAAGTGCCTTCGGTAGATCCCACACTTGACAAGGTTGTTAGCTGAAGAAAGTTGAGACGTGTTTAGATTTTTTCTTGCTTTTTTTCTTCTCTCATATATTTCGGAAGAAAAAAGCTAAGTCATAATGTCTACTTCGGAGAGTCGCGCTCGCAACGCCACTCTTCACCAGCGGTTCTCCATCTCCGCCTCTGTCGTACGTCTTGGAGCGGGGCTGAGGCCTCTCTCGTGGTCGGCAGCCACGCCCGGTAGGCGTCCGATGGGTAGTTTGCCTCTCCAAGGAGCTGGTGCACCGGTGCCATCGCCTGTGCGATGGCCTGGTTCCGGCTCTGGTACCTCTGCTTCCGGGGAGTCGTCCGCTGTTGGGCGGCTGGCTCCTTTGGTTGCGGAGGATTTGAAACGCAAACTTTTTGCGTCAGCTCGCTCCCGTCGCAAGATGGTGGCTTGCAGACGCGAACGGCCCGGTTTTGGTGAGTTGCTGGAGCCGGATGAGGATGCGTCGGTCTCTACATGCCCGATGGAGACAGAGGACTACATGATATAGGCAGACGGGTTCTTGTTCGAAGGCCCGGTAGAGACATGTCCCCTGCCTGTCCAGGTAACACTGGAGGGGGGAGATGTCTCCTTGGGGTTCCTCGTCCGCAGATGTTGGGTTAGAACCTCCGACTCGGCGGCGGGATGCCCTGCTATCAGCCACATCAGAATGTGGCTCCTTGACCAGTAGTCTGCTGTATGTGAGGGACGCGGGCTCGGAGGAGAAAAGTATGCAGGGGGAACTGCGTGCTTTGTTCCCAGAGCTCATGGCGGCGGCGGCAGTCGCAAACGGCGTGCCGCTGCCGCAGCCACTGCCTGTTCCTGTCCCTGATGATTGCATAGGTCATCTATGGCAGCATCGCCCGGTGAGAGGGGTGGACGTTGTCTACCCATTTTTACCCTCAATGGCGGCCTATGTCCGTCAGGGCCAGGTGGTCTCCCACATCATGGGCCTTACCCCCGCCTACGTGCAAGTCACGCGGGTGGCGGGTTTGGTAGACGGCATGAAGGAGGGCGTGCCACGGCTTGATAGGCCGATGGCGGCGCTCCTTTGTCCTGAGGTGGTGTGGGAGCCGTTACGGAAGCCGGTTCCCCAAGGGAAATCGGCGAGGCGGTTGGCGTTTTGGAGTGACCAGTTATTTATCACCGGAACACAATCTATGGCTGCCACCTCTAACATCGCGCAGCTGGCGAGATTCATGTCCGGGATATTAACGGGCGGCACGGAGCTGACTGATTTACAGCATGATCAGCTCGCCCAGTCGGCAGGAGCCATCCTGCATCTGATTCAGCCGCAGGCTATAGCCGCTGGGAAAGTGCGCGCCCTGGCTACTCTGACCCAGCGCCACCTTTGGCTGGAGCAGGCGCGTGTGCCGGAGAAGAAGAGGACTCCCCTTCTGACGGCACCCCTCTCCGAAGCTGGATTATTCGGGTCGGCACTGCAGCTGATGACCTCAACCTGCAGGGAGATGCAGGAGGAGCGCTCCGTGCTCCAACCTCATTTCCCCCCACCCGATGTCGCCGGTGGAGTCAGACGGCCGCCACGTCGTCGAGGATCCTCCGCCGTGGCCGCCGCTGCCACCACCGCCACTGCTGGACCTTCAGCGAAGAAGGCCAGGAGGAGAGAGGGCGCTTCTGCCACTACATCCGGCCCATCTACGCCCGGAGGTGACGGTAGGGATCGTCGAGACCAGCCGCCGATCGTTTACCGTCCCTCCGGGGCTCCACGGGGTGGAAAGCTCAGAGCGGCTCGTGGCAGGCGTCGCTAGAGACTGCAGTGACTTTTTCCCTCTGTGGTCCCCTCCCCATGTTCCCTTCCCGGCCCCTCTATGATTTTGTTCAGAAATAAAAAGTCCCCTCTAAAGGGGGACTGTATTTTTTGTTAACAAACTGTGTGTTTATTCACCAAACATATGATGGGGTTGCAACGTGTGAATCTTTCGCTAGTATGGGTTGATAGGAGGGCTAGGTGTTCTTCATGTTAGAGCTTAAGCAAGGCCTGCAGCCTACACTCGGTTGAAAAAGGGTTTTCTGCCTCGACCTGAATCTCCCCATAAAGGTAGAGGTTAGTTGTGTGCTCTGTTGCTTAAACAGTGATATTGAGCTGCAACACTATTGTGTTGGTTTGCAGTAATGCTTGTATGAAAACTTACCGCGGCTCAGCCGCTCTCTCTCTCTATCAATTTTTTCTGTGTTACAACATGGATGCGGGTGTCGGGTTCACACACACACACAACTTGGTCTTGCTATAAACCCTGTTCACAGATGTATCTGTGGTTAGCGTGCAGTGAATTAGCTTACGCTATTCGTTAGCATTGCTACTAAAGGTATCATATGGCTATTGTTGTTGTCGTATGCAAGGACTGGGCTTGTGAGGGGGTGCCGGATAAACCCCTCCTTCCCTCTTCTGATTGGTCAGGGGGTTTATAGGACTTTCTTCGTTCAGTCAGGGCCAAGCTGTTAGGCGGCTTGGCAAGGAGGGGGGGGGGGAAGGGTTTCCCAGACTCTGCACCTATCACAGGCGTTTGAGTCTTGGGTTTCCCCCCGTCATACCACGTCACTAGGCACGTTGCTATTGGACGATGACTTCCGTGAGTTTAGACCCGTATGTAGGGTCTGTTATTGTCGAGTTGTCGGGGCAGAGCGTAGGAACTTCCTGTTCTACTACGCTCGATATACGCGTAACTTGAGTCGGTTGGTCACATGACTCAATGTTACCGTGACTTTTAAATCTGTGGCTCACGTGGGAAGTCTCTCTGAGGAGTTCCGTCTCTCCTCTGTGGTGAGGTTGACGGAATGTAAAAATGTTAAAAATGTTTACCCTCGGCTGCGTCACGTGGGATTCATGTCAGTCGGGGTTTCTTTCTTTTTTAATAAAAAATTGTGGAGAATATGAAGCACGACAACCTTCTTGTCGTTCTCCCAGGCGCCTTGAAGGATCAATGTGGGGTCTGGTTAGACTGACCATTGATATGTTTTGGGTCCCGACGCATTCATAGTACTGGCTCGGGGTGTTTTCTGTTAAGAATCATGCGGGTGGCTAGTACGCCTTCGTTGCTTGTTATTAAAACAGAGTTTTTATAAAGCAACCGGGATGGGGGATTCTTTCCTCTTCCGAGAACCTGATACTGGGTCTCAACGAATTCTTGTTCATATCTGGGGGATGTTAACGGAATAGATCAGAACATAGGTAGAGGGGTCTCATGCCCTTTGGGTGGGCCACTGAGCGCGGTATAAACAGGACCGTCTGGGTGGCGCCCTCTTTTCATGTTTTAGATCAACACGCATATCTGCCCCTTCCCTTGGAGTAGGCATGTCGGCGTGGTTAGGGCACGGGACTGGTTCTGGTCACGCTGGTCCAAGTCAGTTAACCCGTTGTCCGCCGGGGATGCAGATCTGCTGTTCTGGTACCCTGAGGGACTTGTGCTTTTTTCAGGGGGAAAAATGCCGGGTCGGCCCGGGTGTCACAGGGTTGGGCGTTATGGAGACCCTTGTTGGGTACAGTTTGTACCTGGCACTATTATAAGGGGCTGGTTCTCCTTTCTTCGCTCCTCTCTCACGCATGGCGAAGAGGGGGCTGTTGGGGTGGTCTTCTGGACCTCCTCTGGTAACCCTGTGTGCTTCCCGAGCCGCCGGGCCCGGTCCGAAGTAATGTTTCGTTGACACCGTAGGCCTGGGATAACCCTTTTTTGGAAACTGAAACACTTGTACTGCGGTATAGCTGGAGTGTTTTGTGTTTTGGAGTTTTTTCTTGAGGGGTTATAGGAACGACCACCGTCTGTGTACCAAGAGGGTGGTTGATTCCCTGGTGTGTTGGAGCAGAGTCAACTCCCGGGTTACCCGGTTGAGTGTGCCCCTGCACGTTCATGACAGGCCAATCGTGTCAGCCTTTTCTGCCTCGACCCCTCTGGGTGGGTTTTTTTTTATGGAGGCTTTGTCATGGTGCTCAACAACGCCAGCATACGCCCCTTCCGCCGGGGGGGCTGTTTTCAGTTGACCCCTTTGGCGTCTGTCTCGTCCACAGTGCTCCAGGCTCAGGTCTACAGCCTGCTGCCTGGTTTCCCCGGTGCGCTGCCTGCTTCCGTTGGTTAACCTTTTTTGAGTGCTTTACGGCCATACTGACTGCCTGTTTTGCAGGGTCAGTGTGCCAGGCGGTGTACTATTGGGGGGTAAGGGCCCGCTCTTGGAGGGGCTCTAGCCGAATACGCTGGCGATGTGGGGGGCGATGTCACTAAGTGACCGCCTGGTGGGGTCTTGATGCCTGGCGTCATTTGACCTCTCCGGGCCCCCTTTTTCCAGGGGATCCAGTCCCTTCAGTGGGTCTGGGTCTTCCTTCGCGCTCCGCTGCTACGGCCTTGCCACAGGGTTGAGTTTGCTCTTGTTTGTTTGTTTATTTACACATATAAAAACAATTACATATATAATACAATATAATCCACAAGGGATGTGTAGGAGAATTGCCTAAAAACCCTCAAGGGGCTTGCATGTGGCATTCACCAGAAAGCAAAATTACATTATATCAAGATAAAATATAACCCCCCCCCCCCCAACAAACAAACACACACAAGCAGGCCTACATAGACACCGAAGCAAGCACCCATGCCATACGATTTCTGGTATAGAGAAAACAATTAATGACAGGAAGAATATATAATAAAACGAAAATACAATAACAAAATACAACAAGCCATCAGACCACAGTTTGTAAAGGAAGTCCATATGGGAAATATTGGTGATCTAGGAGATGAGATTTCAGTGCTCTTTTGAATTTCAGAATAGAAAATTCCAAAATATGTGGAGGCAAAGAGTTCCACAACATTGACCCTTGGTAGAGCAAACAAAACTGAGATTGGGAAGTGTGGGAAAAGGGTGGTCTAAGCAAACAGGAACTACGTGTGGGGTAATTATGAATTTGGTGATTGTGGGCAAACATGTCATGAAAAAAGGGGGAAGGGCTCTGTTTAAAGAACTATGCACAAATAAACCAGTCTGAAGATGATTCACTTGATAAACACTGAGTATACCTAACTTATGGAATAGAGGCTGAGAAGAATGACTTCGTTGAACACAGCTGATTATTTTTAGAGCTCTTTTCTGCAGACGGTATATGGGCTCAAGTTTGGTCTGATGAGTACTACCCCAAACTAAATGACAGTAATTGATATATGGGTAAACCATAGAGTAATATAACATTGTGGCAACCTCGGTGCTCAGCAAGTGACGTGTTTTTCCAAGAATACCAATACTCTTGGCCATTTTTGTAGTTATGGCTGTGATATGAGGTTTCCATGATAGGGATTCATCAAGCAGAACACCAAGGAATCGTGTAAAACACACCCTAGCTATGGGGATGTCATTGATCACTACTTTAGATGAGGAGTTAAAAATCACAGATTTGAGACCCAAAAAAATGAAATTCGTTTTTTTAATGTTTAGTGATAATTTGTTGCATTTAAACCAAATTGATAGTTCGTTAAGTTCTTCATTTATAACCCTAATGATGGTATCAGGATCTTTATGTGAATAGAATACACACGTGTCATCTGCAAATACAATTTTCGACAGCCTGTCTGAGACGTTAGGGAGGTCATTGATATATAACAAAAATAACAAAGGCCCAATAATTGAACCTTGGGGCAAACCGCAAAGTAAAGGAAGAAAAGGAGAATTTATCCCATTATAGGATACAGACTGATGTCTATCTTTAAGGTAACTGGTGAACCATAGCAGTGCATTGTTTTTTTATTCCAAGATGTGAGAGCTTCTGCAGGAGGATATTGTGATTGACTGTATCAAATGCCTTTGATAAGTCTAAGAAAATACCTATAGTGTTTTCCTTTCTGTCTTTAGCTTTGTATATTTCATTAATTAGATGTGTTATTGCCATATATGTTGCATGTTTCTTTCTGAACCCGTACTGGTGAGTGTAAATAATATTGTGCTTATTAAGATGTTCAATTAATCTTTTATAGACAAGCTTTTCAAGTATTTTTGACAAGGTAGGAAGGATGGATATAGGTCTGTAATGGTTGAAGACGGCTGGGTCATCATCTTTATAAATAGGGATGATCTTAGCTATTTTAAGTTCCAGTGGGACGATTCCCTTCTCCAGTGATGTATTAAAAATATGACATAATGGCTTCACAATGGATTCTTGAATGGATATCAGTAATCTGCCTCCAATACCATCATAACCCGGAGAAGAGTCCCCCAGGTTGATCAAGATCTCCCGAACCTCATCCTCTGTAACCGCAAGAAATTAAAACTGTCATTGATTGGAGGATTCATAAACTGAAGGGGACTATGGTAACTAAATGGAATCTTTGCAGCCAGTGTTGGACCAACTTCTGAGAAAAAGTTATTAAAGTTATTGGCAATTAATTGCGGGTCAGTGATAATATCCCCATCAACCTTAAATTCATTAGGCAACTGATTACGTTTATTTTTTTTGTTGAGGATAGAGTTAATTGTTCTCCATAAGAGAGTCATGTTATTTTTGTTTTTAGATAATTCCATATTGTAGTAATGCTTTTTAGCTCCTCTGATAATGTGGTTTAATTTATTTCTATAGTTCCTAAATTGAGCAAGATAAAATGGAGTGGGATTGAGAAGACATTTTTTATACAATCTACGTTTAGTATTTAGGGATTTGACAATAGCTGGGGTTATCCATGGTTTGATCAGTTTATGATGAGGCTTGGGAGATGCCTGTACAAGGGGAAAACATAGGTCATAGGCCTGGGAGATACGTTCAGAAAACAAAGTAAAAGACTTTTGTGCATCAACAGAGTGGAGGATATCTGTCCATGGATACTCGCCGACCACTAGTCCAAACCTGGTCAAACTAGCTTCATTAAAGCTTCTCTTATATTTAGGATATAGCATAGATGGAGACTTATCATGTTCCCTATATAATATGAGAAAGATTGGACAATGATCAGCAATATCCATGCACAGAACTCCTGATTTCATGCTCTTATCCAACACATTAGTAAAGATATTGTCAATCAGAGTGGCAGATGTCTCCGTCACTCTGGTTGGTACTGCAATCATAGGATGAAAGTAGTGGGAATACATTGTGTCAATAAACTCCTTAGTTGAGTTATCATTCTTATGGTTTATAAAATTGATATTTAGGTCACCCATTAAATAGCATTTTTTCCCTTCTTTGGAAATGACATCCAGAACATTTGTTAGATCAGCATTGAATGCAGACAAGCTAAAGCTGGGAGGTCTATAAATACATGCAATAATGGCCTGGTGGGTTTCAACAAACACTAAACACAGCCTCAGCAGAAAGGGTTAAATACTTTTCGATGTCATGCCTTTCTTTATACACCATGTTCGGTTTGAGATATAGAGAAACACCCCCACCCTTTTGGCCTTCTCTGCATCTATGAATATGCTTATAGTTATTGAATTCATACAAATCAGCATTGTCTTTAGACAGCCATGTTTCAGTAAGCCCTATTACACTAAAAGAGAAGTCAAGGTTAGTCAAACAAAGGCATAAAGTATCATAGTTTTTTGGCAGGCTGCGGACATTGATATGAATGAGGGAAAAGTCACTCCTAGTATGTTGAGGGTCAACAGTGGAATTGAATTCGTTCACACTGAAGTAATCAGATATTCCAGAGACTTGTTTCATTTGAGCAAAACAATGTGTGTCAGGGTCATTATTGAATAAAAGGTTTGATGTTGATGAGTCCAGAGATTCACTTTCTGACTGAAGCAACGTAGTGGGCGGGTCCTTCAAAAGTTAATTTACTTGATCATATGGGTTGGAGTTGGAGTTTACATGTAATGAACCAGAGACAGATGTAGGGAAGGTTTGGAGATGAGCGCCAAGTTGGTTGTGTGAGGAAGATGACATGATAGATAGGTGGAGAAAAGATAATTAAAAGGGGTCATCATAGCATAGTAGGTTCCCACTGACTTTCACTCGTGTTGTGTGGTTGGAATCACCCCCTGAGGCTTTCATGGTTTGATCACCAGTCTGTCATAGTTAATGACGGCATACTTTCCTTCATCCCTTGCCTGTTTCATTGCTGGAATGAGGTCAGCTCTCTTCTTCCTTAACAAGTCAGAGAAGTCCTCATTTACATAAATGAAGGTGTTCTTGAGGTGAGCTCTCGCCTTGGCAAGTATGAGGTCTTTATCCTTGAACCTCAGGAGTTTCACAACAATTGGTCTTGCTTTATCAGTGTTCTGTTTCACACTCCCAGTGCGGTGGGCTCTTTCGATTTCGATGGACTTTGGATACATTTTCAGTTTGTTTTTTAGGAATTCTCTGACCATCTGCTCAGTATCTGACCAGGACTCATACCAGTGGAGGTTTCTCTATGACAACACATGAAACACAAATTCACTCATAATTCATAATTATTATTAATTTACATATACCTATATATATATAAAAAAAAAACAAAAAAAAAAAACTATATATATATATTTTTTTTTTAAATTATTATTATTATTTTTTTTTATTATAAATGTTTTCCTCTGTAAAAAAATTTGCCAGTGAATTTTTTTTTTTCAAAAATGGCCAAAATTGACAGCTCTGAGCAGGCCTGCACTGCAGTATTGCCTGCAGTAATTATTCGTGAAGAAAACTTCACAGGTGTGACCCATTGTTAAATAAATAATAAATAACAGCGAATCAAAATAGGCTATTAACTTCATCTAAGAACGGTCTGTGCAGTTAAACTCTTGCCATTGAATGGAGGATTGATTGATTGACAGCCCTTGACATCCAATACACAGAGGTTGAATATGATTGGCAGCCTTGCAAATCCAATCAGAGATTTCTGCATTGCAAAGTCAAAATGGGTCCAGCTGCATGTGAGGAGGATAGGTTTAGCTCGGGCCAATCTCAACTTTCTCAAGTTTCTTTATTAGTTGTCATACAGAAGTACAGAATACTTTTATACAAAATGTAACATAAAGAAGCATTTTGTATAAAAGTATTCTGTACTTCTGTATGACAACTAATAAAGAAATTTGAGAAACTTGAGATTGGCCCGAGCTAAACCTATCCTCCTCACATGCAGCTGGACCCATTTTGACTATGTGAAAGTTGAGACTATGAGAAAGTTGTTGTTTAGTAGTTAGTAAGCTGTACAGCTATAACAAGTCAGGCTAAATTAAACTTTGCGGCAACATTAGGACCGAAGTATAAACCAGCAACTGAGCAACATGAAGAAGTGGATTTATGCATCTGGATCAGAAAAAACGTTGTGGATGAAAAAGTAAGTATAGGCTACAGTGCTTGTATGCTAACAGTAGCTAGGCAGCTTAGCCTACATCACAATGATAATCACCAAGCTAACTTACTGTACACACTGTAGGGCTGGGCAATTAATTGAAACAGAATCGCGATATCGATTCATAGACCTATGCAATCTAATTTCTAAGTTATGACTATTTTCTTTTATTAAAAAAAACGTTTTTTTTTTTTTTATTATTTTATCTGGGTTGAACATGATTTGTGGAACTCCCTCTGGTGTTGTGGTCGTGGTATTCACTGACCTTTGGGAAGTATTTCGACATGCACATGGGTATCTTAGTGGTGTAGTGTATCTTGTAGACCAGGCCCATTGCAAGTTGCTGTACTCTGTCGTCTACTCTAAGCCATCCTAGGTTGTCAAAGTGGACAGGGGTGAGGTGGGCTTTAGGAGTAAGGTCAAGCAGTAGTCTGACCAGTTTGTTTTGTGATGTTTGTAATCTTGTTTTTAGTGCCTTTGAGGTGCTTTGGTACCATGAGGTGCAAGCATAGTCGTAGTACCCTTGAATGAGTGCTCCTGTTAGAGTCTTCAAGGTATTCTTGTTTACCAGAGAGGAGATCCGGTACAGGAATCTAGTTCGTTGGTTGACTTAGTTTTATTACATTGGATCCCATTTTGTCACAGGAAAGATTTGCCTCTATAGGATGGAACCCAGGTAGGTAATTTCATCTTTCCTTTTAAGATAAGATAAGATATTCCTTTATTGATCCCCTTGGGGAAATTCAGGCATCATAGCAGCATGGGGGAAGGGGGGGGGTACAGGTAGTGAAAACAACACAAGCAGTGTAAACAAATAGGTCAATATAATTTACTATCTAACTAACTGAAATATACATTATTCATTATTCACAGTATCACAGTATCCACATAAGGTGCAGTATGCATAAGGTAGTGTTATTGTCCTACTTGGGTTCCTATTAGTTCTAGGTCGATGTCTGGCAGCAGTCGCTGCCCACTGTTGTGGAGCCTGATGGCCACTGGTATGAAGGACTGTCCGAGGCGGTTAGTTGAGTGTCGGGGGGGTATGAGTCTGTGGCTTCCTTGTCACCTTCACCTAATATGTTTTGATCTGGTCAGGTGCGCTGTCACCTAAAATGTTTTGATCTGATCAGGTGCGCTGTCACCTAATATGATTTCATCTGGTCAGGTGCGCTGTCACCTAATATGTTTTCATCTGGTCAGGTCCGCTGTCACCTAATGTTAATATGTTTTCATCTGTGTCCACTGACCACTGACACACAGTGGGGGATGTTTTAAAAATATTATTTAATATATAATATAATATAATAATTTGTGCTTCACCTAAAAATTTGGTCAGCAGCCTCCACTGACTCATACACATTTTCCTGAGTCAGACCATCAATAATTACATTGTTTCTTCGACTCTGATTTTCCAGATAGTCCATTTTGGATATGATGTCTTTGCTTTCCGGGGTCATACCCTGAGTGGGCAGGGACTGGAATGACTGGAGCTGTGATTCAAATGAGCCAAGTTTCTTCTCCATCACTCTCAAGTCATCAATTTGGGCTTGAGAGAACTGAAGGCTGGACCTGACCTCATGTACCTCTTTCATAATGCCATCAATTCTAGTGGTTGTAGATTCCATGATCAGCTTGGTAAAGGACATGCAGTTTGACTCTTGCCTGTTAAGCATTTCCACATAGAATAATTTCTGTTGATCCATCATTTCTTTCACATTTTCCATAGAGACATAGTCCTCATCTTGAATAGAGATGTTTTGTCTTGTTTTGATCTTACAAGGGGACATGCTTACCCTCTGTAGAAGTTAGTATGTGGATTTTGACAATGGATAGAAGACAGTCAGGTAGGTTGGATGGTGGTAGAACAGTAGGCCCGGATTATTAATCCATCAAAAATCTCTTTCGGTGTTAGTCATCCACACTTCAGCAACTCTTCTCTATATATGACTTTAAAATATGACAAAAATAGCTTTGTATGCTTTGAAAAAAGTATTTAAAAGAGTCCAGAATCACAATAAAACATTTGGATGGCTTGTAGCCAAAGATTGCATGCTGCTGCTAGACAGGAAACAGGAAGCCTCGCGCTCGGCTCGGTCCTCCCCGGTCTGATGGTTGTGGGGGGCCTCAGCGGTAGGGATGCACCGAATGGGAAATTCTTGGCCAAAACCGATGCCGAAAATAGAAAACAGTTGGCCGAAAACCGAAAGGCCGAAAATGATTCATAGAATAGAATTTCTTTTTTACCAATGATTATGGAAAAATATATGATTATGGCTAAACTTAACTTAAATAATAAATAATCACTATTATGGGTCCATAAAACATTTATTCAGCACTTCTGAATGCATACAGTACATTAATTCCATCTTTTCTCTGGCTGCCGCAGCGGACATCTGTGCTCTACTGAGCGCACCTTTCTAGTCCCCAGCTGCATGGACGGCGGGTGTATAAGGCTGGGGCAGGCTGTGCCTTCCCAGACCAGTCGACACATTATTTTTATTTATAAAAAAAAAAAAAAAAAAAAAAAAATTGCCTTTATTTTTTTCCCCTGTGTACCTGTGTGTGTGTGGGGGGGCTGGGGTCCGTCAATGGATAGGTGTGGTGACACTTAACATTCCAGACGGCCTGAATACACTGAAGACTGGCAGGAGCACTCATTCAAGGGTGTGGACCCCAGGAAGACTAGCTCTGGGGTCGGCCGACCGTCAATAGGTGGACACTTAACATTCCAGACGGCCCTGCAGGCAGGAGCCCCCACCCACCCCCACTTCAAAACATGGTTAAAAAATAACTTGTCAACAACATCCCTGCAGAACTCTAACACCATATGCTTGCCTGTACCTAATATGTAGAATTATTGTTTGTTTGTACATTGTCTGTACATGTCTGATGTAAATATTTAGCATTTATATATAAATAATATATGTGGGCATACTGCAGAATTAGGCAGCCTGTCTGTGTGTGTGTGGGGGGGGGGGTCGCCCCGACGGAGGTGTCAATGGGTAGGTGTGGTGACACAGTTGACATTCCAGACCGCATCCAGTACTGTCTGTACCAATCACATCGCACGCACCCGTTTGTATAAACATCTGAATTTTGCGTGAGTCTGATTGTTTTTAATGATTTGCTCAGCGAGGTCCATGTCGCACACACAGCACTTCAAGGGAAAGACACAACATTGTCTAAAGCCGCAAGTGTCGTGGAATCGATGATGAAAAGCTTCGAAAACATGAGGGACGACAGTCAAAAGTGGGATGACATCTGGAGCCAAATCCAAATATTCTGCCAGTCAATTGACGTTTGGATCGAGAGCGGGGATGAGAGACGACCACGCAAGCGCCCCGTCAGACAGCCAGCTGCTCTCGCAGACAGCGTCGTCACCAGCACTCTAGGCCAGAGAGAATACGAGGCAAGCACAGCAACAACCATGAAACAGAAATGGGCCAGTCGGCTGTTCTATCCTGTTTTGGACACACTTCTGGGCGAGTGTCGAGACAGATTTTCCCCGCAGGCACTGGCCATTGCTAAAAGTGTTGATGCTGTGTTCAAATGTGATTACGGGGGTGCAGAGAGCCTGATCAGCCAGTATGCAAACATACTCAACATCAACCCCCAACTCACACTGACTGAGATGAGAATGGTGTCAACACAAATCCCAAACGGATCCACTGAAAACATCAGAATGGAACTTGTGTCTGGACATTATCCAAATTATGAAAAGCTTTTCCGTTTGGCTCTGTCATTGCCCGTAGGCACAGCAACATGTGAACGATCTTTCTCAGCAATGCGACGCATCCGGAACTGGCTAAGAACCACCATGCGCCAGGAGAGACTGTCAACTCTGAGTCTGCTTCACATTGAAAGTGATCTGACACGCACACTTGGAGTAGAAGAGATCATTGCTGCCTACGATGCCAAGACAAAACGTCGCATATTGCTGCATTAAGGTAAGACTGATTGATTGAAATCATATTGAATGCCTTAATTTGAACACATAATTTGCACTACAGTATATCTAACGAAAGGGGATAGGCTCGCTGTAGTCTAGTGTGTGTGTGTATAAATTCAGGACCATGGACAGTAATTAATTTGTGTCACCGCTCCCCCCCCCCATTCTCGCCCCATTACAGCAACACAGACGAAAGACGAGAAGAGAGACATCAGACTGGCGAAGAGAACGCGCAGCCCGTTACTGATTTAATTTGCAAATAAAATGTGCAATATTGACTGCAACTGCAACTACTGATATTATTAGTATTTCATAATAACCTACATGTCTGGTCTTAAAGGAAGGAGGAAAGTAAAAGTCACTTTAAGCAAGGAACAGATGTGGTTCATCTTGGAAAGTTTATTTAGATAAGTATAATGACGGAGTTAAAATTATATATTGTATAATAGTGTATATAGGAACCAGTGCCGTCTCAGGAATTTAGCATGTCTATTTTTATCATGCACATTGTCTTCTTAATACCATTTTTATTTTATTATTGTATTTTGCACAATCGATGACCACCGGCATTTCACATGACATTTCCCTGAATAAACCTCTTGATTCTCTAATAAATGTCCTTGAATTTGAAACAAACCTTGTTGTGTTGTTATTATATATCCTTTCTAATACTATTGCAATTGTATAGTTAGTTCATATTTCATGATCAGTGAACCGTTAATCATATTGGATGTCGCATTTATCTGCATTAAGGTAAGACAATGGTTAATATATTATTGGATGCCTTCATTTGAACACTTAATTTGCACTAATTATTATTTTTTTTTTATATAATTTTTTTTTTACTATTTTTAAACTGAATAATTTTAAACTATTTTTACTATTTGTGTTACTGAAAACTGTAAGCGGAGAGCCTATTGGGATGCTAGATCCTAATGTGAAACACTGTGATTCTACCTGTCTATCTTTTTATGCTCGCTTATGCCTGTATTTTTTACTGTTGTGAAGCACTTTGAACTGCAACCTCTGTATGAAAAGTGCTATACAAATAAAGTTATTATATTATTACTATATATAAATGAGTGGGGCTCGCTGTAGTATAGCCTAGTAGTGTGTGTGTGTATATGAAATCAGAACCCCTGGACAGTTTGCGACCAAAAATAAAAGGGGGCGTTCCTTTTAGAGCCTACCCTGCCCTAAAGCGCACGCGCCGCCTATGCCCAGCTGAATGTGCGGTCATGACTTTGGCACAGTAGACGTGCGACAGACAGACAGCGTCAATGTGAGAAACACAATCCCCCCCCCCCTCTCTGAATAATATGCATATTAGATCACTCAGTGATTAACCGCAACGGGCATATAGTAAATAAGGATATAAAAGCATGTTAAAGACGCATTTATTGGACGCGTTGCACGGAGAGTTTACATAGAAACAGTGCGACTCCCGACAGCGCGACATCATCACAACAACACGCGAATAATATGCATATTAGATCACTCAGTGATTAACCACGAGGGCATATGAACAATAAACTGGACTGGTCGGACAACACAGAGGCCCTCTACAGGAAGGGACAGAGCAGGCTGTTCTTCCTGAGGAGACTCAGGTCCTTCAATGTGTGCAACAAACTGCTGCAGTCTTTTTACCAGTCTGTTGTGGCCAGCATCCTCTTCTATGCTGTGGCATGCTGGGGAGGCTACATCAACTCAAGGGACACCAACAAGCTCAACAAGCTGGTGAGGAAGGCTAGCTCCGTGGTGGGAGTCGAGCTACCTAGACTTGAGGTGATGGTAGAGAGGGGGATGATAAGGAAGCTGGATGCCATCATGGAGAACCCCTACCACCCCCTCTACGACGAGCTAGTCAAGATGAGAAGCTCGTTCAGCCACAGACTCATCCCCCCCCGACACTCAACTAACCGCCTCGGACAGTCCTTCATACCAGCGGCCATCAGGCTCCACAACAGTGGGCAGCGACTAGCAGCCTCCAGGCCCCACAACAGGGGGCAGCGACTGCTACCAGACATTGACCTGGGACTTATAGGAACCCAAGGGGGACAAAGTAGACTACCCTGGTACTTTGACTAATGTATACTCAGTAGATAGTAAATTATAGTAAATTATAACACTACCTCTTGCATACTGCACCTCATGTGACACTGTGAATAATGTGAATATTCCTCAGCTAGTAAATTATATTGACCATATTGATCAAATTGTTTACACTGCCTGTGTTGTCTTTTACTACCTGTATACTGTGTTGTTTTACTACCTGTACCCCTCCCCCCCTCCCCCCCATGCTGCTATGATGCCTGAATTTCCCCAAGGGGATCAATAAAGGAATATCTTATCTTATCTTATATAGTAAATAAGGATATAAAAGCATGTTAAAGACGCATTTATTGGACGCGTTGCGCGGTTTACATAGAAACAGCGCAACTTGTTAGGTTGTTTCTGTTTCGGTGATATATTTTCAGTGAAAAAACTCTTTCGGCCGAAAGCCAATTTTTTGCCATTTTCGGCCGAAAACTTTCGGTGCATCCCTACTCAGCGGGACCCGTACATTTGTCGAGCTTTGGCTCCCGCTCAGCTCCTCTTGTGCATAATGATGCTGAGCGGAAGCCATAATGAAATAGAATGTAAGGTTATGTATATAACCAAGTTCTATGAATTATGGTGACGCTCAGCATCAGGACGCCGCTGCGGCCCTTGATCTCGCCTTGTGGTGAAAGTTTGGGAAGGAGGCGAGTAGGTGACCACACACCTGCTTATGAAGGTAAGCGGATAGGGGTGTGGCCAGATGAATGTTGGGATGTAAAAGTACATTGTGGAATTTTTTATTCAGTGCTCGTGCACGAAGTGAAGTGCGTGCAGAATGATGCTGAGCGTCACCATAATTCATAGAACTTGGTTATATACATAACCTTACGTTAACACTGTCACCTCATAGCAAGAAGGTCCAGGGCTCGATTCCCACTTGGGGACCAGGTTTCCATGATGCCAGGTACTCAGGTGGGGTATCTCCCAGGCCTTTCTGTGTGGAGTTTGCATGTTCTCCCCGTGCTCGCAAGGGTTTCCCCCCCGATAAGATAAACCCAATGGAAAAACATGCACAACAGATCGCTAACGCTGTGGCGTCCTTGACGAAGACGGACAGGAGCACTTGGATTGGTCCCCGGGGTGCGGCTCACGTTGACGCCCTATCTGCTCCCGGCTGCCCATGGGGGGAAGGACAACTGGATGGGAAAAGTGCAGAGACATTTCATCGGCGACTCAGTGCATGCGTGTTCCTGTGGGTCGCCCATCTTGCGCGTGTGTTAAAACCCATGACAAATAAAGACTTCTAGTCTAACAATTATTATATTAGAATTAGTACGCGTCATGTTCACTTGAATATCATAATCAGAAAGGTCTTTATTTGCCAACTAGTTTTCACATACAAGCAATTTGCTTTGGACATAATCAGTGTGACATTAGCGGACATACATTAACAGACACATAATACAATAAAGAGGTGGAGTAAAATGAAATATGAGTAAAGTTAAGCACAATATAATATAATTATGAAATAAAATATAGGCCAGGGCTGTACGACTGTATAAGAGGTTGAATAAAATTATATTGGATATAAACTAAATTAAATATAGCACAATAGAATATAGTACAATTATAAGTAAAAATGTAAATAGGAATAGGCCAGTGCTGTACTGGGCAGACGTGGTCAATATACACTAATTAGAATCAGGTAACAATAGTGATTGATTGATTGATTGAACATTTTATTAACAGATTGCAGAATGGGCACAATACAGTACGGCTCAATACACACAATTGTTAAGGGGATGCAGACCAGAGAAACATCAAGGTCCCCCATTTTCAATTCACCATAGTGGGCAAGTACACTGTAGCACTCAACACTTTGATGAACATTGTTACTCAGCTGATAAAGAGTTGTGCCCTTCCTGATGACTCGTCATACAGAACTTGTAAGTCGATTTGGATAAAAGCGTCAGATAAATGACTAAATGTAAATGTAGTCCAGGCGGGGGTGTTAAAGTTGTTTCAAACGAAAACGGCTGGATGTCATTTTGCCAGATCAGCATGGCTGTGAGTGTCTTTCGCCTTATGTAGCTTTGGCACAGACTGGTTGTTTAGATCGCAAGCATGGCTAACAAAAGCAAATATATTGTAGTCTGCCCCGTTGTTCTGACCAGGATTACGTTCCTTTTGTGCCCTTGATGCGCGTGCACACTGAGTCTGACGTGGACAGCGAACAGGTCTATGTAATGGTCAAATTGTATAAATCATACATAGATAATGTATGCTAGAAAAAAACACATTTGGGATATTTCTGCTATACAAAGACTCCATGGTGATGCTTTCAAAACAAAGACATTTGAATTTGCGTCATTTTGAAAATGTTTATTCTTGTTTACAGAAAAATCTTTTTAACAATCAAATGAGATGTGGATAGAAGGAGAGGTGGCGGGTGTAGAAAAATATCAAGCAACCATTGGAGGAGGGGTCTTCAAAGCGTCATAACAGCATTATTATTTATTAGTACAATCCACTTTTCAAATGCAGCTGGAAAGTAACACTGCATAGGAGCAACGCTAGTAAAATAAGCTTTAAAATGAAGGAAACATTTAAATACGGTAGGAACCCGACAAAATATGTCAAAGCATCACCTGAAGGTGTTTAATTTCCAAATATTTTTTTTCTCCTCATATCCAACGACTGCGTAACTTCAACATCCATCAGTGGATACATCTCTCATAGAAACCGTACACGTCTTGTGCCTCGGAGAAGGAGCCGAGTGCTCGTTGGTACACCACACACATAGTACAAAGTAGGGACTGCAGTTCCCAAGTCAAAAAATAATACTTAAAGGTGCCATTGATAAAAACTTTATGTAAACATTAAAAAAAAAAAAAAAAAAAAACACCCACAGAGCTTTTAGAAAGGTGTGGAATAAAAGTATCGCTTCACCCCGCAAACAAATTAAATAATAATAATGCATTTTATCATTACAATATTTTTGGCGGGTCCAAAATGAATGTTGTTTACATGTTGCAAGCACGCATCTCCTTCCCTACTTCCCATTTCCCCACGTGGAACGCACCCGATTGGATAAATGACACGCTGGTGCTCTAGTGCAACATGTAGCGGCTGAATGTTATCTATAGCGCTATTTTCTTACATGGGTAGAAATATAGTATGGAAAATATACACCTTTTTTACTTGGGTTAAAGGTTGGCTCTGCCTATATAATCTTCAGTATCCAGTATGTTAGTCATCATTCCCAGGTAACAAAAAGTAATGGCTTCGCGTACTGATGATGTCATCCAGGTGTGTGTTCCGCAGCAGCTTGCCTCAGGATGCAGAGCCATGCATTAACACATTGACCGCCACAGCAGGGGGCGCTGATACCCCATTCATTGTCAGGTCTTTATTCAATGGATATAGTTTTAGACTGACATTTGCGAGTGCTTAAAATATACCTTATATTATATCTATGGGTCTAATAACGCCGATGGGTCTCAGTGAGCTGCTTCTAGTCAACATTGCAGAGACAGATTGTTTTTTCATTCGTACATTTCCGTTTTATAGAGTTTTGAATAGAGTATGGTTTGGGTGTTTTTCAGTAACTCCAGGAAAAGGCGAGAAAAATGCATTTGACTGTAATCCAGTCATCACGTTCGTTGTAATTTTTCAGCTGATTATCTACTCATCCTGAAATCAACGCTAGATTATCACTTTTATGTCTCCTCGTCCATACATGAAATGACGTCGTAGCGGGGCGCTCCCCCTTCACCCCCACCGCAGCCAACGGTAAACAGTCATACACGGTCCAGACAGATTGCTGTGATCGGGGTAGAAATAAATGTCAGATCAACGATCAAATTAATATATGATGTTCTTACCTTGTATCTGATGTAATGCAAAAGAGATAATCCAAATATCTTATCGCAATTCCAAATAATGCTCGTGGAGGTCCGCACCACACTACCGACTGTTTCACAATGACGGGTGGGCGGGCGGAGTTACTGATGCCATCGTTGTATAGAAGTGGCTCGCCTGAATATTTAAACCATGCCCGCCCGGCTCAGATCACCTCCTAAAAGACACAAGCCCATTTTCAATGAGATGCAATAGCTCCGCCTGGCAGTAGAGGGCGGTGTTGACCGTCTGCCAGCTCAGACAGGGTCTGAAGACTATACCAGAGGCTGCAGCTATGAATTATGAATAGATATAGCAAATAAACGATATAACGATCCCAAAAACGAGTAAACTCGTTATTGACGTTATTAGATTGGCAGCCAATAACGAGTAAAACGTTTTTTTAAGAAAATATTGAACACCACTGATGCTAATCCTTCAGTATTCCACACACGTTGGTAACCAGAAGAGTCCTGTCCCGGTCTTAATGTCCCCGCAAGTGTCTCCTCTCACCCAGAGTGACGTACGGTGAGGTAGGCTACCCGTGACGACAATCGTAAACCAACAACTCTATGTACAAAACCCCCCCAAAACATTACAACTAAAAAGGTCGGGCTGTCATGCCCGTGCGCGGGATGCACGCACATTGCGGCACTTTGCAATCGTCTCCCGGCTCGGGCTGCATTTTTTGAAGATCCTATAATATACTGTTTAAAACTTGAATTTGCCGCCTTTCGAACGCCACCTCACTCGACCAATTCCATGCCTCGGTTCTCGAGTTACATGACGATATGTCAGGCGAGCGTCTTTTTACAGGCCGCGTGTCAAATGATCACGTCTGACTGTATACGCTCGAGAACTGACCAATCACAGCTGATGGCGGAAATGATTGGTCAGCGCTGTAGCCAACGAGGGTCCGCTTCCAATGATATGGGGTGCGAATAGAGGAAGTAGGTGAAAATTGACGAGCGAAAATGTGTTGTGACTGAATCTTCAGAACCAGCGCTTCTCCAGAGACCAGCAGACTGTCTCCTTCCCTAGAGACCACTGTCTCCTTCCCCAGAGACCAGCGGACTGTCTCCTTCCCCAGAGACTGCCAGCGGACGTGTAGAGCGGCCGTCTTGTTTCACCAAATAGCTGAAAATATTTGATTGTTTTCATGCATAGAACCCGCTTTATAAACTTCTAATACGAGTTTCACGAGAGCATCTCCTGGCTGACAAGATGACGGTTACATATTTAACATAAGACTGTTCAGCACAATATTGATGTAACCAAGCGATTTGCTGGGGAGAAAATGTTTTTAATGCAAAGATATATCAACAACAAATAATAATGAGGTTCACTCTGGCCGTTCCATGTTGAGAACGGGGCCAGAGATGGCAGTACCGGAGGCTCAGAGGCGCCACCTGGTGGAGATAATGACCATTACTGTCCTACTGTCAGGCTGCTTGTCAACATGTCCAGAACATCATCTGCAATTAACACATGATGGAGAGAGATAGAGATAGAGAGATAGAGATAGAGAGAGATGGACCGAGAAGGAGAGAGAGAGCAAGCAAGAGAAAGGGAGCGAGAGCAGAAAGGACTCTAGGAGTCTACTGGAGTCCTCCCCTCTCCAGCCAGTAAAAAAACAAGAGAAAGAAGACAGATCTACCAGAGCAGTCAGACCTCCTCCAGAACCAGTGGAATCCACCGTCAGAATAGAAACACAGCAGCCAGTCTCCGTGCACGTGTGTGTGTGTGTGTGTGTATGTGTGTGTGCGGGTAGCATCTTGAGAGCCGTGACGAGGCAGGCATTAACGCAGGACCGGCTCTCAGACACAGCAAATGTTTTCTTCTTCTGGCTGGATCTCATGTCCAGGATCTTCCCACACTTTATGGGTAGAGGGAGAACTCTAGGAGAGCCAGGGGTGAGAGATGGGGGGGGGGTAGAACTCTAGAAGAGCCAGGGGGTGGGGTAGAGGGAGAACTCTAGGAGAGCCAGGGGTGAGAGAAGGGGGGGACGGGTAGAGGAGAGCTCTAGGAGAGGTAGAAAGCTCTAGGAGGAGATCCAGGGGTGCGAGTGGGAGGGGTAGAGGAGAGCTCTAGGAGAGGTAGAGAGCTCTAGGAGGAGATCCAGGGGTGGGAGAGGGATGGGAGAGGTAGAGGAGAGCTCTAGGAGAGGGAGAGAAGAGCTCTAGGAGGAGATCCAGGGGTGGGCGAGGCACTGGGAGGCTGTAGCCCTCTTCTCTGACACCAGGTCCAGCATGGGGAGGAGGAAGGTGCTGAAGGACTGGGCGTCCTCTTTGGACCATTCATACTTCTCCATCAGGACCTGGAACAGACCCCATGGCTTCAGCTTGGTGATGTGACGCAGGTCGCCTGAGAGAGCGAGAGCGAGAGAGATACAGAGGGAGAGAGGGGGAGACAGAGAGAGGAGAGAGAGAGAGAGAGAGAGAGAGATGAGATATACAGAGGGGGGAGAGAGAGAGATACAGAGGGAGAGAGGGGGATAGGGGGAGACAGAGAGAGAAGAGATATACAGAGAGGGGGAGAGAGACGGAGACAGAGAGACAGAGGGAGAGGAGAGAGGGATAGGGAGACAGACAGAGGGAGAGACAGATGGAGAGACAGGGACAGAGAGGGAGAGAAGAGAGGTGGATGAAAAGAGAAGAGGGAGGATGAAATAATGTAAAATATAAAATGAGACAAATAGATGAAAAGAGAAGAGGGAGGATGAGAGAGATATGATAGAAATGAAAGTGGGATAAAAAGAGGGAGGGATAGTAATTATTATTCATATCTCTCTCTCTCTCTCCCCCTCTCCTCACAAACACGTTCAATCTGTTGACATGGAAAGTACAGCAGACAGCTGCTGGCAGTGTGTATGTGTCTGTGGTACCTTTCTTGGTGAAGAACTCCTTGGAGTATTTTCCTGCAGTGATTAGTTTTTTAGGGACTTTACCAAGTAGCTCGATGATCAATGCTATGTGATCTAGAGAGAGAGAGAGAGAGAGAGAGAGAGAGAGAGAGAGAGAGAGAGTGAGACAGACATAGCGGGATGAGAGGAAGAGAGAGGAGAGGATAATGGAGAGGGGGTGAGAGGAAGAGAGGAGAAGGGAGGTAGGGAGAGATAAAGAGTGATAACGAATAGAGATATAGAGAGTAGAGGGGAAGGGGGGGCAGGTGGACATGAAGAAATAACAGAGATCCATTAAATCCATTCTTGCTTGGCTGCACAATTTCATCTAGTTTGCATCAAATCTTCCAAATTCAAAACGTCAAACAGAGAGAGAGATAAACACACCAACCTTCATCTCTGGAATAGTCTTCTCCAGAGTGCGGTTCAAACAGGTAGTCTCCTGTAGCGAGCTCAAAGGCCTGCACACAACAACACACCACTTAGCTCAAAGGCCTGCACACAACACTTAGCTCAAATGCATGCACACACAACACAATACTTAGCTCAAAGGCCTGCAAACAACACCACATAGCTCAAAGGCCTGCACACACAACACTTAGCTCAAAGGCCTGCACACACAATACTTAGCTCAAAGGCCTGCACACAACACCACAACACTTAGCTCAAAGGCCTGCACACACAACACTTAGCTCAAAGGCCTGCACACAACAACAACAACACAGTAACACACTTAGCTCAAAGGCCTGCACACAACAACAACAACACACTTAGCTCAAAGGCCTGCACACAACAACAACACACTTAGCTCAAAGGCCTGCACACAACACTTAGCTCAAAGGCCTGCACACAACAACAACACAACATGTACAGTTTGTGCATGTCTGTCTGTCTGTCTGTCTGTCTGTGTGTCTGTATGGACCCACCATGCAGGCCGTGCTCCAGATGTCTGCTGGTGTGCTGTATCCGGCGCCCATCAGAACCTCCAGGGAGCGGTACTGCCGGGTCTGGATGTCGTCTGTGAAGTGTTTGTTCTGCAGGACGGAGAGACGCGAGGACCTCATCATGACGGGATTCACTAAATACTCTGCATCTCGCCTCATAGCACATGGCGCCCCCCAGTGGGCATGAAGTGACTTGTGTTAATCACAGCTCAGTGAAATGATGCAGATGAGAAACAGCGATCCCTATAGATAGATCTGCATCGTGTCATTGAGCTGTGATTAATACAAAACAATTCAGTGTCTTCTGATGACATCACTGGAGGACATATTCAAACTGTGTGCAAAACTGATATGTATGGCGATTATGTGTTAAATAAATCAGCATCGTGTTTTTTTGTGACCTTAGATCTAAGCTGCTAAATCCTACAGACAATTAGCTGAGAAAAAAGACTAAGAATCAATCTTAAAATCAAATCATGACCCCAAGAATTGTAATCAAATATCAGGTTATTAAAATTCTCAGGATACACACTTCCAATAAGAAATACTAATAGAAACAATAAGATACAAAAACAAAAAAAGTTAAACAATAAAATAAAGAATCCCTAAGAATAAAAACACAAAACAGACAAACACCAGATGACATCGCTGTCCAACGCCTGTTTCCTGCGTTAACCGACAGGAGTGGATCTGTGTAACGTGGGATGGATATGATCCAAGTAACAAACATCAAACACCATGTTCATGCACCTGGTCCACTGATTAGCATTCAGTCTGCACGGATCACCATGGCAACCCTAAGTTTAACCAATGACGGTGAGGCCCAGGTGGCAGGCCGCCATGCATGAAATGCTGCTCCATGACTCGTCATTCTATTACATTCATATCCAACAGATTCCATTGCATCAATCTACTCTACAATAGGGAATAAAATGATGAAATCCTATCTTCCAGACGCCAGAATGAAATGTCCCCAACCTCAGTGGTGGAAGTATAAGTATTTTTACTCTCAAGTACTGTACTGAAGTACAATTTCAAGCTACATTTACTTTATGTAAGTATTTTCATTTTAGGGAACTTTATTCTTAGCTTAGCATCATTCAATGGAAGTAGGTGTGCCAGGGTAGCCTAGTTCCCAACAGTCTCAAAATACACTCCAAACTTCCCCGTAAACATGTTGTGACCCGTGTATTTACCACGTGGAGAAATTAAAAAAAATCTGTTTTCTAAGCAGATATATACTGGGAATATTTTTTTGCCGAACCACTGCTGCCTGGGTGCAGTGATTTCATCACCTCAAAAGCCCAGTTTTTTAAAAAGCAACAGGGCTTTTGAAGTGATGAAATCACTGCGCCCAGGCAGCAGTGGTTCGGCAAAAAATAGTTCCGAATATATATCTGCTTAGAAAACAAAATGTCTATAATCTTAAAAAAATAAATCATGTGTTTAATACACAGGTCACATGTTTACAGGAACGTTTTGGAGTTGTATTTGGAGTGTATTTCGTGACTGTTGGGAACTAGGCTACACTGGCACACCTACTTCCAGTGAATGACGGCCGCGTCCTAAAAGTCTGTGCCGACCAACTGGCCCCGGTATTCACTGACATATTTAACCTGTCCTTAGAACAGGCTGTCATCCCCACCTGCCTGAAAAAGTCCACTATTATCCCTGTACCCAAAAAATCCAAGCCTGCTTGCCTCAACGACTACCGCCCTGTAGCTCTCACCTCCATAGCCATGAAGTGCTTTGAGAAGCTAGTAAAGGGCTACATCTGCTCCTCCCTCCCCATCAACATGGACCCCCTGCAATTTGCATACCGCCCCAACAGGTCCACGGAGGACGCCATAGCCCAGGTGCTGCACACAGCAGCATCACACCTGGACAAGAGGCAGGGGAACTATGTGAGAATGCTATTCATCGACTACAGCTCGGCATTCAATACCATAGTCCCCTCCATACTCATAGCCAAGCTCAGGGACCTGGGCTTGAACTATGACCTCTGCCAGTGGGTCTTGGACTTCCTGACGGGCAGACCCCAGGTGGTGAGAGCAGGCAACTGCACCTCCTCATCCATCACCCTCAACATAGGGGCCCCCCAGGGCTGTGTTCTGAGTCCCCTCCTCTACTCCCTGTACACACACGACTGTGTGGCTCAGCGGAGTAGCAATACAATCATCAAATTTGCTGACGACACAGTGGTGGTGGGCCTGATCTCTGCCAACGACGAGAGGGCCTACCTGGAAGAGGTCAAGGTCCTGGCGGGATGGTGCCAGGAAAACAGCCTCTCCCTGAACGTCAGCAAAACAAAAGGAGATGATTGTGGACTTAAGGAGGTCGGGGGTCAAGGACTACAGCCCCCTCAGCATCGCCGGGGCACCGGTTGAGAGAGTCAACAGCTTTAAGTACCTCGGAGCCTACATATCCGAGGACTTGACATGGACCACACACATTGACAGTGTTGTGAAGAAGGCACGACAACGCCTCTACTTCCTCAGGCGCCTAAGGAAGTTCCAAGTCAGTCAGAAGATCCTTAAGAACTTCTACTCATGTACAATAGAGAGCATCCTGACTGGCAACATCACCTCCTGGTTTGGGAATAGCACTGCACAAGACCGAAGCAGACTACAAAGAGTGACACGTTCAGCCGAACGCACAATTGGAGGGGGGCTCCCCACCCTCCAGAACATTTACAACAAGCGTTGCAGGGGCAAGGCTAAGAGAATCATTAAAGACTCCAGCCACCCAAACAACTGCCTCTTTGAACTGCTGCGGTCAGGCAAGCGATACCGGAGTCTCAAGGCGAGCACAGAAAGACTCAGAAGAAGCTTCTATCCCCAGGCCATCAGGCTGCTAAACGAACAATGAACACTACACAACAACAACCATCAAACGCACATAGCACACACATCCACACGCACACACTCACTTTAAACAAACACACTGTAGCACCCACTCCACACACTTTATAGCACACACCCACTTTAAACAAACACACTGTAGCACCCACTCCCCACACTTTATATTTATTGATGAAGGATTGCACTACAACTCGTACACCTTACTGTAAATTGTACCTAAATTGTACCTCATCCCATTTCTGCTTTGCACTATATAGTACTGTACATTAGTACACTGCATAGTATTGTATATTATATGGTAACTCCGTTACGTCTATTCTGCATCGAACATTGTACATATGTCTATACTGAACACTGTGACCTCATTTTCTACTTCTAAATTACATGCTATACTATGTTATTTGATACTATCTTGTCTAGCACAGTCTCTGGAGCGTAACAGTAAGAAGCATTTTGTATGAAAGTATTCTGTACTTCTGTATGACAACTATTAAAGAAACTTGAAACTTGAAAACTTGACGCTAAGCTAGGCTAACAGTGCGGCTGTTCCCTAAGCCTAATGCATGCACAGCAAAGAAAGGGGTATGCATCTGCTTGTCTAACTCCAGGGTAGATGGCAAATAAGCTCATTTCCAAAAAAGTTGGCGTGTTCCTTCAAGAGGTTAAGTAAATTTAATAACAACTACTTCCCTATTTTTACGTAAGTAGTATTTGAATGGAGGCATTTTACCAGAGTACTTATTTACCTGGGTATTTCTACTACTTAAGTAAAGGAACTGTGTACTTCTTCCACCACTGCCCAAACTACACAGTGTTGATTTGCTGCTACAGAGCTCTGCTTCTGGCGTCATTTAAAAACTTTAACCAAAGTAGAAATTGACTCGGCACAAAAGGTCCAAGTCAGGGACACTGGTGGGGGTCTAGTACAAAGTGATGACAGCAGACTTTGAATGTCCTACTGAATAAAACACGAGGGCAGGTTGTTCTTACCACCCAGCAGGCATTGCCCAGGTCAGCTATCTTCACCTGCAGCTTCTCTGCATTCACAGGCTCTAGAGGGTTGACCAGGGCACCAGCTGATGATCCTAGTGACACACAAGAGGAGAGAGGAGAGAGGAGGGGGGGGGAGAAGAGGAGGGAAGAGGAGAGAAGAGGAGGAGAGGAGATAAGGGGGAAAAGAGGATAGGATAGAGGGGGGAGGAGGAGATAAGAGGAGATGAGAAGAGGAGATGAGGGGAGAAGAGGAGGGAAGAGGATTGAAGAGAAGATGATAGGATAGAGGGGGGAGGAGGAGATAAGAGAAGAGGGAAGAAGAGAAGAGAAGGAGAGGAGATAAGAGAAGGGGGAGGGGAAAAGAGAAGAGAGGAGGAGCAAAGATGAGAGGATGCAAGGAGAGAGGAACAGGGGAGATATGAAAAAGTTAGGATGACGAGGGAAAGGGAGTTCTACCAACTGAGTCGGCCAATGGGAGAGTTCTACCAACTGAGCCGGCCAATGGGAGAGTTCTACCAACTGAGCCGGCCAATGGGAGAGTTCTACCAACTGAGTCGGCCAATGGGACATTTACATTTAGTCATTTAGCTGACGCTTTTATCGTACATACTTACAAGTTCTGTACGACAAGTAATCAGGAAGGGCACAACTCTATCAGCTGAGTAACAATGTTCATCAAAGTGTTGAGTGCTACAGTGTACAGTAGGTTCGTTTATTAGGACCAGTGCATGACGGTAAGGTGTTCTGCTCTCACCGCTCAGGCTGCTGCCCCCGTCCTCCCCCTTTCCAGCCGCACCATCCGTCTCCATCTCTTCCTCCTTCTCTCCGTCCCCCTTCTCCGCGGCCACAGAGTCTGGGCTGACAATCTGTGGGGGGTCCAGGTTGTGGTTCCCAGGCGCCGTCCCGTTACACTTCTGGTAGTCCGTCTGGTTGTCCGCCTGGTTGTCCGCCTGGTTGTCCGCCTGGTTGTCCGGTAAGTTGTGGTTCTCTGTGGCGACGCTCTCCGGCTGGTTGGCATTCAGTTGGTCCTCCTGCTGCTGCTGTTTCTCCGTCTCCTGATTGGTCCCCTGGACCTGGCATTCCGGGCTGGGGGCGTGGCCGTTACAGTTTACCTCCATCCTGTTCTCCTCCTCCTCCTTCTGCTGCTCCTCTCTTCTCTGCAGGGGCGTGTCCTCGGGTTTCTGCAGGGGCGTGTCCTCGGGTTTCTGCAGGGGCGTGTCCTCAGGTTTATGCAGGGGCGTGTCATCGGTCTTCTGCAGGGGCGTGTCCTCGGTCTTCTGCAGGGGCCTGTCCTCGGGCTTCTGCAGGGGCGTGTCCTCAAGCTTCTGCAGGGGCGTGTCCTCAAGCTTCTGCAGGGGCGTGTCCTCAGGTTTCTGCAGGGGCGTGTCCTCTGGGGTCAAGTCTGGAGGAGAAGAGTGTGTTCAGCAGGTTAGTGTCCTCCATAGGGCTGGGCGATATGGCCAAAAACGTTATCACGATAAAATTATAAAATTATTTTCATATAACTCGATATCGATAATTATCGTCGATATAATGTCTGTCAAGTTTCATTAACTTTTTATGCCCGGCGCCGATGGACGGGCTATTAATAGACTTGTTTTTCTGCTGCGAATGTCTCGAGTTGATGTCGTCATCAGTCCGCGCACGTTAGCAGTTAGCCAGAGCGAGCAGTGTATCCCATGACAATGTACTAAATAAATATCCCTAAAATACTCTGTTCCGCCCCAATACATTGCAACGACGTCCACCATATACCACACACTACTATAACCGTGGCATCAGAATTTACGCCACATACATACTCGGCACGTAAATATATAAAATAGCGCCGTGCAAGCTAAGTATCCTAGCCAGCCTCGTTTCCAAGCGATGTATTCCATGACAATGTACTAAATATGACCATAAAATACTCTTTTCCGCCCCAATACATTGCAACGACGTCCACCGTATACCACACACTACTATAACCGTGGCATCAGAATTCACGCCACATACATACTCGGCACGTAAATATATAAAATAGCGCTGTGCAAGCTAAGTATCCTAGCCAGCCTCGTTTCCAAGCGATGTATTCCATGACAATGTACTAAATATGACTATAAAATACTCGGTTCCGCCCCAATACATTGCAACGACGTCCACCGTATACCACACACTACTATAACCGTGCAGGCCACGTGAGCGGATCAGCGCGGCCGAGAAATCCGCTCTTCGCTTTTTTTATTTTTATTTTTTTTATTATTTTTTAAACAAACATATAAACAAACATGACAACACACGATAAGATATACAAGCATTAATTACAGTGCATATCCAATGAAATTACCTCTCTTCGCTCTTTAAAGCTTGGTCCGCTCCGCTAATCGCTCATGTTGACCCCGCCCCCAAGTCGCTCTCCGCTCGCTCCCCGCTCACCTTGAATCGAGCGCTCCCCGCTCCAGATCGCTCGGCAGACTTTTTTTTTTTTTTTTTTTTTTTGGGAGCATGGTGTAAATTAGCTCAAACTACAACAGTCTACACCCCCTGGGCCCCTTAACAATTGTTTGTATTGAGCCGCATTGTAATTGTACCCATTCTGCAATGTTAAATAACGTTGTTTATCCATTCACTAGCTCTATTAAGCGATGATAGGCTAGCCGAGCCACAATGCTATGGTCGCTGCCATTAACGTTAGCATGTAAGCTAACGACAACAACAATGGCGTCGATACTTTTTCTAACAGGAGTGAGTGACAAAGCCTGAACAGGATATCACAGGTTCACCCTTCTCATTGGTTGAAAATGGCCTTCATGTTTGTACATCGCCATCTGTTGCTTTGGCATTGTACTGCATGTATATATTACATCAACAGTGTTAAACCACTGTGAGCGGCCTGGAGTGGATTGGAGCGGAGGAGAACTCTCGCTCCGGACGTCGCGCCGACTCATTTTAAAACACTCAATCCGCCCGATCCGGGCCCCGCCGATCACATGGCCTGTAACCGTGGCATCAGAATTCACGCCACACACATACTCGGCACGTAAATATATAAAATAGCGCCATGCAAGCTAATTATCCTAGCAGCATTGAGTCCTAAACCAAAACAGTAGCACATCTGGAGCTGTGGTGCGTAAGCACGTCATCACGTAACGTTGGTTGTTGTTAGTGAGTGTGCTGAGCCGAGGCTGAATGGAGCCAAACTTGGAAAATCGATATATCGAAACTTTGCGACCACGTTTCATGTTTATTTCGAGGAAATAATTTATCGCGATATTTATCGTTATCGTTTTATCGCCCAGCCCTAGTCCTCCACTAACAAAACCCTTAACAATTTCAGTGCCGGCCAGTTAACATTGAAAACCCTGTTGAGTGCCAGCATCCACTTCAATGTTAGAATAAAAAACGCCTAATCTATGTTTTAAATTATGGCTATGTGTGTAATCTGCCCGTCGCTTATCAATGACTTGTTTGCAGTCAACTTTTTTTTTTTTTTTTTTATTAAATCGGTTCATATCCTTTTTATAGCATTTCGAAAAGCTATCGTTCTCTCGAAAATGTTCGGAAAATTGAAAGATTCCCCCATAAACGGCATTTATTGGAATATTCTCAAATACACTAGACACGTTGTCATTTGTCGGCCTATTTATGAATCGTTTTCAAATAAACGCTAGATTATCGATAGTATGTGTACTTATGCACGCTATAGACGCGGGCTGAAAAATCTATTCTCTCGTTTCCTCAAGATCACGCACACACACATACATACATACATAGGGACACGCTGTTATCTCAGTGAATACAGCTCCGATTACCCCAAGACTAGTAACATAGACTCCTTACCTTAGATCAGACCCCAGGTGGTGAGAGCAGGCAACTGCACCTCCTCATCCATCACCCTCAACATAGGGGCCCCCCAGGGCTGTGTTCTGAGTCCCCTCCTCTACTCCCTGTACACACACGACTGTGTGGCTCAGCGGAGTAGCAATACAATCGTCAAATTTGCTGACGACACAGTGGTGGTGGGCCTGATCTCTGCCAACGACGAGAGGGCCTACCTGGAAGAGGTCAAGGTCCTGGCGGGATGGTGCCAGGAAAACAGCCTCTCCCTGAACGTCAGCAAAACAAAAGGAGATGATTGTGGACTTCAGGAGGTCGGGGGTCAAGGACTACAGCCCCCTCAGCATCGACGGGGCACCGGTTGAGAGAGTCAACAGCTTTAAGTACCTCGGAGCCTACATATCCGAGGACTTGACATGGACCACACACATTAACAGTGTTGTGAAGAAGGCACGACAACGCCTCTACTTCCTCAGGCGCCTAAGGAAGTTCCAAGTCAGCCAGAAGATCCTTAAGAACTTCTACTCATGTACAATAGAGAGCATCTTGACCGGCAACATCACCTCCTGGTTTGGGAATAGCACTGCACAAGACCAAAGCAGACTACAAAGAGTGACACGTTCAGCCGAACGCACAATTGGAGGGGGGCTCCCCACCCTCCAGAACATTTACTACAAGCGTTGCAAGGGCAAGGCTAAGAGAATCATTAAAGACTCCAGTCACCCGAACAACTGCCTCTTTGAACTGCTGCGGTCAGGCAAGCGATACAGGAGTCTCAAGGCGAGCACAGAAAGACTCAGAAGAAGCTTCTATCCCCAGGCCATCAGGCTGCTAAACGAACAATGAATGAACACTACACAACAACAACCACCAAACGCACATAGCACACACATCCACACGCACACACTCACTTTAAACAAACACACTGTAGCACCCACTCCACACACTTATAGCACACACCCACTTTAAACAAACACACTGTAGCACCCACTCCCCACACTTTATATTTATGGATGAAGGATTGCACTACAACTCGTACACCTTACTGTAAATTGTACCTAAAATTGTACCTCATCCCATTTCTGCTTTGCACTAGATCAGGGGTGGGCAACTTTGTATATGGTGAGGGCCACAAAATGTCCACAATCAATCTGGGGGGCCGCATTGTTTATCGGCAGTCCCGCCAGTAGTACCCCATCACTCAAATAGCCCATAATAGTCACAGATGTGATAAATAAGGTATATAAACAATTATAATTTGTTGTAACTTTGTTTTTATTCCATTTCAAATGCATTTAGTAATGCAATTTCAACTTTATGAATTTATAAACAGCTGAATTTAAAAGTATTGCTGTAACCCCAAATATATACAAAAATGATCAATTATCTTTGTATATCTTCTAATAAAATAAATGTATGAACTTAAAGCCCACTGCTCAACAAACACAAAGCAGCATTCCTGCTGCATTTCACTACAACAGTAAATCAAAAGTGCAATAATAAATGATTTTGTTAAATGTATAAACTTTTATCCTGCTACTAAACAAAACATTATAACACTGAAATGCATGTTATGGATATGAAGCACTCAGGAATGTTTTGTTTAGTAGCAGGATACAAGTTTATACATTTAACAAAATTATTTATTATTGCACTTTTGATTTACTGTTGTAGTGAAATGCAGCAGGAATGCTGCTTTGTGTTTGTGTTATTAGTGTTATCTGAACACTACAAAAGTAAACAAGTAAAGTGCAAGTAAAGTAAAGTGCAATACTACATGCCTCCCATTGACCCTTAATCAAACTGGCATGACATTCACCCTCGCCCCACAGTGGGTCAATAATGGTTATAATAATAATAATAATAATAATGGTCCCCTCTCTACACCTCTCCATCATCCCCCCCCCCTCTCTACACCTCTCCATCATCTCTCCCCCCCCTCTCTACACCTCTTCATCATCTCCTTCCCCCCCTCTACACCTCTTCATCATCTCCTCCCCCCCCTGTCTTTAATGAGACACTTGTGGTCTCTCCATTTGGCGCACAATAGCAGGAATGTCAACTTCAATGTTTGTGCATGCAATCTGTATCAGATGAAATAATGTTTCATCCGACAGCCTGTTTCTCTCCTTTGACTTGATGTGCTTCATGTTTGAGAAATTGCTCTCACGTATGTATGTGCTCCCAAACATACTGGCCATAGAGAGGGCAAAGTCCCTGAGGAGTGGGAAGCGGGGCTCAGGTAGCAGTTTCCAAAACGAAATTCCCCTCTCATTTCTCTTTGCTTGAAAAAAAGGATCTGACTGTAGCTCGCACAGTTCAAGCTGCAACGGTGGGGGCTGCTCTGACACCGTAGCGGTGAGGGGGCCGGCAAACAGCGCTATCCGTGACTGCATGCCGTTGAAATCTTCAAACTGATCATTGAATTGCATTTGCAGTGTTTCAATGTCGCTCCTGTACTTTCCGACGGCTCAGCCATCGGATTTCTGTGTGTAGCTGCAAGTCGCCATAATCAGTGTCCATCTCTTCCAAAAAGGAGACAAACTTTCTATGGTTTAGTGACCTGTTGCCTCCACGAATTAGATTGGTAACCTTGGTAACCAAATCCATAACATGGCTGTATGATTTAAAACGATTTAACGACTCTCGCATATAATTTGACTACACTCGACTCGCATTGGTCATTATAGTGACGCACAATAGATGGAAATTATGTTAGCGAACTTACCTGATGTATAATGCAGTGCAGCATTGGACACTCAACGCCACTCTGCCTTAGAAGCCCGGCGAATCCATCGGTAACAACAGCCGACAGTTTATCAAAACCCCCATATTGCTGCACGGCACTTTCAACAGCGTTGAATATGTGCACACTAGGGCTGACCCCTATTAGTCAAATAGTCGACTAATCGATCGAAAGGAGTCATAGTTGACTGCCAACTCTTCTTAGTCGAATACAATAAAAAAAAAAAAAAAAAAAAAAAAAAAAAAAAAAAAAAAAAATTATAATTTTTTTTTTTTTATATTGGCCTGGGGCCGCATGGAACGTCGGTGAGGGCCGCATGCGGCCCGCGGGCCGCCAGTTGCCCCTCCCTGCACTAGATAGTACTGTACATTAGTACACTGCATAGTATTGTGTATTGTATATTATATGGTAACTCAGAACATTGTACATATGTCTATACCGAACACTGTGACCTCATTTTCTTCTTCTAAATTCATGCTATATTATGTTATTATGTTATTTGATACTATCTTGTCTAGCACAGTCTCTGGAGCGTAACAGTAAGAAGCATTTTGTATGAAAGTATTCTGTACTTCTGTATGACAACTATTAAAGAACTTGAACTTGAACTTGAGATGTTCTTCAAAAAGATTATTCCAATTCCTGATCGCCATTCCAAATATCGATCACGCTTATTGATTGATTATTGGCTGCTGTAAATATCTATTCCAGGCTGCTTTCCGTCTCGTGATCAGATCCCTCTTGATCAGATGGCTCGCCAGCACAATGGAGCCAGTTGGCTCCACCTCTACAGATCTACAGATCCCAGGTCAGTCTAATCGACTGACCTGCAGTTACACAGGGATAGACGATAGGGGGCGCTTTTTTCCCATCTGAGCTCCTGGAGGGGCTGCTGTACCAACGGGAGACTCGGTTGATGAAATTCAGATCGCTAATAAAAAAAATAAAACGACATTTGTCGTCGTCGGCACTCAATGGGGGGGCTGATAAAACGACAATTGTCGTGGCTGGCACTCAAAGTGTTAAGTTGACTGAACAAGTCATAGGGTGTGTTGACTAATAGACCTGTTCACGCCAGACTCTGTGTGCGCACGCATCAAGGGGGCAAAAGGAAGGTAATCCTGGTCAGACTACAATATATTTGCATTTGTTAGCCATGCTAGCGATCTAAACAATCAATCCATGCCAAAGCTAGATGTGTAAAAGGTGAAAGACACTCACAGCCATGCTGATCTGGCAAAATTACATACAGCAGTTTTTATTTGAAACTACCTTTAGTCAGGGGAGTGTCATGGTTTCTTCATAGAACCCCGTCATACTTTTTTAGCGCAGGTAGGGGGCAACTTAGTCACATGACTCAGTTGGTATTGCTGATTGGCTCGAACATGGTATGTTTGTATACAGCGAACAGGTCTATTGATTAATTGATTTTAACACATCTGTAAAGTGTTTTTGCAGAAGGATCTATTTAAATGTAGTGCTTACCGGAGATAATAACTCCTTCAGCATGGAATCACATCTGTTCCATTCACTTTGTTATGTAAGGGGTTTATGTATGTCTGCATATCTTGTTTGGTTCCGTTTTGTCTCACTCTTCTGTTTCTACTCATCCTTTTCTCAGATGCACCCCTGGTTTCAGTAATCATCACCACCTGTTCGCAATCAGCAATCAAGCATTCCCAAACCTTATATATAGTCCCCTTTTTGTTCAGTTCGCTCTCTTCCTTTTGGGTATGTTGTGTGTATATATAGCTGGTGGCAGAGCTCTGTTTTTTCCCGGTTGTGATTATTTGTACTATGTTATTGTGATCGGAAAATATCATCATGTCCATAGTTCTGTTATAGATGCATATTTCTCTGTACAAAGCTTTAACTAGTCAAAGTCACTGGGCGACAGTCTGACAGTGTTTCTTAAAACAACAGCCAAAGGGCCAGGAGATATGACATATCCAAGGTTCTTTTCGACTTGTGTGAGACATAACAAAGACCCTAAACCCATCTTTTGTTTTCATTTTCTCACTAGGGCATTTTTGTTTACCTTTCTTGTCAGATTAGATTTGATTGTATTAGGAAAACCACAGTATCATACACAACACAACAGTGACCCTGCACTCTGCTGGGCATTGTACCCATCATTGTACCCTCTCTGCCAGCGCTATAAGTCTATGGAGATGTTCACCTTCTTTGCAGGGCTATAACCTTTTAAATTGTATTGCTAAATTGACATTACTATGGCCCATTCAACATCAATTATCTATCGTTCAGGATGTAGGAACGTTTTACTTTTTCATTCACACATTCATACTAAAATACCGTCTAGACTAGAGTATAAATATGTTTTTATCGTTTTCTGCAGTATTTCATAGAACGTGAGATATACCGTACTTTTCGGACTATAAGCCGCGGCTTTCCCCCCCATTTTTCGACCCTGCGGCTTATATAACGGTGCGGCTTATATGTGACTCGACGTGACCAAACCCGAAAATGTTAAAATCAAAATATAGCTTTTTTGACTGCATTGAAATGTTATTTATCTGTTCCCTTATTTGCTAAACTTAATACAACTTGTAAATGAGTTAATTCTTGTTATTTGTCCGACAGTATTGTGTCCCAATGCTAATTACATATGGTAATTAAACATTAAAACACCTGCGGCTTATAGTCCAGTGTGGCTTATATATGTACACATCATTCAATTTAGCTGCTGCGGCTTATAGTCAGGTGCGGCTTATAGTGCGAAAAGTACGGTAGGTATAAATGCATATATTAGATGATCAAATGCAGTTTGATACCGATCAACGTTGTATAAAAAATTTCAACTGTACATGGTCCTAAACATCATGACTGATCTGCGGGTGAACGGAGGGGGGTGTCGTTTATAATTCAATGACCGACATTAAATGATTTATGTAGTATGGGTGATATATTGATCAGAGCAGTTTGTATAGAAAATGGTAAAGAAAAACGCTGAAACTCACTCCAGTCTCCTCGTAGCGTTGGGCGATGAGAGTGGAGCAAACAGATCCCAATTAAGGGATGTTGATCGATGCTATCCATTTCCGGTTTGTATATTACTAATACACGTCCAAATCATGTTGATTATTGAGTTATGGCAAATGTCCATATCGACTGTGTCTGTATTGAACCCCGGGACAATAAGCGAGTGGCCAGACGAAAATAGGGGACGGACCGATCTACAATGGGCACTTCCGGTTTGGCAACTCGCCGATCGGCCACCAGGTGGCGGTATTGAAGCATTGCAGAGTTGTGATGGCTCAGACAGCATCACCGTGAAATATGAATACCATGACGAAAATATGAAATATTGATCTAAAAAACGCCTTACGGAGTTATTGGCAGACAACGCATGGCGGAGAAACCCGCCTTAATACGTGATTGGCGGAGAATAGGTTAAAAGCATTACTTAAAACACTTATTTCCAAAGTGGTCCTTGATGGAAAACAAAAAAACACAGTAAAAACACAATACCAATAAAAACAAACAATAAAACAAGACATAAAATACGTTTCTAAGACTAAGAGAAGATGGATTTTTTTTTAAATGTCAAACCTACACTTCTTCCCAAAGAAGCGCCTTTACCTTTGTTTAAAAAAAACGCTTTAGTCTGGTTTTGCTTGATGTGCAAAGGCAGGCTGTTCCATATGGAGAGACCAGTGTAAAATAATGAATTTCTGACCGTCTTACTCTTTACATCAGGAACACAGCAGACCATAATGCTGGCTCTTGTGTTATGGTGGCGTTTATTTCTTACCACGTCCACATTTGAGGACATGTACTGTGGGTAGGGATGGGTACCTTTCACATTTGAACCGATACCGGTACCCAACAGTACCTTTTTTCTGTACTTTAGTCTCTAAAAATGTTATATCTACCCCAGTTGTAAAAAAAAAAAATCAAAACTTAATATTTAATAAATAAATAATGTATTATTAGGGATGCACCGAATGGGAAATTCTTGGCCAAAACCGAATACCGAAAATAGGAAACAGTTGGCCGGAAACCGAATGCCAAAAGGCTGAATATGATATATATCAGGGGTGGGCAACTTTGTATATGGTGAGGGCCACAAAATGTCCACAATCAATCTGGGGGGCCGCATTGTTTATCGGCAGTCCCACCAGTAGTACCCCATCACTCAAATAGCCCATAATAGTCACATATGTGATAAATAAGGTATATAAACAATTATAATTTGTTGTAACTTCGTTTTTATTCCATTTCAAATGCATTTAGTAATGCAATTTCAACTTTATGAATTTATAAACAGCTGAATTTAAAAGTATTGCTGTAACCCCAAATATATACAAAAATGATCAATTATCTTCTAATAAAATAAATGTATGAACTTAAAGCCCACTGCTCAACAAACACAAAGCAGCATTCCTGCTGAATTTCACTACAACAGTAAATCAAAAGTGCAATAATAAATGATTTTGTTAAATGTATAAACTTTTATACTGCTACTAAACAAAACATTATAACACTGAAATGCATGTTATGGATATGAAGCACTCAGGAATGTTTTGTTTAGTAGCAGGATACAAGTTTATACATTTAACAAAATCATTTATTATTGCACTTTTGATTTACTGTTGTAGTGAAATGCAGCAGGAATGCTGCTTTGTGTTTGTGTTATTAGTGTTATCTGAACACTACAAAAGTAAACAAGTAAAGTGCAAGTAAAGTAAAGTGCAATACTACATGCCTCCCATTGACCCTTAATCAAACTGGCATGACATTCACCCTCGCCACACAGTGGGTCAATAATGGTTATAATAATAATAATGGTCCCCTCTCTACACCTCTCCATCATCCCCCCCCCCTCTCTACACCTCTTCATCATCTCTCCCCCCCCTCTCTACACCTCTTCATAATCTCCTTCCCCCCCTCTACACCTCTTCATCATCTCCTCCCCCCTGAGGAGTGGGAAGCGGGGCTCAGGTAGCAGTTTCCAAAACGAAATTCCCCTCTCATTTCTCTTTGCTTGAAAAAAAGGATCCGACTGTAGCTCGCACAGTTCAAGCTGCAACGGTGGGGGCTGCTCTGACACCGTAGCGGTGAGGGGGCCGGCAAACAGCGCTATCCGTGACTGCATGCCGTTGAAATCTTCAAACCGATCATTGAATTGCATTTGCAGTGTTTCAATGTCGCTCCTGTACTTTCCGACGGCTCAGCCATCGGATTTCTGTGTGTAGCTGCAAGTCGCCATAATCAGTGTCCATCTCTTCCAAAAAGGAGACAAACTTTCTATGGTTTAGTGACCTGTTGCCTCCACAAATTAGATTGGTAACCTTGGTAACCAAATCCATAACATGGCTGTATTCAAGCTTCTTGGCACAGAGAGCCTCCTATATCAGATAAAAAAAAAGAAAAACGATTTAACGACTCTCGCATATAATTTGACTACACTCGACTCGCATTGGTCATTATAGTGACGCACAATAGATGGAAATTATGTTAGCGAACTTACCTGATGTATAATGCAGTGCAGCATTGGACACTCAACGCCACTCTGCCTTAGAAGCCCGGCGAATCCATCGGTAACAACAGCCGACAGTTTATCAAAACCCCCATATTGCTGCACGGCACTTTCAACAGCATTGAATATGTGCACACTAGGGCTGACCCCTATTAGTCAAATAGTCGACTAATCGATCGAAAGGAGTCATAGTTGACTGCCAACTCTTCTTAGTCGAATACAATACAAAAAAATAAAAAAATAAAAAAAATAAAATATAATTTTTTTTTTATTTATTTATTTTTTTTTAATATTGGTCTGGGGCCGCATGGAACGTCGGTGAGGGCCGCATGCGGCCCGCGGGCCGCCAGTTGCCCCTCCCTGATATATATATAGTTTTTTATTTTATTTTTGCTACCTAATTATGGCAAAAGACATGAGTATGGCAAAACTTAACTTAAATAATATTAATAATCACTTATGGGTCCATAAAACATTTATTGAGCACTTTTGAATGCATACATTAATTCCAGACTGACTGCTGAAAGATTGTACAATTTAAACATTTTCTCTTTGCATACAACAAAATGTGCATTCAAGTCAAGTGGATTTTATTTTCTCTGTAGGATAACTACAACAAAGTGCATTCAGAACAAAGCCAAGGTGCTTTAAAACTGCATAAATATCTGCATAAAGACACACACACGAGAGGGAGGAAGAGCAGACTGATGTTACTGTCGTGGCTACCGAGTCATAATTCACGGTGTTCTAGCCTACATGGAAGGACTGTTGTATTTACTACATCTCCCATGACTCTTAGCGGGGGATGACGTAGCTTACGAGTGAAAGAGGAATGGAAGCGTATAGCTTAACTTAGTTAGCAGCTAACGTTAGTTAAAAAGGTTTTTAACCTGAACTGTAATGCTTATGTAAAAGTTTAAAAAGAAAGTTATAAAAAATAAAAATAAAAATGTTTTTAACCGCGACGGGCATATACTGTAGTAATGGCGAGGATATAAAGCATGTTAACACTTTGCGTGCCGCACACGAGATATCTCGGGTTTATTTATAGGTGGTTGGAAAGCCACTCACGAGATTTCCCGTTTCTTTTTTTTTTTTTTTTTTTTAGCGATCTGAAATCATATTGCATCACCCGAGCCTACCCGAGTATACCAGAGCGGCGCCGGCGATCATTGTGGAAAAAAGCGCCCCCTGTCGTCTCCCAGATGACATAAGGGATTTTGGAATGGACTCAATGAAAATGGATGGGGAAAGAAATCCGGTACTCCACATTTTCCAGTCCACTGATCCAGCCGGGGTTACCAGAGTTCATTCTGGATCCTCTGAGCCTCGCTGATCATGGAGTTCTACTGTATCGTGTTGGATCTATACACTTATTGATTTTTTCGAATGGTGATCAGGAATTGGAATATACTAGTTGGATACCATCTGATGTCAGGTAAGGACTCTATGTTATCAGTGTTAGGATAATCAGACAAATTTTGATGAAGTTATAGGCCGTTGTGTGAAATGGACTCTTTCGGTTTCACTGTAAAAGTCCGAGAGGAAATCAACGCGGCGATTATCCGTGCGCGGCCCGAATGTGCTTGCGTGCACGTATAATATTGATCATCTAGCGTTTATTTGAAAACGATTCATAAAAAGGCAGACAAATATCAACGTTGTGGAATATTCCAGTAAAAGACGATTTTCATAGAATGGTCCAGAATGGGCTGTTTTTTATCTGAAAACGGGTGCTTTTCTAAATGCTCTGAAACGGAAATGACGCGATAAAAAAACAATCTGCCTTGACAGCACTGACTGGAAAATAGTCTTTGATAATGCGATGGGCAGATTAGACACATAATTTAAAACATAGATTAGGCGATATTAACGTTAACATTGGCGCCGATGGTGGCATTCAGGGGGTAAAAAGGAAAACCCGGCGTGGCACTCAAAGTGTTAAAGACACATTTATTGGACGCGTTGCTCACAGAGTTTACATAGAACAGCGCGACTCCCAGGAGGAGTTATCACAGGCTGTAGAATGCAGGACTGAAGAGCTGCTTCTTAAACTAAAGTATGGGTACTGCTCAGCCCCTCCCTGCAGCTGGAGCGTTATGCGACTGTAGCCGCATTTGGAAAACATCACCACAACAACACGTTAGGTTACGAACGTAACCACAAAGAACCCAAAGAGAGACAATAGGCACCGTTGGATCTCACATGAATCGATACTCTGTAGTACCAACGTGTTTCGGTAGGTACCTTTAAGAGTACAGAATTCGGTACCCATCCCTAACGGTGGGGCTCTACCATCAACTATATCATACATGTGGTTTAGTTTTAATTGTTTGACTCTATCCTCGACTGGTAATAACCCTACTCTTTTCCTTTCTGTGGGACCGATATGAGTCCTGGGAGGAGCATTTAGCATGTATCTAATGACGTTGTTCTGTGCAACCTGTAATTTGTTCTTAAGCTTTTGTGAAAGGCCACTTATGATTATGTTTCCTTCACACTGTACCTTGATTTTCTCACATTTCTTGAGCCTCTTATTTGTGCCAAATAGGATGGATTCTGTCTTTCCTAGATGTAGTGACAGTTTGTTGTTGATCAACCAGTCTCTAACTAGAGATAGTTCTCTGAGAGTTTCCTCAATAATCTTTGTGTATTTTCCTGATACTAGTAATGTGGAGTCGGCTGCATACATCATTGCTCTACATGACACTGCTGCTGGCATGTCATTGATTAAATTATTATTAATTATTAATTATTAAAAACAAGAAAGGCCCTAAAATAGAGCCTTGTGGTACCCCACATGTGACCTCGCTAACTGTGGACAGAGCCTCTCCCACTTTACACACCTGTTCTGTTTGTGAGGTAGGATCCAATCCAATTTACTGCAACATCTTTAATACATTTTAGTTTCACGAGTAAAATTTGATGGTCAACTGTATCAAACGCCTTCTGAAGATCTAGCATGACCATACCGGTGTAGTTCCCTTCCTCTATCTCCATTTTTATGTGATCCAAAAGATCAATCAGACATGAGTCTGTGGAGTGAGCGGTTCTGAATCGTGACTGATACTTAAACAGTATTTTGTGTTTGAGTAGGTATTCCTCTAACCGATTATGTACCTGTGGCAGGATGTGATGGACTACAACAAACTGACTGTGTGTTTCTCTCTAACCTGTGGCGTCGTGGAGAGAGATGTCCTGTAGCGTGGCGGACGTGGACATGGCAGCCGAGGAGGACGTGAGCTCGTCTGTGGTCTCCTCCTCTTCCTCGTCCTCGATGTCCTCCTCTCTCTTCTCTATCTCCTGCATCCTCTTCTCCAGCAGCTTCTTCTGTTTCTTCTTCTGTTTCTTCTTCATGTTCTTTGACATCTTGGCTGCCTGAGGGGGAGAAGAAACAGGATTTTGATGACAGGTGAATTGTAACAGCAATGCAATCTAACCAAACTGCAATTCTTAGGAATTATTATTTTTGGGGGATATAATATATATATATATATATATATATTGATGGGAGTATGGTGGTAACTTACTGGTTTGGGTTCTGGGGCCGTGCTCACTGCAAGGAGAGACAAACTCAACATCACGTCCCACTTGAACTGAATTTATACAACAGCTTTTATCCAAAGTGATTTTATCCAAACTTATGCCTCACATTCACCCCATTCACTCAGACACTCACACACCGACGGCAGAGAGGCGACCGTGCGAGGTGCCGACCTGCTCATCGAGAGCAGTTAGGGGGTTAAGTGTCTCAGGCCATGTTTAGACGGAAACGCTAGCAGGTGAATCAGAATTTTTTTTTTCCGGATGTGCCTTTTTTTTTATACGGCAACAGCGTTTTTGAGAATCCGCAAAAAAGTGAGACCACCTTCCTGGGTGGAAATCCTAGAAACGATACACCTTCGCGCTATCATCTGAACAGTCAAACCGCATAAAACTATGACGAAAGGGTTGTCAAGGCTCTCGTCGCGTACTGCTTACGTCAGAGGCATGCACCAGTAGCCTAGAAGCGTAAACAAAGCGAACAAGCATGTCTGATTCGCTATCCACGGAGATCACCTGAAGGCTACATTGGCAGTACTTTTAAATACACAAGTATCAGTCGAGCGGCTATCGCAACTATTAGTGACTGGAGCCACTGTCTGTGTGAGTCTGCTTTGGTCCAATCACATTCCCCCACCCACAGTCTGCGAATCAGAGGCAGAGTAGGGCGGGTCTTCACAGCATGCCTGGTTGTCTCAACAACCTGAGGCAATGTAGCGTATGGGTTGCGTGAATATTTTCCCTAACGGAGTTGCACTTCCGCGTTCGGTTTGCGCGATCTGATTGGCCACTGACGTTTCTGGTCATGTGACATATGCACCAATCGTGTGACAGCGGGGCTCCGTCGTCTCGAGTCTTTACAGCCTCGTCTGCACGCAGAATTCCATCCCAAAACACTAGTCTAAACGCAACATTAAAAGTGAGACCGCAAGACGACTTTTGCGGTTTCTGTTCAGACTCTCTCCTGAGGCCATGTCTAAACATGGCCTCACTCAAGGACACTTCGACACGCTGCAGGGAGGAGTGCGAATCGAACCGGGAACCTTCCCGATTATCAGACGACCGCTCTACCTCCTGAAGTGACACGAGGACCAGAGTGCGAGAGTGTGTGTGTGTGTGTACACACACTGCTTCGTGCACAGCTGTGCCGACAGCCTCTGCAGTAATACTGAGGACCAGGAGAAGTCAAACACTTGGTGTTATTTCAGTAAGCAGTCTGCTGGTGACTCACACACACATCTTCAAATAGACGTCTCAGTGTGATGGTGTCTACAGGCGTCAAGAGTGTGATGACGTGCAGATGGTAATGTGATGAAACCTTCAGTTTAAAAACACCAAAGTCTTCTATTGATAAAAGGAAGAGTCTTGGAAATGGTAAATGGTACATTTATATAACAGCTTTTATCCAAAGCGCTTTACAAATTTGTTTCTCACATTTTAGCGGCTCACTCACACACCGACGGCGGAGGCGACCGTGCAAGGTGCCCAACCTGCTCGTCGGGAGCAGTTAGGGGGTCTTGCTCAAGGACACTTCGACGTGCTGCCCGGGAATCGAATCGGGAACCTCCGGATTACCCGACGACTGCTCTACCTCCCGGGCCACTGTCGCCCCTGTGACATGTGACTAAGTTAAGCACCCAAGTCAGAAACGCATCAATCGAAAGCACAATCCTCTGATTGGAGGACAGGCCCATCAATCACAACACTGAGCACGTGCGTGCGAGTTTGGAGAACGGGAAGTGTGTTTTTGCACCGTCTGACATATCCGAGTAGACAAGGTCAGTCACATGTCAATCAAACCAAAGAGCTTAGAAGGGGGGAGGGCGGGACCTGCAGAACCAGACGGGGGCGGGGCTCCGGTCCTCTGCCACTGGGTGGCCTCTGCGGCCATCTTCTTGACGTAGGACTCGTTGGCGGTCACCAGGATGTTCTCCGGCTTGATGTCGGTGTGGATGATCTTACATTTAGTGTGGATGTAGTCTAGACCCTGTAGCACCTGCAGCACGGGAGAGAGGGGTGAGACGTTAGTGTGGATGTAGTCTAGACCCTGTAGCACCTGAAGCACGGGAGAGAGTGGAGACGTTAGGACACATAGTAGAGACATTAGGACAGACAAAGTAGAGACGTTAGACACAGAGTAGAGATGTTATGACACAAAGTAGAGACGTAATGACAGACAAAGTAGAGACGTTAGGACAGAGAGTAGAGACGTTAGGACAGACAGAGTAGAGACTAGGGCTGGGCGATATGGCCAAAAACGTTATCGCGATAAAATTATAAAATTATTTTCATATAACTCGATATTGATAATTATCGTCGATATAATGTCTGTCAAGTTTAATTAACTTCTTATGCCCGGCGCCGATGGACGGGCTATTAATAGACTTGTTTTGCTGCTGCGAATGTCTCGAGTTGATGTCGTCATCAGTCCGCGCACGTTAGCAGTTAGCCAGAGCAAGCGGTGTATCCCATGACAATGTACTAAATATCACCCTAAAATACTCTGTTCCGCCCCAATACATTGCAACGACGTCCACCGTATACCCCACACTACTATAACCGTGGCCTCAGAATTTACGCCACACACCCACTCGGCACGTAAACTATAAAATAGCGCCGTGCAAGCTAATTATCCTAGCCAGCCTTATTTACAAAGTACTAAATATCACCCTAAAATACTCTGTACATGAGACATTAGGACACAGGACATACATTAGATACATTAGGACACATGACACAGTAGAGACATTAGGACACAGGACAGACAGTAGAGACGTTAGGACACATGCCAGACAGACAGTAGAGACATTAGGACACAGGACAGACAGTAGAGACATTAGGACACAGAACAGACAGTAGAGACATTCGGACACAGGACAGACAATAGAGACATTAGGACACAGGGTTAGGATACATAGTAGAGACGTTAGGAGACATAATAGACATTAGGACACATTGTAGAGACATGACTAGAGCTGCCGCGGTATTGATGTTTTCCTTACCGCACACATTTGCAATATATTTCCTACCGCCGCGGTATTACCGCACACACACACAAAAAAAAAAGTTTGAATGCATTTTTTTGTAGTCTACTCTTTATATAGCATATAGCCTGCCTCTAGTCTAAATGTCTATCTTTAGAGGATGACTTTGCAGCATGAATATTGTTTGGGATTCGGCATGCACGCATTCGTTATTAAAAGTGAAACACTGATTCGAAGTCTCCCCTCGGTGTCGCGCCCGCCGGTTACCCCCCCGACCCTTTCTTCTTCTTATTATTATAACGTTACTACTTATGATTACAAAGGCATTCGATTTGTGGCATTAACGTTAGTATAGTTACACGTTCGTATTTACCGGACCACATAGCAAGGCAAGCGTTACTCAATTAATATCTAAGTTCCTTTCTTTGCTCAGAGCGTGCCGAGTTGTACCCATTCTGCGGTCTGTTAATAAAGTTTTCAATCAGACAAGTGTATAGAACGAAGGGCTTTTATTATAACATTTCGTTGCAGTAAAATCATTATGCCTCGTTCCCTGAGGAGCGACGGTACGTCGGTAATACACTCGGGTCTCCGGTGGGAGCTAACGTATATTAGCCGTGTTGTGACTGAGCTCTGATCAATGGCTGAGATTCAGGAAGTAAAAGCACTGCAAGACGATCCAACGTGTGAAGCGTCTCTCTTCTGACCAATCAGTGGTCTGCAATGTTTCATGTGACTTTTCTGGTACCCAATAGGGTCGCTTGGAATCTCGACAGAGAAGTAGGGTATATCTGCAGAGCCGCAAGCCCAACGAGAGCGTAATAATAATAATAATATTATAAAAAACAGCGGTGATGCCGGTATTCAGCCCAACGCTGCGGTGGGCATGATGTAACAGCGATACCGCGGTAATACCGATACCGCGGCAGCTCTAGACATGACACGCATACTAGAGACATTATGACACAGATTAGATACATTATGACAGGACAGACAGTAGATACGTTAGGACACATGGCATACATTAGATACATTAGGACACAGGACAGACAGTAGAGACGTTAGGACACATGGCATACATTAGATACATTAGGACACAGGACAGACAGTAGAGACGTTAGGACACACACATCCCATGACAGACAGTAGAGACGTTAGAACACATGACATGACAGTAGAGATGTTATGACACAGGACAGACAGTAGAAACGTTATGACACACAGTAGAGACGTTAGGACACAGGACAGACAGTATAGATGTTAGGACACATTACAGACAGAGTAGAGACATTCGGACACATGACATACAGTAGACATTAGGACACAGGGCAGACAGTAGAGACATTAGGACACAGTAGAGACGTTAGGACACAGGACAGACAGAGTAGAGACATTCGGACACATGACATACAGTAGAGACATTAGGACACAGGGCAGACAGTAGAGACATTAGGACACATGACACAGTAGAGACGTTAGGACACAGGACACACAGTAGAGACGTAAGGACACATGACACACATTAGAGACATTAGGACACAGGACAGACAGTAGAGACATTAGGACACAGGACAGACAGTAGATACATTAGGACACATGACAGACAGTAGATACATTAGGACACAGGACAGACAGTAGAGACATTAGGACACAGGACAGACAGTAGACGTTAGGACACAGGACAGACAGTAGATACATTAGGACACAGGACAGACAGTAGATACATTAGGACACAGGACACACAGTAGACGTTAGGACACAGGACAGACAGTAGAGACATTAGGACACATGACAGACAGTAGATACATTAGGACACATGCCAGACAGTAGCAACGTTAGGACACAGGACAGACAGTAGAGACGTTAGGACACAGGACAGACAGTAGAGACGTCAGGACACATCACAGGACAGACGGAGTAGAGAGACGCCTTTGTGCATCGTCCTATTTCCTCAGACATAATCTGCCGGGAGGGACGGCGGTCCTACCTGTCGTATGATGCTCTTGACGCAGGGCAGGGGGAGGCCTTGGTAGTTGGACTTAATGATCCACTTCAGCAGGTGATGCCCCAGCACCTCAAACACCATACAGACGTCTGGAGAGGCTCGGTTAAGAACACAACTACTCTTTTGTTTCTGGATCTATTGATGTTTCTCCTCGACTTGTAAAGCCCATGGGGGCAATTACACGTGATTCATTCTATTAAGCTATTCCGTCTGGGATGAGTACAACAAGCAGCAGCTATTCCGTCTGGGATGAATACAAGCAGCAGCAATTCTGCCTGGGATGAGTACAACAAGCAGTCACGGACAGACTGGGAGAGAAGAGGGCAGGACACCGAGCTATTAAAGGGATGACATTTAAAAGTGTAGCCACTTAATTTTCACCACATGACACTTAATTAGCATTCAGCATGATAGTGAAATGATGGCACACTACAGGAAATAAGCTAGCAGCTGGCTAACGGCGTCCCATGGTCTCAGTAAGGAATGCCAACGAGTTGGAATATTTTAGGGACCGTTAAGCAACATTTTTCTTTCTCATGTGATCAAGATTGTTTATTGCCACTTCAACCAGAGGTTGTTAGGAATTTGCCTTAGTGTGCTCAAGATAAGGACATATAACCCCCCCCCCCATGTAGTACCCACATGTATCAAGTGGCGAATAATAACAATAGAGTTCAAAATGTCAACGTATTCCTTGACCTTTTGAACCGTTCTGCTGTTCCCTTGTTGCTCCAGAGAGCTCCTCCCAACCTTCAACTCTGCTAGATGTTCCCTTCCTGCTCCTCCCAACCTTCAACTCTGCTAGATGTTCCCTTCCTGCTCCAGAGAGCTCCTCCCAACCTTCAACTTTGCTAGATGTTCCCTTCCTGCTCCAGAGAGCTCCTCCCAATCTTCAACTTTGCTAGATGTTCCCTTCCTGCTCCAGAGAGCTCCTCCCAACCTTCAACTCTGCTAGATGTTCCCTTCCTGCTCCAGAGAGCTCCTCCCAACCTTCAACTCTGCTAGATGTTCCCTTCCTGCTCCAGAGAGCTCCTCCCAACCTTCAACTCTGCTAGATGTTCCCCATCTGCTCCTCCCAACCTTCAACTCTGCTAGATGTTCCCCATCTGCTCCTCCCAACCTTCAACTCTGCTAGATGTTCCCCATCTGCTCCTCCCAACCTTCAACTCTGCTAGATGTTCCCTTCCTGCTCCCGACCTGCTAACTGGTTTGGTTATTGTCTGCAGAGTTCTACCTATACATACTCTCACCCTTGTGACACAACGGCAACCGACTGCAGATGACATTTTGAGAAGGCATGCAGACGGGCCGCTTCTTCTGGCCGCAGTCATATGATGGCCGACTGACCAGGACTGTGAAGCGGAGGTTAACCTTAAAGGATACGAGTTCCGTTCATGCCGGTGATCTTGAAGTCGTCCAACAGCTGGACCACCATCTCTCTGTTGGGGTCACTGGGGTCTGTGTTTCTGACCTGGGCGGGCACACACACACACACACTGTTCAGACCAAGGTACAATACAAAGTCTATAGACCTTGTCTTGACAACATGAACATTCTAAAAGGCCCCAGGTGTAGTTGCAGTGTTTGCTAGTATCAGCTGACCGGAAGTAAATGTGGGGGCAAGCTGTTTATAACAGTATGGTTCTTTATCTAAAGGAGTCTTGACAAACTGAGCTATAACAGTATGGTTCTTTATCTAAAGGAGTCTGTTAAACTGAGCTATACTAGTATGGTTCTTTATCTAAAAGGAGTCTGTTAAACTGAGCTATAACAGTATAGTTCTTTATATAAAAAGGAGATTAATGGACTAATCTACTAGGCTTGGGTGGTATGACGGTATTACGGTATGCCAGGGTATTTCGAAATCCCGCCGGTATGATTCTCAATACCGTGACGTCACAGACTGTGCGCCAAATCACAAATGGGTTTCCTTCTATTACACTGACACGGAGTTGATTGTAGTGCACATCACGCGCCAGCAGAGGGCAGGGCAGTCTGTCTTTCCCTCTCTCAGTCAGAGCTCAGCAGAGCAGGATGACGCAACGTGCGTGTTCCTTTGGGTCTTTCATCTCGTGTGTGTATTAATCTGCACGCGAAATAAAGACTTATTCTTCTATATAATGCGGTTATGGACCGATGGCCGTCCGTTTATTAAGGTCGAATGGATGGACCATGGGCCCACTTCCAGACATTGGATGATTGAGGAATCGGGAAACGGAACTTTTTGAAATGGATTTGTGCATGACTGTGGACTCGGGGGGACGTTGTTTGGGTACCGGTAAGTAAGTTATGTTATGGTTAAGCGATTGGAAGATGAACGTACGAGATATGAATGCTGGGGAGTGTATGTTTGGTAAAGCGTTCCAGTTCGACTGTGTGTGCGTGCGTATTGGCTTCGCGATTCACTACAGGGGTTTAACGGCTTAAGCTGGGTTTTGATTATCACTTAAATGCAGAATCAATTTTGTGCGTCTGTATGTGTAGTTGTGTACTACTGTCGTGAGTTTGTGAGTCATATTGCTCCAATTTCAGCCTCCGTTATACGTTATTTGTTCCGTATGACTCGTTTCATATCTGTGTGTCTCGAATGTGCGCGCTGATTTGTTTACTTTGGCAACACGGTCGCTAAGGAATTTAGGTTCGAGGTTGAAGAAAGTGCACTTTTAGGTTGAAAGAACGGCCCTAATGTCAACGTGTTTCAATATACGTAAGAGTTATGTATGGTGATAACGAGTATATTGTTAACTTAGCTCGCTGGTGAAAATGAAAGTCATACTGTCATAATACCCATACCGGGGTATTATGTCAGCAAGGTATGACGGTATGAAAAAAATTATACCACCCAAGCCTATAATCTACTATGAGGGGACGGCCCTGTAGTTAAAGAGATGAAGGTGAAAAGCTTGTAGAGCAGTCTGACGGTCTAAATCAGACCGTCAACAATCAATCAACATCAGAGCGTAAAGCAGTCCAATGGTCTAAATCAGAGCGTAGAGCAGTCCGACGGTCTAAATCAGAGCGTAGAGCAGTCTGACGTCTAAATCAGAGCGTAGAGCAGTCTGGCGGTCTAAATCAGAGCGTAGAGCAGTCCGACGGGTCAAAATCTGTGTCCCTGAGATGATTATTTACTTACCGATCTGAGCAGCTTGATCTCGTCCAGAGCCGTCTCTGTGTAGTGCTCCGCGCTCTTCACCACCTTCATGGCCACAAAGCGCTTCCCCCTGAAACACACACACACACACACACTTAACTCATTGGGCGGCAATGACGAAAAAAAGTCTGGTTATCTCGCAGGTGGTTGAGCGCCAATCACGAGAAAAGTTGGGTTTTAATCGTTATTTCTTTTATTCGCTATATCCATTCATAATTCATCCATCCAGCCTGATGTTATCATTGGGAATGGCTCTGAGATCGCAAACGGCCAATACCGCCGCATAACGCCTTGCGGCCGGTATTGCACATCATTGGAATCCCTCTGTGCATCGATCTAAAAAGTGCGGTCCGGGTTTTCCTTCTTGGGCGTGGGGAGTGGTTATAACACACAGTTTGGGGACACTGGAGAACCGGGATTCATGTGTTTAGGTTGAGAAACGTTGGAAAGACGACCACAATCAATATTTGGAATGGCGATCAGGAATTGGATTATTATTTTTGCAGTACATCAGATGTGAGGTAAGGACTCTATGTTACCAATCTTGGGTTAATCCGATGTTTTTTTCGTAACGATCACAACGTGTCTGTATGTGTCTGTGTGTGTGTGTGCGTGCCGTTGGCGCCGACCAAAGCACGGAGGGGAGACTTTTCCTCCCCCGCTTCCGTGCGTGCATGATGAAACATAATACCGATAATCTAGCATTTATTTCAGAACGATTCATAAATCAAGCGACAAATGGCACGATTTCTAGGGAAATGCATTGAAGCGCCATTAGCTGGAGTTTATTGGGATTCGACAGGATCACTCTAAAACTATACTCATACTCACCACGGTATAAAACGGAAATGTATGTATGAACAAAATTATGTTTTTTGCATGTTGACCGGAAGAAACTCACTGACAATCGATGTGTTTATTAGATCCATAGCTATAATATTTAATATAGTTTTTAGCCCTGCAAACACCGCACCCACCCATATTATTTAAAGTGCTGGCCTTCTTACCACAAGGTAAACAGCGACCTCTAGGCGCTCAAAGTGTTAATCAAAACCTGTGATCCGTTTTCTAATTAAGCAGTAATCCAGGAGACAGTGACACTGGTGTTCTGTGGTGACAGTAGATCACAACCTCAAGTGTATTATTGCTCTGTGGGGGAGAATCTTCCCGGATCAATAAATGTACTCAGTCAAATGTAGACTTGGTAAAAACAGGTTTAATATAGTCAAATGTAGACTTGTTAAACAAAAAGTCAGATGATTGACAGGGGCTGGTGTGAGTTGGGAAGTGTAGTTTCTTTTTTGTTTGAAAGCCCATCGAAAGCCCTGGGTGTCTTCTCTCAAAAGACTACTCAAGTTAGATTGCGCCAAGTCCTTGTGTCAATCCTCGCCTTTTTCCAACTCGATGCACTGAGATTTCTATAAACTCATATTTCTCTAATAACACTTAAAATAAAAAAATCAATCGTACACAAACGTAGTGCTGAAAATATATAATTTACTGCCGTTTTAACTCATTGACTGCCACGCTGTTTTCCCATCTTTACTCCCTGGCGCCAGCGTTATTGATTATTTGCACGATGTTTGCGGACCCATCGTATATTCTATATTATAGCTATGGAGACAATAGTATGGCTCATTTGACAGGCACTATTTATAGTCCAACATGGACAACCCAGTTAATTTCTACACACTTTCGTTTGTGCGCTATTCCACTCTAAACATCGCCCCGTTTCAAAATAATCCAATCTCATTTTCTAGATGGTGAGATATGACGTGTTATATGCATATGCGCAAATCGTTTGGGTTGCTCGCCTGAAACCTATATTATGTCAAAATCAAAAAGGTATATTGTGACGACCCCCACTCTACCTGCAAATGGGGAGTCTTCTGACTCAAAGAGCAGGGTGGAGTGGGTAGGTCGTTACCCCAATTTGAATCACCTGGGCAGTGCAGAGAGCTGCCTGCAGCACCAGTATATATGTTCCCCTGTCTAATCCCTTCCGTCTGCTTCTCCCATCTGCTTTCCCACTTCAGACACCACAGGTTGTATCAGCCACCAAGTGAACCATCTTTTTTTTTTGGAATTCGAAGCTTCGGGGCCGAGATTCGATTTTAATTCGATGCTTCGACATTTTTATTTTTTTTAAATTAGAAAAAAAAAATTGTTGTGGGACTTGTACAGCACTTTGTTCAACTTTTTCGGAGCTGTAAAGTTTAAACCTTTTTAAATCTTAGACAAACTAAACACTTTGCTTTCATGAAATATTGTAAGCAGTCATTTGAGGCTTTAAAAAAGCAGCACAATGAACACAAATCTGTCAGTGCCGAGTCCGACCTCATCTTAAATAACAAACGGCATTGCTTGTTGTAATGAACAAAGAGAGGTAGAGTTGATTTTGCAATTTCTTTTTTTTCATATTCGAATCCCATGCCCATCGAACAAAGCTTCGTAGCTTCGAAGTATTTAAGACAGCCCTACCGAAGGTACCTCACTACTGAAAGACAACCGAGACCCAGTTCAAAAGGTAGGCGATACTGCCACCTGCCGGGATTCTATTCTATTGCAATTATAACATAGGCAGCAGTGCCAGGGAGACACAGGCAGGTCCGCACGAGTGTTTAGAATAGGAACATCGAAAAAAAGAAAAAATTATCTAAAAACAAGAACTCGTTTTTGGCGCTCAACGGTTGGATTTGAAACACGAGAATTCTCATGTTTGGTGCAGAAAGAGTTAACAGGGTTATGGTATTTACTATTGGCTACATAAAAAAAAACATTAATTCATACATTCTGTAGAAATGGATTTATGGCATGATATCAATCTTGTACCGGTAGCGGACCGCTCGGGCTTAAGAGGTTAAAGTATTTAAAAACATGTGTGGAGGGGGATCTTTAACCTTAACCATTCACACAACCTACAAATGTAATGAATAAATAAAATAATAAATGTGTAAACGGTCTTCCCGGCTATGGGATCTAGACACTACCTTCCATGCAGGGGGGGGGGGGGGTGACTCACTGTATGTCCCAGGCCAGCCACACGGTGGAGAAGTGTCCCCAGCCCAGCTTCCGGATCACATGGTACCTCCCGTTGAAGAGGTCCCCGATCTTCACATGGTAGTATCCGCCTGGCACACACACACACACGCGCACACACACATATATTTACTACAGCCTAAAGTCGGGGGTCGATAACTGGGAGGAATATAGACAGTATCTCATATAATATATCAACTGTCTGCCACTATTCAAGAAAATATGTGTGTGTCCGTGTGTGTATGCATGCATGCATGCGTACCCTAGTGTATGTGTGTGTGTGTGGGGAGGGGGGGGGTTGTCTATGTGTGCTTGTGTACACTTGTCACTTCTGTGTGTATGTGTGTGTGTATGCATTTGTGCATGTGCGTATGTATGTACAGTCAGGTCCATAACTATTTGGACATCGACATAATCTTCACAACTTTGGCTCTGAACACAACCACAATGGACTTGAAATGAAAAAAGCTTTCATTTGAGGGCATTTACATCCAAATCATGTGAACAGCGTAGGAATTACGACAGTTTCTACATGTGCACCCCCGGTTTTAAAATGGGACCAAACTTAATTGGACAAACTAACAATCCATAAATAAAATAGTCATGTTTAATATTTCTGGAACCCATAGACATCACCAGACGCTGGGTTTGGTCCCTGGTGATGCTCTGCCAGGCCTCTACTTCAACAGTCTTCAGTTACTGCTTGTTCTTGGGGCATTTTCCCTTCAGTTTTGTCTTCAGCATGTCAAACCCATGCTCAATTGCATTCAGGTCAGGTGATTGACTTAAGTCATTGCATAACATTCCACTGAATGTATTTAAGGCTATGGTGAAGCCTATTGTAACCACAGTTTCTGTGTGCAAATGTTTTATCTGACCATTTTGTAACGTTACTTTTATCTGTAATGTCTAAATGTGTTACGCCGTTTTTGGCAGCCATGCGTTGAACGGCAACAACAGCGTAAGCCGTTTTTTTAAATCAATATTTCATTTTTTCGCCATGGCATTAGGCGTGTTCGAGATTGGCGAGGCAGACGCGGATCTGCGCAGTTTTTACTACGGCCTCGCCAAGCGCGTTGCATGACAGTTAGAATGTTGTCCGACTTGCTCTGGAAATCTGACGAGGCGAGGCGCGGAACTCGCATGGGAGCAAGCCACGCACAGCCTTCAGAGCGAGGCTCCACAGTGCCGCTCACCCGACTGCTCCACGCAAATCCATGATGGGGAACGACTTGCTATCCTTGCGCAAAGCGCCTATTGGCTCAGTAAAGTTGTCACCTGGTTGTCACCACCAGCCACGCCCACAAGAGGAAGTTATGGGACGTTTGATTGATTGATTAAACACTTTATTAACAGATTGCAGAATGGGTACAATACAGTACGGGTCCCGTCTACCCTCTATCAGATATATTTATTATTATTGGATACAGGAGTTTGGGTACCAAGAGCTTCCTCAAATAAAGTTATCATATCATCATGATAAACTTCAAGCTGTCAGACACCAAATTATTTTTATCAGAGTAATGAATGCTGTGTGAATGTCATAAAAATGGTGGTTCTCCCCAGGTTCCTTTATCTTTTTCAGAGCGTGCCTATTTTTTTGACTGCCTCTTTCTTTAACCTGTTCCCCCCCACGGGGTCGGTACCGACCCCTTTTTGACATTATTATCATATATTAATATTTTTATGAGTGATGCAATAAATTTGCGTTTTTTAAAATCAAACGTTTTCAAGTATTATTATCACTACTATGTCACAAATACATGTAGAATGTAAAACGTTAGGTTGGCAATAGTTTAGCAATAGGTTAAAAGTGAGTTTTTATCATTTTAAGGTTTTATTTTTCAGTCGCGTTTTTGATGCGGAACCGGAAATGGAAATGTTGAACCATGGGAATTGTAGTTGTTTTGCGGCCATTTTGAAGATCGCCTCGCCAGCTATCTGCCAGTGTCGGAGTTTCTCAAAACTACACTTCCTACACAAAGCTATGGACGTTCAAAGTTCGGCGTTCTGAAGCAATCATATCAATAATTGTTATGATTCGCGATAATAAGCTACAAAAGGTAACGTTTTTGACAAATATTGAAACGCAGTCAGTTTCTCCACACTATTGTAATCATGTAGGAAGAATCAGATCTGAAATTAGTTACAGAATGATTACACTGTGGGAGAAATAAAAAAGTACAGTCGATTACATTAAATAACTGTATATGTTATTACTAGGGATGTCCGATATTATCGGCCGACCGATATTATCGGCCGATATCGGCAATAAAATGTGATATCGGAAAATATCGGTAAAAATTTTCTTTTTTTTTTTTTTTTTTTTTTACGTTTATTTAGCCTTTATTTACCCAGGCAAGCAAGTAAGAACCAATTCTTATTTTATTTATTGTCAAAAGTATGCATGTTGGTTTAATTCAACAACAAGAGATATGTAATGTTAATTTTTACTTTTTTAATTATCATATTTTGCACAGATAATGCTTACATTTAGAAAGCCTTTTGAATGCATCCAGTGAAATTATTAATTACCTGAAATTATTCAGTTTTTTTGGGGGGAAACCATGCATATATCGGTATCGGTTGATATCGGTATCGGTATCGGTATCGAAATTAAGAGTTGGACAATATCGGAATATCGGTATCGGTAAAAAAGCCAATATCGAGCATCCCTAGTTATTACGCATGCCTGGTGATACTATATCCAAATTGAACTCGGCCATTTGAAAGATACTATATGTATATATATATATAAATGTGCGAATTGGCTATAATAAGGTAATGTATAAGCATATATTCTATAATAATATTTCAAATTGCATTGGTCCGGATGGGAGAATTCAGTACTGTATATACAAAACCTTCAATTTTATCATCTTCCCTTTATTAATTTCCTTAGATCTTTTGTACACATGATCTCAAGAGGGTACTGAATTAGCCCAGTGGCAGTTTTTTAAGTTTGGTCATTATTATCATGGTTTTATTCACTGTCAAAGATGAAAAGAAAAATCATAATTCATATTTTCCTTTGTTTCATCAGAATTTAAGCAAGCCTAGTAATAGACACAATATTTCTGACACTGAGAATACATTCATTGAGGTCCATAGATGTTCCTAGATACCAAGAATATGCAAATAGCCCTTGTAGAAGTGGAGCAATATTCCATTTACCTAGGTATACATTTTATGCAGATTTTCACCTGGGGTGGAACAGGTTAAACAGATAGACACTATACTTCTGCCATTTGTCTGGGGCTATAAAGCACATCGTATTTCAAAAGCACACTTGCAGAAGCCAAAGCATATGGGGGGGCTGGCCCTGCCGGTATTCCAGCACTACTACTGGGCTGCTAATGCAAGGGCCATGACCTTCTGGCAAGATTACTTCATAGGTGATGCTACAGTAGCCATGGACGCCCCCAGGTGGCTAGACATGGAGGCGCATGTGAACCTAAAAAGCTCTCTTCCTGCAATGTTATTTTCTAAGTGTGATACGATTAATAAAATGGCTCTCAACAATTTTATCCTTCGGAACTCACTGAGAATATTGAGTCAAATCAAAAAGGTTTTCAAAGTACCTTCAACCTCGGCATATGCTCCAATATGTGATAACCATAATTTTCCCCCTGGTCAATCTGATATTGTTTTTTCATTATGGAAGGGAAAGGGACTGGCCACTATTAAAGATCTATATGTTGATCGTCACTTTGCCTCATTTAACGAACTTAAGTCTAAGTTTAATCTCACAAGCTCACACTTCTTTCGTTACCTGCAGGTTAGAAATTATGTCCGCCGTAATATCCCAGACTTTGAGACATGTCCTGCTGACTACCAGTTTTATAATCTCATGAGCCGATCACCAGTTTCAAAACACCTGATATCTGATTTTGTTTCATATTTCTCTGTCCAATCTATGGCTTCCTCCGACCACATTAAAGATGTATGGTCCACAGAGCTTAGTATGGAAATCTCTGATGAGATGTGGGAGGAGGGACTTAGCAGGATACATAAATGTTCTATTAATGCCAGAGTCCAACTTATACAGTTTAAGGTCATTCACAGACTACATTACTCTAAAACCAAACTGCATAGAATCTATCCCTCTGTATCGCCTATCTGTGATCGTTGCATGTCCGCAGAGGGTAATCTTTCACATATGTTTTGGTTTTGTCCCAAGCTATTTAAGTACTGGGTAGATATTTTTGACTGGTATACCAAGGCGTACAAAAGAGAGATTGCCCCAGACTGCCTTCTAGCTTTACTTGGCTGTTCAGCTAACACTGCAGAATTACCTTACAATGAGCAGGAGGCCCTGATGTTTGGTATGGCTGTGGCCAAAAGAATTATCCTGAAGGAATGGAAAGACACGTCGTCTCCAAATTTTAAAAGGTGGCTCACTGAGATGGTCTCCTCTCTGCAGCTGGAAAGCATTCGTCACAGTAGGTCTGAGACCTTGAACAAATTTGAAATGATATGGGGTCCCTTTTTGGAATGCTTAGCTAGAACATAAGTGCTTCTCAATGTCCTCCTGTGTATTTTCTGTACTATGTATTGACAACACTGTATGTGTGTATATATATATGTATATATATATGTATGTGTATATATGTCAGAGAATCAGCCCCTTGCGTCCTTAGTGTATAGCATTTGACATGGTGTATGTTTGTTCATTGATGTGACAGTGTCTGGCAACATACTGTTTGTGTTCTTTTTATTTATTTTTTATTTTCTTTGTTTGTGATTTGTCTTGATGTATGTTTGTGAAACTATAAAAGCTGAAAATAAAATATTAAAAAAAAAAAAAAAAAAAAAAAAAAAAAAAAAAGTAATGAATGCTGTCGGAGTTTATATCAAAATAACAATATATCAACCCCCCTGAACAAATGGTGATTGCTTCTTCAAGTCGATTCTACAGACGGACTGTTTCTATCATCGGAATTAAATAATTATAATGATAATAAATACGACAATTACGTTTTGCATTTATAGTCATGACTCAATGAGCAATCTGAGCATTACCGCTCTATGTACAGTACTCCTCTAAGCAATCTGGCTCTCAGTTAACCCAATCGCTAGATAGATTAACGAATTCCATATAAATCTATAGTTCATTAACGATGCAGCAGCTGAGCTGATACTGTATCCCGCACACACAGACGTCGTCTGTTTTGCCTCGATATATAATTCTGTTTTGCCTCAATATACAGTAATATATATATATATATTGATGCAAAACAGAATTATTCAGCAGTGTGTGTGTTGTGTGTGCGTGGGCGCTGCGGTGGCCAGGAGCGTGCAACAAGATGGTATACATTATGGATTATGAATAGTATATTCCACTATAGCAGTATATGGTGTGCTGTACATTTGAATCTGATCCAATTTTGCACACCGCCATCGCATTATAATGAGCTGGACAGGTGTGTGTGTGTGGTAACGTGAACGCGTATCTGCCATGCGAGACTAGGCGAGAGGCTGTCGTCAAATCTGAAGTGTCCGACGTTCTGACTCCTCCCCCGGCTGCACTCGTCTACTCTAGTCTACTTTCGAGGCGAGCCAAAATCAATCTCGATCACGCCTATTCATAATTCATCCAGCCAACCTCCGGTGCTGCAGCGGGACCCTGAATGAGATTGCAACGCCTCAATACCGCTGCCTGGTGGATGGTCGGGCGAGTTACACTCAAAACCGGAAGTTGTGATCGGTGAGTCGAGGAAATTCCTCCGGCAGTAATATCTTGTTACGTGGGTCCAGACAAACACTGGCGTGCATATGGATCGCTTCCATAATGCAATAATCGATATGATTTTGCCGTTTATTGCGCCATACAAACCGGAAATGGATCTAGGCGATCGGCGTCAAATTGGGATCTTTTTCTTCCAGTCTCATCGGCAAACGGTAAGAGGACAGTAACGTTATTTTCAGCCCGATTGTGCGTTTCTTTGTTTGCAAACAGTCTGATCAATATATCAACCCATACTACATAAAGCCGTTACTGACGATAAAGGAATTATAGATGACCCCCACCCCCCCTTTCCTCCACGCATGATGAAGCATAATGTATACCGATCATATACATTTGAATTTTTTAATATAGCGTGTATAGGAAAGAAACGTCAATCGATAATCTATCATATGCGCTTGGGCCTATAACTAACGTTTTTGGAATTACAGCAGAAAAGCTTATAAACACTTATATTCAAGACGGTATTAACACTTTGATTGCCTAAGGCTAAATTCATGATATACCATAGGTTGCCAGCTCTATTTGTCTATGGAGAAATTCCCCTTCTTTGCAGGGCTATAACTTTTTAAATTCTATTGCTAAATTGCCATTATTAGGGCCCATTCAATGTCCTATATGTATTGTTCAGGGTGTATGAACGTTAAACTTTTTCATTCACATATTCATACTAAAATATGATCTAAAGTATAAGTATGTTTTCATCCCTTTCTGCAGCTTTCTCCAGAACGTGATTTATAGCCCCAAATGCATTATATTGATGATCAAATACAGTTTGATAGCAATCGGCGCGATATAAAAAAATCCAACTGGACGGACTTCTGGAAGTTACTACACGTCATCTGATGTTGACCGGATGGGCGAGGGGGCGTTTATAATTCCGTGGGCAGCGTTATACCATTCATCTAATGTGGGTCAAATGTTCATCAGATCAGTTGGTATAGAAGACATTGAAAAATAACGCTGAATCTTACCGTATCTTCCTCGCGCCGTTGGGCGATGAGCGTGGAGTATACATTTTCCTATTATGGGATGTTGGAATACCCGGTCCATTTCCAGGTTGTATAATGGTATATACGTCCAAATCATGTTGTTTATCGAGTTATTGGCAACGGATCGCTATGTATTGTGACGAGCTAGAGTGCCGGGACCTTTACCGAGTGCCCGGAAGTAATATGGGAGACAGCACATCGTCCAAGTAACTTCCTGTTAGGCGATTGCGCCGATCGGCCACCAGATGGCGCTCTTGAACCGCTAGAGGGTTCAGTGGGGCTTTTTGGTGGGTCTCAGGCCAGCGGATGGGAAATATGAATCCGATCACAGATTTTTGAAATATTGATATCAAAGACGAGTTACGGCGTCTTCGGCAACTTGAGCATGGCGGGGAAGGACGCCTAAACACGTCTTCCGGCAGTTAAAGTGTTAACACATTGTCCGCCATAGGTTATACCCATCAATATAGCCAGTCTGCCACCGTTGAAAGCCTATGGAGATGTTTACCTTCTTTGCAGGGCTATAACTTTTTTAATTGTATTGCTATATTGACATTACTATGGCCCATTCAACATCGATTATCTATCGTTCCGGACGTGGGAACGTTATATTTTTTCATTCATACATTGTTGTGTTAAAGAACTCAAGTTCAAGTTCTTTAATAGTTGTCATACAGAAGTACAGAATACTTTCATACAAAATGCTTCTTACTGTTACGCTCCAGAGACTGTGCTAGACAAGATGGTATCAAATAACATAATAACATAATATAGCATGAATTTAGAAGAAAAAAATGAGGTCACAGTGTTCGGTATAGACATATGTACAATGTTCTGAGTTACCATATAATATACAATACACAATACTATGCAGTGTACTAATGTACAGTACTATCTAGTGCAAAGCAGAAATGGGATGAGGTACAATTTTAGGTACAATTTACAGTAAGGTGTACGAGTTGTAGTGCAATCCTCCATCCATAAATATAAAGTGTGGGGAGTGGGTGCTACAGTGTGTTTGTTTAAAGTGGGTGTGTGCTATAAAGTGTGTGGAGTGGGTGCTACAGTGTGTTTGTTTAAAGTGAGTGTGTGCGTGTGGATGTGTGTGCTATGTGCGTTTGGTGGTTGTTGTTGTGTAGTGTTCATTCATTGTTCGTTTAGCACTCGTTGGTTGCTTGGTCGCAGTCTGCTTCGGGTCACTGTCCATCTGCACCGTGAAGCGCCGTCCAATGAGTTCTGAAGCATTTGGCTGAATATGAGCATATTATTGCCCGAAACACGTCAGAATTCATCCTGCTGCTTTTATCAGCAGTCACATCATCAATAAATACATGTGAACCAGTTCCATTGGCAGCCACACATACCCACCACCATGCTTCACTGATGAGGTGGTATGTTTTGGATCATGAGCAGTTCCTTTTCTTCTCCATACTCTTCTCTTACCATCATTCTGGTACTTGTTGATCTTGGTCTCATCTGTCCATAGGATGTTGTTCCAGAACTGTAAAGGCTGTATTACATGTTTTTCTGGCAAACTCTAATCTGGTCTTCCTGATTTTGAGGCTCACCAATGAAATTGTTGTAATTCCTAGACCGTTCACCTGATTTGAATGTAAATACCCTCAAATTAAAGCTGAACGTCTACACTAAAAGCACAACTTGATTGTTTCATTTAAAATCCACTGTGGTGGTGTACAGAGCCAAAATTATGAAATTTGTGTTGATGTCCAAATATTTATGGACCCGACCATGTAGGTGCATGCACGTGCGTGTGTGTAGGTGTGTGTGTGTTTATGTGCATGCACGTGTGTGTGTGTGTGTGTGTGTGTGTGTGTGTGTGTGTGTGTGTGTGTGTGTGTGTGTGTGTGTGTGTGTGTGTGCCCACCTCTGCAGTAGTCGTTAGGGTCTTCCTGCTCCTCATCATCAGAACCCAGGATCTCTTCATCCTGCTCTGGGAGAGGAGAATCTGCCTGGCCTGTCTGGGGGCCTCCACCACGCCCACCATGGGGCTCAGGCCTGGAGAACAGAGAGAGTGAGGGAGGGAGGGAGGGGATAGATAGAGAGAGGGAGGGAGGGGATAGAGAGGGAGGGAGGAGAGAGAGATGGGATAGAGGGAGGGAGGGATGAGGGAGGAGACAGAGAGGGAAGGATGAGAGAGGGAGGGATGAGAGAGAGGGAGGGGATAGAGTGTGAGGGATGAGAGAGAGGGAGGGATGAGAGATAGGGAGGAGAGAGAGGGAGGGATGAGAGATAGGAGAGAGATAGGGAGGAGAGAGATGGATGGATGAGAGATAGGAGAGAAAGAGAGGGAGGAGAGAGAGGGAGGGGATAGAGAGGGAGGAGAGAGAGGGAGGGGATAGAGAGGGAGGGAGGATAGAGATGGAGAGAGGAGAGATATGGAGGGAAGAAAGAGAGGGAGAAGAGCGGTTTGTTTAGAACACATGTTACCAACATGTACACCATTTATCAAAGTAGAGTTTTGGGGTTCATTCTTGTATTTCCTTTGTTTTTAAGATGAGTATTAAAAAAGGTCTCAGTTATCTGCTACTGTGTTCTGAGGGAAGCTAGCTCCACACACAGACACAATGCTACAGTGTTCTGAGGGAAGCTAGCTTTACACACACAGACATAATGCTACAGTGTTCTGAGGGAAGCTAGCTCCACACACACAGACATAATGCTACAGTGTTCTGAGGGAAGCTAGCTCCACACACAGACACAATGCTACAGTGTTCTGAGGGAAGCTAGCTCCACACACACAGACATAATGCTACAGTGTTCTGAGGGAAGCTAGCTCCACACACAAGACATAATGCTACAGTGTTCGGAGGGAAGCTAGCTCCACACACACAGACATAATGCTACAGTGTTCTGAGGGAAGCTAGATCCACACACACAGACACTCAGACATAATACTACTGTGTTATCAGGGAAGCTAGCCCCACACACACACACTCAGACATAATGCTACTGTGTTCTGGGGGAAGCTAGCTCCACACAGACACTCAGACATAATGCTACCGTATTCTGAGGGAAGCTAGCTACACACACACACACACACCACACACACAATGCTACTGTGTTCTGAGGGAAGCTAGCTCCACACACACACTCAGACATAATGCTACAGTATTCTGAGGGAAGCTAGCTTTACACACACACACACACATACTCAGACATAATGCTACTGTGTTCTGAGGGAAGCTAGCTCCACACACACACAGACACTCAGGACACAATGCTAATGTGGTCTGAGGGAAGCTAGCTCCACACACACACAGACACTCAGGACACAATGCTACTGTGTTCTCAGGGGAGCTAGCTCCACACACAGACACTCAAGACATAATGCTACTGTGTTCTGAGGGAAGCTAGCTCCACACACACATACTCAGACATAATGCTACTGTGTTCTGAGGGAAGCTAGCTCCACACACACACAGACACTCAGGACATCATGCTACTGTGTTCTCAGGGGAGCTATCTCCACACACAGACACTCAAGACATAATGCTACCGGCGTGTTCTCAGGGGTGGAGCTAGCTCCACACACAGACACACTGCCGATGCAGTCATAAACAATCACGGTATTACCGTCTTTAACACATTGGGCGCCGGGGGTTGTGCCCATTATTGTACCCAGTCTGCCACCGTTGAAAGCCTATGGAGATGTTTACCTTCTTTGCAGGGCTATAACTTTTTTAATTGTATTGCTATATTGACATTACTATGGCCCATTCAACATCGATTATCTATCGTTCCGGATGTGGGAACGTTATATTTTTTCTAGTGCTGTCAAACGATTAAAATATTTAACTCGATTAATCACATGATTGTCCATAGTTAACTCGCGATTAATCGCAAATTAATCGCATTTTTTTTTTTTTTTTTATACCTTAAACAGATCTTTTTCAAGTTCCAAGTTTTAATACTCTTATCAACATGCGAGTCAACAAATGCTTGCTTTGTGCAGCCATTTAACACAAAAGGATGACCCTCATGCATTGCAAATTTGCATCAAATTCAAAACAGAGTGATGCACAAAATAACTTAAAAGAAAATAATAATTTAAAACAATGAATAAAGTGTGCATGAAATAATAGGGGAAAGAAAACGTTAGGAACTTGTTACATTCACACACACAAGGGCTGATTAATCACACACCCCCCTCTCTCCCTCACACACACCCAGCTCTTTTTCTCTTTTGCCCCTTCCTCATCTCTCTCACCCCCCTCTCTCTCTATATCACACACACACACACACACACACTTCAGAAACAAACATAGTATCAATGAGAGCATCAATAATACACCTGAGTGAAGTCTAGTAAAAAAATGTTTTTTTATTTTTTTTAGTTAATCTTGAGTTAAAAAAATTAGTGGCATTAATAGAATCGGGAGTTAACGCGATATTAACGCGATATATTTGACAGCCTTAATTTTTTCATTCATACATTGTTGTGTTAATGATAAGTCAGTAACGGCTTTATTTAGTATGGGTTGATATATTGATCAGATGGTTTGCAGTGAAATGAATAAACAATCGGGCTGAAAATAACGTTAGTGTCCTCTTACCGTTCGCCGATGAGACTGGAGGAAAAAGATCCCAATTATTTGACACCGATCTCCTAGATCAATTTCCGGTTTGTATGGCGCAATAAACGCCGAAATCATATCGATTATTGCGTTTCAAAAGCGATCCAAAATGCACTAGAGTGTTTGTCTTGATCCACGTAACAAGATATGACTGCCGGAGGGATTTCCCAGACGCACCGACCGCCACTTCCGGTTTGACGTGAGTGTAACTCGCCCGACCATCCACCAGGCAGCGGTATTGATGCATTGCAATCTCAGACAGGGTGCCGCTGCAGTCTGGAGGGAAGCTGGATGAATTATGAATGCCATGGCGAAAAAAATGAAATGTTGACCCCAAAAACGATTTTCGCCGTTGTTGGCGTTCAACGCATGGCGTGCAATAACTGCGTACGCCGTTTTTGGCGACCAATGTGTTAATACTGCATCATCGTTGACAGGACCACAAGCCAATAACCTGTTTATTACAATCACCTGTTTATTTACAATCACTTGTTTGATTACAAATACCAGTTTCATTACAATCACCCGTTTGATTACAATCACCGGTTTAACTTCAATCCCATGTTTAATTGCAATCAGCCGTATGTGATTGAATACCATGAAATCCCCTTCATATACTGACATATTAGTGTTGTCACGATACTGGAATTTCTAACTTCGATACGATACCTTGAAAAGTATCGAGATTCGATACCATGGGGAAAAGATTTTAATCTTAAAATGTAAATGTCTTTATAAATAAAAAAAATAAATAGCTTTTGTTGCTGGTCGATTCTCCTCACCTTCTCTCTGGTATTATAAGAGAAGATAAATATAACACTTTTAAAACCCTTTGTTTTAGGGCTGGGCGATATGGCCTAAAAATAAAATCTCAGATTATATAAAAAAAAAATTATCCGATTTACGATTTTAATCGATTTTTTTCCGCTTGAAAAATATAAATCCTTCAAATAACCTTTGTTTTTATTTGACACAAAAATATCAAACCAAGATGAATTTCCCTATTGGGATTGAAGTGCAAACCTAACTTTCACCAAACTTCATTAAAAAAAATGAAAAATTATATATATATAAAAGGTTACTCTTGATAAAACAAAGATGAATGTCCCTATTGGGATTAATAGTGCAATAACTTGCTTTTTCACCAAACTTCACTTAAAACAAATAAAAGGTGCCTATTGATCATCAAACAAGAATTAATTTCCCTATTGGGATTAATAAAGTGCAAATCTAACTTTCACCAAACATCACTTTTTGTAAAATAAAAGGTGACTCTTAAAATATATATTATATATATATATATATATATATATATATATAGAGAGAGAGAGAGAGAAAATCGATAGTGCAGAAAGTATCGATATTGCGGGAAATTAGTATTGAAACTGTTTTAAATATTGAGAATCGATATGTATCGAAAAATCGATATTTTTGACAACACTAATATAGGCGAGAACAGATATTACCATCTACATATGACCAGTTATGTGCTTGGGCCTAACAAAATTAATAGTTGGTTTCAGGTTGGTTGTCAGTTTGGCCATGGGTAGGTAGGGAATTTATTTTATTTTATTCTTTCCCACGGCGACTATGGATAGGGAATTTCTTTATTTAATTAAAATGTTCACAACAACATGGATGCATGTACTCTGCCAGCATGTTTAATATCCATAATACTAAATGTTTGACTAAGATTTCTATGAAACTTTATTATAAAAAAAAAAAAAAAAAAAAAAAAAAAATTATAATTTTTTCTAAAAACTCATAAAATATATTGGGTCGCACCTAAATCGGCAGGGTCGGTCGGCAACCTGAAACCAACTATTAATTTTGTTAGGCCTTATAATAAGCATGTATGTATGTACTGCATTTCATGACAATTTGTTGTAGTCAGTCACTCTAACTAACACAGTGGAGACACACACACACACAGTCCCCATAGACACTCAAGACACTGGCGTCCTCTGAAGGTCAGAGAAACAGAACAGCATAGAAGCCAAGAGAGGAAAGCAGAGTGGAGGACTGTTCTGGTTTGAAAAGCTGCGACAGAGATGGACATTCTCACACCCCTCCCTCCCCCCATCTCTCTCTTCATCTCCCTCCTTCCCCCCTTCTCCCTCTTAATCTCCCGATTCATCCCCCCCTCCGTCTCTTCACTTGGGCATTCTAGCTGTTGAGGAAGAACAGCTACTCTGTTGCTGCCTGTATTATAGAGCCAGACAGTAGACTCTACTGTATTATAGAGCCAGACAGTAGACTCTACTGTATTAGAGAGCCAGACAGTAGACTCTACTGTATTATAGAGCCAGACAGTAGACTCTACTGTATTATAGAGCCAGACAGAGTACTCTGCTGTATTATAGAGCCAGACAGTAGACTCTACTGTATTATAGAGCCAGACAGTAGACTCTACTGTATTATAGAGCCAGGCAGTAGACTTTACTGTATTATAGAGCCAGGCAGTAGACTCTACTGTATTATAGAGCCAGGCAGTAGACTCTACTGTATTATAGAGCCAGACAGTAGACTACTGTATTATAGAGCCAGACAGTAGACTATACTGTATTATAGAGCCAGACAGTAGACTCTACTGTATTATAGAGCCAGACAGTAGACTCTACTGTATTATAGAGGAGAGTAGATTATGCTGTATTATAGAACCAGACAGTAGAAATAATCATTTAATTAATAATAATAATAATAATAATAATAATAATTATGGAGCCCGATGCTGAACGAGGTACATGGTTTTACAGCAAACACCAGTGCAGAAGGACGACTCGGAGAAAGAAACCCATGATGGGAAATTAACTGAATTTATATAGCAGCTTTTCTCCAAAGCACTTTACGACTTGTGCTTCACATGATTCCCCTATTCAGTCACACACAGACGGCAGAGGGGACCACGCAAGATGCCAACCTGCTCATCGGGAGCGGTTAAGTGTCTCGCTCAAGTACACTTTGGCATGCTTCCGGGAGCGGGAATCAAGCCGGGAACATTCAGAGTTCAGATTACGAGACGACCGCTCTACCTCCTGAGCCACTGTTGCCGGCATCTTAACACATTAACTGCCACGCTTATATCCATCGATGTTTGATCTCTGCCAGCACTGTAAGTCTATGGAGATGTTCACCTTCTTTGCAGGGCTATAACTTTTTAAATTGTATTGCTAAATTGACATTACTATGGCCCATTCAACATCGATTATCTATCGTTCAGGATGTAGGAACGTTTTACTTTTTCATTCATACGAAAATACCGTCTAGAGTATAAATATGTTTTTATCGTTTTCTGCAGTAATTCCTAGAACGTGAGATAGGCATAAATGCATATATTAGATTATCAAATGCCGTTTGATAACGATCTACGCTATATTAAAAATTTCAACTGTACATGGTCCTAAACGTTATGACTGATCATGCGCGGGTGAACGGGGGGGGGTCGTTTATAATTCAGTGATAGTCGTTAAATGCTTCATGTAGTATGGGTGATATATAGATCAGAGCAGTTTGTATGGATCATAATAATCAAAAACGCTGAAACTCACGGCAGCTTCCTCTTAGCGATGGGGGATGATACTGGAGCAAACAGATCCCAGTTATGTGGTGGGGATCGAGGCGATCCATTTCCGGTTTGTATAATACTAATATACACCCAAATCATGTCGACTATTGAGTTATGGCAACGATCCATATCCACGGTGTGTGTCTTGAGTCCCGCGACGATAAACGAGTGGCCGGACGGATTTAGGGGACGGACCGAGCTCCAACGGGCATATCCGGTTTGGCAACTCGCCGATCAGCCACCAGGTGGCAGTATTGAAGCGTTGCAGAGTTGTGCTGGCTCAGACAGCATCAGACCAGCCTCCGTGATGGAAATATGAATACCAATGGCGAAAATATGAAATATGATCAGAATAACGTCGTACGCAGTGATCTGGCAGAATTCGCATGAACTTGAAACACGTCGTAAGCCGTTTCCGGCGGATAAAGTGTTAAGATACAGAGGCGGCTCAGAATAAGCGACACATTGTCTAAAGATACAGAAGTATCTAAATAAAATACCCGGATGACTAATTAAATAAAATACATTTAATTTTAAGCAACTTTATTCTTTACCAAATGAGGTACCGGTCCGCGACAGTCCATACTCCGTTATGTGCAAGCAACGCAAGTCTGTCTGACTTGCGGAGCGAGCACTGGAGTAGATGCAGACCGTTGGAAGGAGTTGGATGGGACCCACTTGGAAGCCTACATTGTGTTGCTAATTTTAGCAGGAGTGTACAAATCAAAAGGAGAAGCAACAGCAAGCCTTTGGAAAAACTCGGTACAATTAAACACTATGCAACGACCACTAGGGATGGGTACCGAATTCGGTACTTTTGAGGCACCGAACCGAAACACGTCGGTACTACCAAGTATCGAATCATGTGAGAAACCGAAAAAAAAAAAAAAAAAAAAAAAAAAAAAATGTTTACTTTTTTCTTTTCATGTCAACGTTCACACGCACAATATATGCTTACCTAGGATTTGAATTGATTCAACAACAAAGCAGTCGGAGCAATGACAAGCCGAAAACTGTCGAAATTGTAGTTATTTGAAGTTTGGATTTTTGTTTTTACGACTGAGGTAGGTAAATTAAATTTCTTGAGACTAAAGTACCGAAAAAAGGTACCGTTGGGTACCGGTATCGATTCACAGGTACCGGTACCGGTTCAAATGTGAAAGGTACCCATCCCTAACGACCACTGCAAACGTTGAGTGAATCGTCAAGTAACGTTAACGTCATTGCTACTGCTGTGACTTAGCTGCTGTAGTCTACCGGTCACAAGGTATGAAGGTAGTCAAAATCCATACCGTAGCGCAAATTCATACCGTTTATACCGTCCACCCCTAAAGTACATCAGCAGCGGGGTTAAATACATACAGTGTTGGATTCTCAGTACATCAGACTCGGAGGCCAACAGGGGGGTTAAATACATACAGTATTGGATTCTCAGTACATAAGACTCCAGAGGCCAGATTGAATACATTAAGCTTCTTTCACTGGCCAAGGTTACTTTGATGTTCTTTGCTAGAGAATTCAGTGGGATTAGCTCTTCTTGTTAATCAATTGGAGTTCCATCCTAATTAAGCCCACTTACGGAAGGGCCTTTAGTGCCATCTGACCAAGTCTGAATGCATCTCCCTACCTGAGGTCTTGACATCTACTAGAGCTGGGTCATTTATTTAATTTCAATTACGATGTAGGATCCCCATGCCACGTTGCTCTAATTTTGTCTCGTGTTGTAAATGCAGTGCACCCTTCCTTCACAGCTGTGCGCTCTGCGTTGTGTTAATTAACCTCTTAAGCCCTAGCCATATTTTCAGAAAATTCACCTAAAAGTACATACCCAAGAAAATGGAAGATTGCTCCACCAGGTCATGGATAATCGATTTTTCAGCCAGCTTCTCTAGCATGCATAAGTACACTATCGATAATCTAGCGTTTATTTGAAAACTATTCATAAATAGGCCAAAAAATGTCAACGTGTTTTGTGTATTCCACTAAAGGGCTATTATCGCAGACTTTTCTGGAATTCTCCAAAATCTCCAAAACTATACTCATATTCAAAACGGTATAAAACGGAAATGTACTGATGAAAAAAACAATACATTTCGTACATGTGTACTGCAAGCAAGTCATTGATAAACAACAGGTGTATTAGACACAGCCATAATTTAAGATAGTTTAATGGCTCGCAAATGTGCTCGTCCTCCCATTGATTAATGTGCATCCAAGCGATAAATCGTCATATCCAGCTGGCAACCAATGTGTTAATATCGGGTATCGGCCACAATTTTCACATCGGTGCATCACTACCATTTATATTATATTATATTTGATGCTGCTACGGTCGAGGAACCACAACAAAGCTAATACTTCTTTTTTGCTGTAAAGTGTACAGAATGATGCGACAACAAAAGGAATCTGAAACAAGTCCTTTCACATGTAACCCCATCTGCATCGCTAATCTGCTTCCAACATGCTGCCGAGATACTCAACCTGACCATGTGTTTGATCGGCTCTGCCAGCAACAGTTTTACTACAGTACATTTTTTAATTCATCATATGTTCTACTCTATACTATTAGAGTACTACCATTATGTTTTCTATCATCTGTTCTGCCCCTCCCCCTCGCTGCTATGACACCTTACTTTCCCCAAGGAGATGAATAAAGGTCACTTGACTTGAGATACAGACATGTTTTATTGTCCATGGAAGCAACCTCCTCATGTGATACGATGCCACGGCTTTGAAGCCTGAACTGAAGAGTTCAATATGAACCTCGTCTGGGACAGATGCCGGGACAGACTGTGGACACTAAGAGAGAGGGGGGCAGACTGTGGACACTAGAGAGAGGGGGGGGGGGGCAGACTGGACACTAGAGAGAGGGGGGGCAAGCTGTGGACACTAGAGAGGGGGGGGGGGCAGACTGTGGACACTAGAGAGAGGGGGGGGGGCAGACTGGACACTAGAGAGAGGGGGGGGCAAGCTGTGGACACTAGAGAGGGGGGGGGCAGACTGTGGACACTAGAGAGAGGGGGGGGGCAGACTGTGGACACTAGAGAGAGGGGGGGGCAGACTGTGGACACTAGAGGGGGGGGGGCAGACTGTGGACACTAGAGAGAGGGGGGGTCAACAGTTGGCTGTTCTTTCCTTTTCTGGTAGCGACTAGTTTCAGCAGTCTCAGCTCTCCAGAGGACCGCTACACACGCACACACAGACAGCATTTCTCTGTACACACACAGCATTGCTCCGTCCACACACACAGCATTTCTCTGTACACACTACACACAACATTGCTGTGTACAGACAACACTACCAGTCACGTTCTATGTATACAACACACACACACACTTGACTCTTCTGACTCACTGTGTGTGTGTGTGTGTGTGTGTGTGTGAGTATGTGTGACTGCGTTGAGTACTTGAGAACACACACATACACAACACAGGGTACGGCAGTGATATTTATCAGTACAATCTCCTTCCAATTACTGTGCTGCCGGCTGCTCTAAGCCTTCTAAGTAGCACTTCAAAAGGATTCTATCTCTCCATCAGAAGGATTCTCTCCATCTTATTCCATCTCTCTCATATATCCATGTCTCTCCCCCGCTTTATCTTCCGTCTCTTACCACCTCTCTCTCTCCCTCTCTTATCAGGGGCGACAGTGGCTCGGGGAGGTAGAGCAGTCGTCTGGAAATACGGAGGTTCCCGGTTCGATTGCCGCTCCTCCCGGGCAGCGTGTCGATGTGTCCTTGAGCAAGACACTTAACCCCTAATTGCTCCCGATGAGCCGGTTGGCACCTTGCATGTTTGCCTCCGCCGTCGGTGTGTGAATGTGTGAGTGAATGGGTGAAAATGTGAGTAACAAATTGTAAAGCACTTTGGATAAAAGGGCTATATAAAAAAGCAGCCATATACCATGTATCGGTAACTCTCTCTTATCCATCACTATCTTCCTCTCAGTCTCTCTCCCTCTTATCCATCACTATGTCTCTTCCTCTCAGTCCCTCTCTCCCTCTCTTATCCGTCACCATGTCTCTTCCTCAGTCTTTTACCACCTCTCTCTCCCGCTCTCATCCGTAACTCTCTTCCTCAGTCTCTCTCCTTCTCTTATATGCCACTATGTCTCACTCTTTTCCCCTCAGTCTCCATCTCCCTCTCTTATCCGTCACTATGTCTCTTCCTCTCCATCGCTCTTCCTCGCTTATCCGTCAGTTTATTCCTCCGTCTCTCTCTCCCTCTCTTATCCATCACTCTCTTCCTCTCAGTCTCTCTCCATCTCTTAATCCGTCACTATGCATCTTCCTCTCAGTCACTCTCCCTCTCTTATCCATCGCTATGTCTCTTCATCTCCGTCTCACTCTCTCCCTCCCTCCCTCCCTCCCTCGTCAGTCACTCTCTTCCTCTCCCTCTTGTATCAATCACTCTCTCTTCCTCCCCATATATCTCCCTCTCATATCAGTCACCGTCTCTCTTTCTCCCTCTACCCGTAGTCCCGTACGTCTGTGTCTCTCAGACAAACACCCGTTTTGAAACTAAACATAACTCGGGCTAACGAGAGACCCAGAGAGTGGGCTGAGCTGAGCCCCAGTGAGTGGATGAGGTGGAGAGCTGGTGGTTTACCTGAGGGGCTTTAGAGGCAGAATTAACAGCAGCCGAACAACAGAAATGCCAGTGTCATGTTTGTGGTTCACTCTAGTGGTTGGGTTTCAACCACTTCCATGTCAAGACCCCCCCCCCCCCCCCCCCCCAAGATGATACACATCCGGCTGCGGGACGCCGTTTGATGAGATCATATCTCCGGGACCCTCGTTTCATAGGATCTAGCCCAGGATACCCATAATGGTCTCTACTGTAAGTGGGGAGATGACGGTGAGAGTGAAACCTATAATATAAGAATTAAGTCATTCTTATACATTCCGTCATCGGGGCCAACTTGTAGTAGATTAATAGTGACATTAAAACTAGGGATGCCGCAATCGATTGGCCAGTGATCGGTATCGGCCGATGTTCAGTATAAATATGAGATTGGGGAATTCCGATAATGCTTTCTAGTCGCCGATTGCGAAAACAGATCAATGACGCAAAAAACATGAGCCAATTATCAGCGGAGTTGGTATCATTGTCGCATGCTAACTAACCTAAAATATGTTGGCCGTGTGTAACCATTACAAAGTGTCTGAGACATATGGAACAAATGCCATCTGCAATGTATGCCAGGCAGGGCTCTACAGTACGACCATATTGCTCGCATATGCCCCTAGAAATATGTGTGTGCGAACCGGAAAAATCAATAGATTACAGCCTCAGTCGTGCTTTTTTTTTTTTTTTTTAGCAGATAAATCGTTAAAAAACTACAAGACCCACATTGCACTCAAGCCAACGATCCAATCACAGTAGAGTGGCGTGACTGGTTTCAAGGGAAATAAAGGAAATGACCAATCGGAAGCTCTCATTTGCTTGTTTACTTCCTGAAAGTCCGCCATTGCTCATTTTTTAGAAGAGCAACACTAGCCAAAACATAAGCATTGTATGCATAAAAGGGACAAAAGCTAAAGTTAAGTGACTGTTACTTTTGTAGCAGTAGTTTGATTTGATAGTTTATTTGATAGTTTATTTGATAGGGACAGCACATGTTAATGAACATCAAGTACAAAATGTAAACATGCAGGGTTGTAGCAAGAGCTAATTTACACCAGGAGACAGCAAAACTCTTTCAATAAATAAATAGCCTGCTTAGGGTAAAAGCATTGTGACAATCAATGATAAAAAACAACAATAAAAACAACAAGTTACATAAACTAAATCAGATTAAAAATAATCACAGTTCTGGTTTGCCTTAACACTTTCAGAGCCCTTGCTTAACCTTGATTTACCGGTTGAATGCCCACCATCCACTTCAATGTTAGTGTTAAAAACGCCTAATCTATGTTTTAAATTATGGCTATGTGTCTAATCTGCCCGTCGCTTATCAATGACTCGTTTTCCAGTCAACATTGTCGAAGCGGATTGTTTTTTAATCAGTTCATTTTCGTTTTATAGCATTTTGAAAAGCCCTCGTTTAAGGAAAATATAAAGATTCCATGATAAAAGACGTTTACTGGAATATTCTAGAATACACAAAAACTGTCATTTTTCTAAGCGACTGACCTGCAGTTACACAGGGATAGACAATAGGGGGCGCTTTTTTCCATTCTGAGCTGCTGGAGGAGCTGCTGTACCAACGGGAGACTCGGTTGATGAAATATGAAATCAGATCGCTAATAAACAAATTAAACTATATTTGTCGTCGTGGGCACTCAGTGGGGGGCCTAATAAAACGAGATAAGTCGTCCGTGGCACTGAAAGTGTTAAGATGCAGTTTAAGATGGGTCTTGAACATGGAGTATGTGGGGCACTCTCTAATCACAACTGGTAGGCTATTCCAGTAGTTACCACCTTTAACAGAGAACACAGTTTTAGCAAAGGTAGTATACCGAAAAGACACCTTACAGTCCCCTCTACTGATCGCCCTGGTGGTAATGCCAGTGTCTCCTTTTTGTTTAATGTCACTGCCTTTTTTTATTAGGCCTAGTTGTTGGCTACAACTTTGCCACAGTAGGAATTAATCACTAGTTCAAATGTCTGTGCCCCATTCCCGTTTGCACACGCAGATACACACACAGTGGGCCAGTGACTTTGGTGGTATATGCTATTGCACAGATGTGTGTCCCGTTCCCGTTTGCACATGCACGCACAGTACAAATATACATTTATTTTTGAAAAAAATAATAAACTCTTGTTACTTGAAATATTTTCACTGTGCTCCTAAATATTTTTGTGTGCTCCTAAATTTCTTTGTGTGCTCCTAAATTTTTTCATTTAGGAGCACATGTGCTCCTTGGGAAAAAGGTTAGCGTAGAGCCCTGATGCCAGGATAAAATACCTCATGGGGGAAGCAATGTAAAAAGTTTCAACACAACAAATTTAATAAGACACTTGAAGTCCCATCACCCAGAGGAGCATGGAGAGGTCGTTAAGCTTACCGCGGAGAGTAAAACGAAAAAGGCAGAGAAAGAACCAAAACGGCCGCTGACGCATACCACTTTAGAGAGCACGGTCCGTGCGTATAACCATGATAGTCAGAACGTTTCTATAAGTTTAATATGCTATGCACTAGGGCTGACCTTCAAAGCTTTTTTTGGCAATTGAAGCTTCGGGGCCGAGCTTCGATTTAAATTAGAAGCTTCGAAAAAAATAAAAATAAAACATTTATATTTTTTAATATATATATATTATTTTTTTGTTTTTTTTAAACTTTGATTTTTTTAATGTTCGAAGCTTGTGCCATCGAACGAAGCTTCGAAGTATTTAAGACAGCCCTACTATGCACTGTTGTGAGCGTGTTGTTCGAATGCAATATGTTGCTGCTGTATAAATAAACCCTTTGAGCAAACTAATGCAATACTTATTGTTTGGTAAATTTGGTATTTTTTGTTACAATTGATCGATTAATTGCTCGTTAACGTTATCATCAATGATCGAGTCAGGAAAGTGCTTACAATTTGCAACCCTAAGCCAGACACACCTCTATTCTAAAATTATATTTGGGCAATAGTGGATATAATGACATGGTCTCTTTGACTGTTGAACCCACCCGTCCATCATGGGATTAATACAATGCCATTGTCAACAACAACACACGCATACATTCTAAAATGGACTACATTTGATTTCCTATAGATATTAGCAAACATGACAACATGTAACACACTTTGCTCCGATCTGTTCCTTAGCAACGGAACTCCACTGAAACAGGTCATACTGTACCACACTCCTACGCAGAGAGTTGGATGACGTTTCACTATCAAAACATATCCAAAGTTGTACTCACCGGTACAACTTTTCACCTCAACATAATGGAATAAATAATATTATATTAAATGTTCGCCCTAGTCTTTGAGTCAACTAAACACGAAACAGAAAAGGAAATATATTTAACTTCATGGCGTCTATGCAGCCATCTAGTCATCAAGGTCTGGTCTATTCCCAAAGAAAAGATTGTCCCGTTTACCTTTCCATTAATCGTGTCACTGGGTAACTCGGAAAAATCTTCATGCAAGCTTAATATTTGGTTATTTATGATTCCATGTATAATATTAAATTTTCTCTCAAACAAACGTGGTCACGGCGGTCAGTGTATGATCACAGCTTAGGTAGAGGCGTCGAGTGGGCTCTGTGTGATTATATACTGTAGCAGACCTTTCGGAAAACAATATCTCTAATCATGGGAACCGGGACACGTTTGACATGCTAGGAGTGAAAAAGACCTTTATAACCTTCAAGATCAAAACACAAATCACTCGCTCGCTCTCTCTCTCTCCACACCTCTCAGTCCATCTCTTTCTCCCTCTCTATCTCTGTCCATCTGTTGGTCTCCCTCTGTTGGTATCTCTCTTTCTCTCCGATTGCTGTACATCTTGACAGTTCAATACAGACACACAGTACACACCCACCCCCCCCACCCACACAAAAGGGTAATTGGAGAACATGCACCGCCACTCAAGACGCCCAGAGCCACCCAGACTGAATCACCTGTCAGACCGCCCTGCCATGTGGAAGCAGACGACCAGAGTCTTACCTGCAGGATGCACGGAGGCCCATGAGGACAGAGGAGAGTGCAGGTGTGTGCTAGAGACCCTCTCCCTCCATCCACAAGGAGAAAGAGAAGGATGAGAGGAGGGGAGAAGGAGGAGTGAAAAGTGTAGGAGCTCGGTGAAGGAGGTGAAAGAAAAGCAGAGGTTTCCGGAAAGAGGGAAAAAGAAGGAGAATAAATGATGGGGAGTCAGAGGAGAAAAGGATGAGAAGAGTAGGAGAAGAGCAGTGAAGAAGAGAAGAGGAAGGAGGAGAGAGAGAACTGTAAAGAGCGTCTCTGCTGCAAGCTGAGCAGCACAGAGCCTCTCTCTCTCTCTCTCACACATGGACTCTGCCTCGCTCTCCCTCTCATTCACTCGCTGACCGAGAACTCTCCTTGGCTGTCGTCAGGACCGGGGCCCCTCCCCCTTCTCTGATAGCCCAGACATGATTGGCTGCCGTGGCCCCGCACTGCATTGCAGGTGAAGGACGACAGCGATTCCCCTCTCCTCTCCTCCTCAGACCAAAACAACGCAATCCCTCCCTCTCCCTCATTCTCATCACTCCATTCCTCATCTCATTACAGCTTAGCAGCCCGACTCTCTCGGTCACAGTCACGCCGTCTGTGTAACCCGTCAGATCAGCGTTCTCTTCAGGCTCCTCCCTGTTCTCGCCAGGCTCCTCCCTATCCAGGTTCCTCCCTATCCAGGATCCTCCCTCTCGCCAGGCTCCTCCCTCTCTCCAGGCTCCTCCCGGTTCTCCCCAGGCTCCTCCCTATACAGGCCCCTCCCCGTTCTCTCCAGGCTCCTCCCGTTCTCCCCAGGCTCATCCCTATTCTCTTCAGGCTCCTCCCCGTTCTCCCCAGGCTCATCCCTGTTCTCCCCAGGCTCCTCCCCGTTCTCTCCAGGCTCATCCCTGTTCTCCCCAGGCTCCTCCCTATTCTCTTCATGCTCCTCCCCGTTCTCTCCAGGCTCATCCCTGTTCTCCACAGGCTCCTCCCTATACAGGCCCCTCCCATGTTCTCCCCAGGCTCATCCCTGTTCTCCACAGGCTCCTCCCTCTTCAGGATCCTCCCTATACATGCCCCTCCCTGGTCTCTCCAGGCTCCTCCCTGTTCTCCCCAGGCTCCTCCCTGTTCTCTGCAGGCTCCTCCCTATTATATCCAGGCTCCTCCTTGTTCTGCCCAGGCGCCTCCCTGTCATCTACAGGATCCTCCCTGTTCTCTCCAGGCTCCTCCCTGTTATCTCCAGGCTCCTCCCCGTTCTATACAGGCTCCTCCCCGTTCTCTCCAGGCGCCTCACCGTTCTCTGCAGGCTCATCCATGTTCTCTCCAGGCTCCTCCCTGTTATCTCCAGGCTCATCCCCGTTCTCTCCAGGCGCCTCACCGTTCTCTGCAGGCTCATCCATGTTCTCTGCAGGCTCCTCCCGTTCTCCCCAGGCTCCTCCCCGTTCTCTGCAGGCTCCTCCCCGTTCTCTGCAGGCTCATCAATGTTCTCTCCAGGCTCCTCCCTGTCCTCTACAGGCCCCTCCCTGTTCTCCCCAGGCCCCTCCCTGTTATCTGCAGGCTCCTCCATCAGGCTCCTCCATGTTCTCTCCAGGCTCCTCCCTGTCCTCTACAGGCCCCTCCCTGTTCTCCCCAGGCCCCTCCCTGTTCTCTGCAGGCTCCTCCCTGTTATCTGCAGGCTCCTCCATCAGGCTCCTCCATGTTCTATCCAGGCGCCTCCCTGTTCTATCCAGGCTCCTCCCAGTTCTCTGCAGCTCCTCCCTGTTATCTACAGGCTCCTCCCGGCATGCTGAAGTGTCCAGGAAGTAGGGGCCGACTTATTATGTTCCTGGATGGAACCATTCATTCATTATTCATTCATTCATTCATCCATCCAACCTTTATTTATATGCAATAAATCATTGAGCCCCCCTCGTTTCCAGTCAACGTCCGTCTCTGCCAGCCCCGTGTCCGTTGTTATGAAGGGACAGAGAAGTTCGGAGAGGGTGAACTTTGGGAACCGACGGATAACGTTACCATCTGCAAAGCCATTGCTTCTGCAAAAGGCACGGTTATGCTACGTTAGGTTCCAATTTAAAAAGGCACGATTAGGCTACGTTAGGTTCCAAAGGATTTGTAATTAATAATCTAATTAATCGCATTTTAATTGCATAACCATTTTATGCCTGATATTCTATAATCATATTTCAAATTGCATGTGTCCGGATGGCAGAATTCAGTACTGTATCTACAACACCTTCTGTTTAATCATCTTCCATCTATTAATTTGCTTAGATTAGTCAGGTCTGGTCAATTTGAGCATGGTGTTCTCATTTGGTTCATTACAATTTGCTCAAGCCTAGTAACAGACACAGTATTTCTGACACTGGGAATACATTCCCTGAGATCCATAGATGTCCCTAGAATCAGATACCAAGAACATGCAAATGGACCATATTATAAAAAAAGGCTGTAAATGTGTATTCTACGTTCTTATGGAATGAATGAGATAAAAAAGAAACGGTATTAAAAAAAAAAAAAAAAAAAAAAAAAAAAAGTAATTAATGTTGAGTTAATTTTCATAACGCGATAATTTGCTGTCTAATTAATTCATCTAAATAACGCGATAAACTGACAGCCCTAGTTTTTTTATTAGTGTAATCTAATTTAGAGGAACATATTTTTTTATTAGTGTAGTCCAATTTATTTTCCCAAGTCTGAATCAATAGTACAGACCGCGTTGCTTGCCGTTGACATGGTTACATGAAGTGCTGACTACAGCTCCCCCGTCACTCACGACACAGCGGCCCTGGGAATAATTCATATCCGTGGCATGTTGCTCAATTACCGCCCGGCTCGACTGCGCTGACTCTGCACACCAACACGGAGCAACACAGGCCATCAATAACGGTTCCTTGTCGGGAGCTCCATTCATGATGAGTGTCGTGTTGGAATCTAACAGAACTGCATAGTATTGTTACACCCTCATCCCACCTCACACACACACCTGCGTTTTCATTTGTACCAGATAGGCCTAAAGGCCGCCACAGAGTCGGGCGGAGGTCCGCAAGGCACGTCCAGAGCGAAGCTCAAAATCCCTAACGTGCGGATGTCCGCGCACCGGTGTCACACAAAAGGCTGCTCGGCATGTTGGTTGACATCGACCTGCATTATATGTAGTAAACGTGCATGAGAAATGTAGGAAATTGGTATGCGGTGGTACGCTCAACTGTGACACCTCAAACAACTGCGGACATGCCACACGGAGTCCGGTCACAGTACTCCCGACTCTGTGGCGGCCATAAGTTGTTATTTATTTGCACTTTGAAAGAACGACTAATAACACGTACAAAATGCAATGCCGGAGGCAAACAGTCATGAAGAATAAAACAATACAAGGTGAAAACTAAATATTTTCAATAATAAATACAATTATTTCAATAACCAAGCAGGGGGAGAATTGTATAGCATGGAATCCGAGGTGGAATCTTTCCTCAAAGTACAGGAATGATCTTCCTGACGAGCTTGGCGAGATCACACTGACAATCCATCATGTTGGGCCTCAAGTTAGGCGCTTGTGTCCCGACCTGCGACCCTGCGGTGGTTTGGACCAATCGGTGTGCTTTGAGGAGCTACCGGCGGCTACGGGGAAAGACACTCCGTTATGTATAGTATATAGTGCCGACCCTCTTTCAAACCGTTTCAGGTTACGGGAATGGCCGATTATAAATGATAAATGGTGCATTTATAGAGCTTTTATCCAAAGTGCTTTACAATTTGTTCCTCACATTTTACCCATTCACTCACACACCGATGGCAACCATGCAAGATGCCAACCTGCACATCGGGAGCAATTAGGGGTTAAGCGTCTTGCTCAAGGACACTTGAGCGGGAACAAACCGGGAACCTTCAGACTACCAGACGACCGCTCTACCTCCTGAACCACTGTCGCCCCCTTTGCAATTAGGCCTACTGTGATTTGATGGATATTCCCAGATACCACTACAAACTAAGAACTTAGGACACAGACATACTGCAGTAATAGAAATAAATCAGTAATACAGACAAGGTCAGACTATATTTCATTTGTCATAGAATGACAAACACAAACGTTATAATTATCTGATCTCCAGACGCCCACACAGCAGTGAACATTTAAAAAAACAAGGTTACACTTACTGTACACTTAACACTTTGACTGCCAGGGGGCGTCTTTAGACGTCTTTGCTGGCGATGCTAAAGTTGCCGGGGGACGCTTTACGTCGTCTTTATATCAATATTTCAAAAATCTGCGATCTGATCCATAATGTCCCTCCGCTGGCCTGAGACACAAGTGTGATCTCCTCTCAATCCTCTAGCGGTTCAAGACCGCCATCTGGTGGCCGATCGGCAGATCGAAACCGGATGTCAACCTTTAACCCGGTAGGACTCACTCCATATGGGGTCCGGGCACTCGCTAATGTTAGAGAGACTCCGTCTTCACACAGTGAACATCGATCGCTGCAAATAACTCGAAAAAACAACATGATTTGGACGTATATATTATTATACAACCTGGAAATGGACCGACTATTTCAACATCCCATAATGGAAAACTGTCTACCCCACGCTGATCGCCCAACGGCCCGCGGAGACTGGGGTGAGTTTTAGCGTGTAATATTACCGTGTTCGACACTAACTGCTATGATGAACATTTGACCCACATTAGATGATTGGTATAACGCTGCCCACGGAATTATAAACGCCCCCTCGCCCATCCGGTCAACATCAGATGACGTGTAGTAACTTCTAGAAGTACGTCTAGTTGGAATTTTTTATATCGCCCCGATTGCCATCAAACTGTATTTCATCATCAATATAATGCATTTGGGGCTATATATCACGTTCTGGAGAAAGCTGCAGAAAGAGATGAAAACATACTTATACATTAGACCATACTTTACTATGAATATGTGAATGAAAAAGTTTAACGTTGCTACACAATGAACAATACATATAGGACTTTGAATGGGCCCTAATAATGGCAATGTAGCAATAGAATTTAAAAAGTTATAGCCCTGCAAAGAAGGGGACTTTCTCCATAGACAAATAGCGCTGGCAATCTATGGTATATCATTAATTTAACCTTAGGCAACCAAAGTGTTAATGTAGATCTCTGTATTTTTTATATTAGATTGTACATGCATAACAGAGGAAATGTGAAATGTGAATCCCGGACCGTAGTTTATTATTATGTTATTCTTAGGCTTATATTATTCCTTATTCTTAGGCAACTTTTTGTTATTCGTATTCGTGATTTGTTTCGTCTACCTAAATGTTTACCGTGAGCGATTTGTAGTGCCAAATTTCCCTCGGGATGATTAAAGTATTTCTATTCTATTCTAAGAGCATAATCATCATCATCATCATCGACTAGACAAACCATCTCTTCATCTAACTTCCCTGAGCTCATTATCCGAGGCTCAACTAATCAACAGACACTTAGGGGCCAATAATATGTTGTCGATCCGCTTGTGGTCCGAGCGATATTTCCCTCTGGACGGAAAGTGGACGGCAAGCGGGCGGTGGTCGATTTGGGGCCGCGTTCCATTCCGGGAATCGTGTCCAACTAAACGTGTCCCTCGTACGCTCCTCTGCACAGATCTGAGGTCGAGCGGTGGCACACGTGTGAGTCGATGGGGCATGTTGAGAATCTTCCGCTTTCTCCTACACTTGTTGAGTCACACACTTCCTGTCCCATCACGTCCCCGGGACGGAGAGAGGACGAGGCCACGGAGGAGGGAGCGGCTCTTTTGGGACGGGATGCAGCCAGGGTTAATGTCCTCCTCTCCCTCTAGTGGAGATCTCTTTTGGGACGGGATGCAGCCAGGGTTAATGTCCTCCTCTCCCTCTAGTGGAGATCTCTTTTGGGACGGGATGCAGCCAGGGTTAATGTCCCCCTCTCCCTCTAGTAGAGATCTCTTTTGGGACGGGATGCAGCCAGAGTTAATGTCCTCCTCTCCCTCTAGTGGAGATCTCTTTTGGGACGGGATGCAGCCAGGGTTAATGTCCTCCTCTCCCTCTAGTGGAGATCTCTTTTGGGACGGGATGCAGCCAGGGTTAATGTCCTCCTCTCTCTCTCTAGTGGAGATCTCTTTTGGGACGGGATGCAGCCAGGGTTAATGTCCCCCTCTCTCTCTAGTGGAGATCTCTTTTGGGACGGGATGCAGCCAGGGTTAATGTCCTCCTCTCCCTCTAGTGGAGATCTCTTTTGGGACGGGATGCAGCCAGGGTTAATGTCCTCCTCTCCCTCTAGTGGAGATCTCTTTTGGGACGGGATGCAGCCAGGGTTAATGTCCTCCTCTCCCTCTAGTGGAGATCTCTTTTGGGACGGGATGCAGCCAGGGTTAATGTCCCCCTCTCTCTCTCTAGTGGAGATCTCTTTTGGGACGGGATGCAGCCAGGGTTAATGTCCTCCTCTCCCTCTAGTGGAGATCAACGGCTGTCCAATTGCCTGGACAGCTGGGCGACACAGCAGCTCTGGACCAGTGGTTCTCACGACATTTCGATGCAGTATCCAGTACAAAGGAATGCCTCGTTTGCGGTCCCCAACGTGGTCAAGCATAGACACAATTAATACACCCAAGCATAGACACAATTAATACACCCAAGCATAGACACAATTAATACACCAAAGCATAGACACAATTAATACACCCAAGCATAGACACAATTAATACACCCAAGCATAGACACAATTAATACACGAGAATCACTATTGGGTTCCCTCGTCAGATTATTTCAGCTCAATTAATCACTGGAGGAGGACTTTGGACTTCAAATATTCCTCATCTTTGGAAGACAAAAGGCATAGGTACCAAATATTAGAAACGTGATGATGTAGGCTACTTTTACATCTTTTCCCGACCCCCCCCCAAAACCCTCTAGCGGCTCCCTGGGAGGTCCCCACCCCCCGGGGTGAGAACCAGTGAATTATGCAGCGGTACCGGAGGGGCCCCGAGAGCCGGGGGCCGTGCAGCAGCTGGGTGGGATCCGCCTGATGCCTCCCTTAAACTAGGGATGCACCGATCCGATATTGATATCGGATATCGGCCCTGATACACTAAAATAGCTGGATCAGGTTATTAAAAAAAAAATTTAAATCAGATTTTTTTTAATATATATAATAATAAATAAAAGAAATAACAATTCAGTACAAATTTGTTACATTTAGTTTCACTAAGTTAGAAAGTGTAATTTTTTTAAGTCATGCCTGATGTTGCCTTGCACAAAATAATGATCCCAGTCTCTTCCACACAGTGAGGCATACAGTTTATTAATTGAACAATGGGTATTCACATTCACATTTAGTCATTTAGCAGACTCTTTTATCCAAAGCGACTTACAAGTTATGTACGACAAGTCATCAGGAAGGGCACAACTCTATCAGCTGAGTAAAAATGTTCATCAAAGTGTTGAGTGCTACAGTGTAGGTTAGTTTATTAGGACCAGTGCATGACAGTAGTATTAGTTAGGGTTAGATTTATTTTATTTTGTTTTCATTTCAGATAATGGTATGGGTATCGGATCTGTACTCGGTATCGGCCCAAAGCCAGGTATCGGTATCGGGACTGAAAAAGTCGGATCGGTGCATCCCTCCCTTAAACGTCTAGAATCTAGAATCAAGATGGCAACCGCTAGGCAACATAGCCCCTCTTGGTATTGGCACTTTGTTTACATGTTTTGTTGTGGTCCGAATAGCAATAGTAACTAAGGTACATGAAAACATTTTTAAATGTTAAAATAAATAGAGCTAAAAACAACAAGAAAGCATAGGAAACTAGCACTGGTATGAAAATAAGATAAAGGCTAAAATCATTAATCATCTGAAGCTACATTTAAACACACACACGCACATTAATCATCCCAGGCTACACTGGCCCTTGGCCAAACATGAAATAAGGGGAGTGAAAATAAGCCATTGAGCTTCTCTCTCCATCCCACAGGGTAATAAGAGTCCTCAAGGTCCAAAGACCCAATGAGGAACAGTGTAGTCCGTAGGTCTTGGGACATTTAGTAGTCGTCTTGGGACAGTGGAACATTTAGTAGTTGTGTTGTCTTGAGACAGTGGAACATTTAGTAGTTGTGTTGTCTTGAGACAGAACATTTAGTAGTTGTGTTGTCTTTCTTGACAGTGGAACATTTAGTAGTTGTGTTGTCTTGGGACAGTGGAACATTTAGTAGTTGTGTTGTCTTGACAATGGAACATTTAGTAGTTGTGTCGTCTTGGGACAGTGGAACATTTAGTAGTTGTCGTCTTGGGACAGTGGAACATTTATTAATTGTGTCGTCTTGAGACAGTGGAACATTTAGTAGTCATTATGAGACAGTGGAACATTTAGTAGTTGTGTTGGGACAGTGAAACATTTAGTAGTTGTGTTGTTAGTAGGTGCAGAGTAATGTTATCCATTTGTAGTATAACATGGTGTTAACTAGCCACACCTTCAGCGTGTCCTGGAATATATGAAAGCAAAGTGTGGAGCCACGTTTTGTTGGCAGAATTGTAGACAAACACAGATAATCGTCTTTATCTTTTAGATAACACTAGGCTATTCTACCATAAACCAACACTCATTATGGTGTATGCTGCAACAGCTGTCAGAGACACTTCTGGTTAGAGTAGCCACCATCTCCCCAACTTTCCTCTCATCTCACCCCATCTCTCCTCCTCTCACCATCTCTCCTAATCTCTCTCCATCACTCTCTGCTCCTACAACCAAACACACTCTTCCTTGAAGCTTACAAAACACTCCCTCTACTGCATGCATTATGTGCTGAGGGGACAGAGTGCAAGAGAGACAGAGAAAAATAGATTGCACAAGAGAAAGAGAGATTGGAGAGAATCTGACAGAGACAGCGAGAGCGGAGAGGGATTGCAAACGAGAAAGTTATGGGAGAGAGAAGGAGGGAGAGAGAGAGCCGTGTGTGGCTGCAGATGATAAAGGAAGAGATGGGTTATGTAATGAACTGCGGCTCCATAGAGAGACGGAGAGAGAGAAAGAGCAGAGATACAGAACAATGTCCTGCTAGAAACACTGCAACATTCAGTCTTCTGGGCGAACGTGTAGGCTGCTGAACACTCCGTACTCAGGGGGCAGAGGGCTACGAGCAGCACACAATGAAACATACCAACAGGGGTGGGAAACTATCTGGACACAGGGCAGAAGGTAGTAGTGAGGATTAGAAATGGAGGAAACACAGTCTGGACATGGAGAAAGTAGTAGTGAGGATTAGAAATGGAGGAAACAGTCTGGACACGGGGAGAAGGTAGTAGTGTGAGGATTAGAAATGGAGGAAACACAAAGACAAGTCTGTGTAAACTGCTACATGGACCCATCGAGCCGCAGGGCCTTTGTCATTGGTTGATTCTAGTGATGCACCGATGTGAAAATTGTGGCCGATACCGATAACCGATATTAATATTGCTGTTCTGGCCGATACCGATATTTACCGATGTCGATATCTCTGTATAGAAAACACTTTTTTATGATAATCAAATAAAGAGCTATTTTCCAAAACGCATAATTTTTTTACTTTTGTAACTTATTTTCAGAAATGACTGATATTTTGAAACTATTTAAGGCCAAAACATGTAAAAAGAAAAAAAAAAGATTAAAAAAAAAAAAAAAAAAAAAAAAAATTTAATATCGGCCCTATCTTGATATCGGTCCGATACCGATGTGTAAAAAAACGGCCATATCGGCCGATATTATATCGGCGGCCGATATATCGTGCATCACTAGTTGATTCCATCTATTGAGTGCCTTGCCTTGGTGGGCCTATTGCTTAATTACTTATTATTATCATCATCACTGAGTTACCCAAATAAAATAAATATATAATTTCACACCTATTCTATATGCATGATATAATTTCTAGGCATCTCCGTTTTACCCAATTGGACCAATGGGGAGGGGGGGGGGGGTGGAGAGAGAGAAGGGAGGGGGGCGTTAAGATTGGGAAATAAGAAGGGAGATGGGGAGGGAGGGGGAGCATCAGCGTTGGAGGAGATGAGAAAAACAGGATAGAGGGATGGGGGAGATGAGAGAAAGAGAATGGGAATGAGGAGAGGAGAGAAAGAGAAGATAAAGGGGGAGATAAAGTGAAGCAGATAAAGGAGGAGAGGGACGGAGTAGATAAAAAGAAGGGGAAGATGAGATGAGATAAAGAGAAGAGAGGGATGCAGGAGAGGAGAGAAATAGGAGAGGAGAGAAAGCGAGGGAGGGAGGAGAGGAGAGAAAAAGAAGGAGAAAAAGGAGAGGGAAGGAGGAGAAGAGAAATACTTCCATTTCGCCCCATGTGTCGAAGAACTATCCCTGTAAAAAAAACAACAACAAACTAAGACTCTTCAAGACCCTTGAGAGCGCATCGCCAGACTTGAGTTTGCTAGCTTAGGTCCAAACACAGCGGTTTAAAACAGGAGCTAACGGCACAGTCTGTGTCACAAGCCTGACCCTGGTAGATTGTGCACTGCCAGATAGAAGACACATCAGATTGTAAATGCATGGTAGGCTACAGAATTCATTAAAATAAAACACAAGAGAAAGAGACAAATAAGGGTTTTATGCATGTGCACTAGGGCTGAGCCCAAACGTTCGGACCTTTGTTCGTTACGTTGGCATTCGATTCTTAATTAATGTGTGAAAGTCACGCGCGAACACAGGTCACAACAACACAAGTCTAGTCGGGATGAGGAGGGGTCCCCGTCATACATTATCAGAACATGAATGAAAAAAAAGTCGAGTGACTCACAGGCTCTGAGGCTCACGCTCACCCGTCTTATTTCTTAATACAACGTTTCCGAATGGACGTTTGGATTAAACCAAGTGTATGCAGTAGTGGTGGGACTCGATTAAAATTTTGTGTCGAATTCATTTGAGACTTTATAGTCAATTAATCTAAATTAATCAAATTTTTATCACATCAATATTTGATGCGAAAAGCAACATTTTTCAATTCAAATACATTTTGGTATACGATTGAATCAATGAATATTAGGGGTGTAACGGTTATGGGTGGGAATCACCAGTTTCATCACGATACGATACGATATCGATTCTTTGGACAACGATACGATATTTGCCGATATCACAAAGTCTGCCACGATACGATACGATACGATTCGATTCAGGTGCCTGCGATCAATATGAGACGATATTATGTGCCCATTTAACACAATCAGTCACATTTAGATCAACTAAAAAAAGGCTACGGAAATATCAATTGGCGTTTTTATTTTTGAGCTCTTCCAGACATTTAAATGAAAAACAATCAATTGTTTTTAATACAAATAGACCTCCTGTTCACTGTAAAGTGCCACGTTTTTATATATTGAGCTTTAAACTTTAAGTAAAATGTTTTGGAACTCACAACACGCAAGCTAAAACCCCTTCCTCTCCCAAACCGTTCCTACAATTGTTTTATGTTGCATGATGATCATGTTTAAATATCAACATTATCTGTCCATCCTCAGTAAATAATATCAATATAATAATACTCCTGACACACACACACACACACACACACACACACACACACACACACACACACACACACACACACACACACACACACACACACACACACACACACACACACACACACACACACACACACACACACACACACCCCTCTCCTCTCCTCTCTCCGTTTCTCTCTCTCTTAGCTTAGTTAGCTTAAGCAGCTAATGTAGCGTTAATTTAGGTCTGCCCACGCGACGTGGGCATAAAAGAATGGCGACGATGCAAAGCATGTTAGATGCATTTGACCCGTTGCGGGGAAAAAACTGCACAGACTTATATCGGGTCTCAAAATAGACGACTGAAGCCCTGCTCTCGCTCTGCTGTACAGAGCTAAACGGAGTTTCACAACACTGGCCGCGGGGGACGCCATATGACGTCGCCGTCGCCGGATTTTCTAAATAAGAGTATCGCAATATGAATCGATCTTTTTACGTTGCATCGATCCTATTTGATTATTGATAATAGATCGATATATCGATCTGGATCGATGTATCGTCCCACCCCTAGTAACGGTACACAGAAGCCACGGTTCGGTAAGTACCTCGGTATTGCGGTCACGGTTCGGTATTAAATATAATACCATTCTATAGGCTTGCCGTAGTAGTCAGTGATACTGGTGTCCTTCTGTGTTCAGGCATCCACAGAGTAAATTAATTGCCTACTGCACATTTAACACATTGGACGCCAAAAACGAGTATACTCGTTATTGCCTGCCATGCATTGTGCGCCAGAAACGAGTTAACTCGTTTTTGGGATCAATATAAAATAAATTCGCCATGGCATTCATAATTCATCCAGCATCCCACCGCTGCTGCAGCTGGACCCTGTCTGATATTACAACGCCTCAATACAGCCACCTGGTGGATGGCGGGTGAGTTACACTCCAAGCCAAACCGGAAGTGGCACTCGGTGCATCGACGAAATTCCTCCGGCAGTAATATCTTGTAGCGTGGATCTAGATACACACTCGAGTACATTGGGATCGCTTTCAAAATGCAATAATCAATATGATTTCGGCGTTTATTGCGTCATACAAACGGGAAATGGATCTAGCAGATCAACGTCAAATAATTGGAATATTTTTCCTCCAGTCTCATCGGCGAACGGTAAGAGGAAACTAACGTTATTTTCAGCCCGATTGTTTATTAATTTCACGGCAATCCATCCAAAAATATAACGTTCCCACATCCGGAACGATAGATACCCGATGTTGAATGGGCCATAGTAGGGCTGGGCGATATGACTAAAAGCGTTATCGCGATAAAATTATAAAATTATTTTCATATAATTCGATATCGATAATTATCGTCGATATAATGTCTGTCAAGTTTAATTAACTTCTAATATGCTGCTGCGAATGTCTCAAGTCGAGTTGATGTCGTCATCAGTCCTCGCACGTTAGCAGTTAGCCGACAAGCGGAGTATCTCATGACAATAAATATGACACTAAAATACTCTCTTCCGCCACAATATATTGAAACAACGTCCACTCCCACACTACTATAATTGTGGCCTCAGAATTCAAAACACACACATATTCGGCACGTAAATATATAAAACAGTGCCGTGCAAGCTAGTTAACCTAGCCAGCCTGTTGCTTCTACGCGGTGTATTCCATGACAATGTGCTAAATATCACACTAAAATACTCTCTTCCGCCACAATATATTGAAACGACTTCCACTGTATACCCCCACTACTATAAACGTGGCCTCAGAATTCACCACACACACATACTCGGCACGTAAATATATAAAACAACGCCGTGCAAGCTAATTAGCCTAGCAAGCCTTGTTGTTGAGTGAGTCCTACCGCTCTGGGTCTCCTTCCGGGTCGCCCGCCTCCGTCGCTCTCGGCCATCTCCTTCACTGATTGGTTGTTAGCTGTTGTGCGTAGCACGTCATCACGTAAGGTTGGTTGTTGTTAGTGAGTGTGATGAGCCGAGGCTGAACGGAGCAAAGCTTGGAAAATCGATATATCGAAACTTTGCGACCACGTTTCATGTTTATTTCGAGGAAATAATTTATCGCGATAGTTATAGTTATCGTTTTATCGCCCAGCCCTAGGCCATAGTAATGTCGATATAGCTATAATATTTAAAAAGTTATAGCCCTGCAAAGAAGGTAAACATCTCCATAGGGTTACAGCCAGGGCTCGAGACTAACGATGTCCCGTCGTCCCGGGGACGATCAAATATTGATTTGGGACAAACAGAAATCATTGCTGGGACGCAACCGGGACGGAGAGGATTTTTTTTTTCACAGGAAATGTCAATTGGCTGACTGTCAGTGCGCGCATATATTGCTGTCAAATGGTGAATGTCTCGTTCTGACTAAGTTCACTGAAGTCTAAACGTAGCGTGATTTGCCAAATCCAATGACTATCTCCGCCTCCCAACGCAGCGATACGATAATCCAGCATCAAACTCCTACCCACCTCTCCTCAGCCAGTCACGCTGCAGCAGCGTCACACCCCAAATTAATCAGGTGAGGGAAATCTCTTACCTAGGCTTTCTTTACTGGTATTTAACCCTGGTTGACAGTGAATGACAGCTGGTAATTGACAGTCGCACGGCACGAGACCACTGTACAAGAACCGCGGAAAGATCAGAATGGTATAAAAAAAAAAAAAACGCGTGCTATACTGTGGCATCCTCTCAGTGAAGAGAGCACCGCAAACATGCTGCGCTATTTGAAGAGGATAAACACAGACCCAAAATGACCAACAGGGAACTGCATCCAGTAATACTACCCCTGAGTCTAAGGTGAGGACACATTTAAATCACAAAAGTGTAATGTTAGTCTATTGGAACTGTATACAGTTATCGACGCGTTCTAGTTCTAGCTGCTTATTGCTAGCTAACGTTACTGACTAACGTGCAGACTGCCACTGATTATTAACACTTTGGTTGCCTTGGGTTAAATTAATGATATACCATAGATTGCCAGCGCTATTTGTCTATGGAGAAAGTCCCCTTCTTTGCAGGGCTATAACTTTTTAAATTCTATTGCTACATTGCCATTATTAGGGCCCATTCAAAGTCCTATATGTATTGTTCATTGTGTAGCAACGTTAAACTTTTTCATTCACATATTCATAGTAAAGTATGGTCTAATGTATAAGTATGTTTTCATCTCTTTCTGCAACTTTCTCCAGAACGTGATATATAGCCCCAAATGCATTATATTGATGATGAAATACAGTTTGATGGCAATCAGCGCGATATAAAAAATTCCAACTAGACGTACTTCTAGAAGTTACTACACGTCATCTGATGTTGACCGGATGGGCGAGGGGGCGTTTATAATTCCGTGGGCAGCGTTATACCAATCATCTAATGTGGGTCAAATGTTGATAAAAGCAGTTAGTATCGAAGATGGTAACGTTACACGCTGAAACTCACCCCAGTCTCCGCGCGCCGTTGGGCGATCATCGTCGAGTAGAAATTTTATCATTATGGGATATATTATTACCCGGTCCATCTCCAGCTTGTATAATGGTATATACGTCCAAATCATGTTGTTTATCGAGTTATTGGCAATCGATCGCTATGTAGAGTGACGAGCTAGAGTGCCGGAACCTATCCCGAGTGGCCGGAAGTAATAGGGCCGACCAGCAAAACCTCTACTGCGCTTCCTGTTAAGCAGTTGCGCCGATCGGCCACCAGATGGCGCTCCTGAACCGCCAGAGAGCTCAGTGGGTCCTGCTGGTGAATCTCAGGCCAGCGGAGGGGGAATATGAATCCGATTCCAGATTTTTGAAATATTGATATAAGGACGCTGTACAGCGTCCCCCGGCAACTTTAGCATGGCCAGCAATGACGCTGTAAAGCGTTTTTAGGCAGTCAAAGTGTTAAAGGATTTATATTCGATTCTATACTAACACGTAATGTTACTACCATTGCGAGTTAATTGGCATAACGTTACATTTATCTAAACGACCGCGGAGAAATAGACAGGCTATAGGCAAACTTCACTCTGCAGCTACACAATGAATCCATATTCAGTGAGGAGGGCCCGCTGGAATTTAGCAGCAATTATCAATATCAACCAGGACTCAGGAGGACAGCGCGATCTAAGGGACATGTTTCATTACTAGTCAAGTGTCATTACTTTAGTTATCAAAGGTGGAATCTCTGGACGCAATGACATTATATAGTTTAAAGCTAAACTACGTTTTTCTTTCTTGTTAGAAGAGGGATAACTTATTCAGTTAGATTTGATTTGATCTTTATTTATCTCCAACATTTTCAACCATAAACACACATTTGTAATAACAAAAAAAACTAAAACGAAATAAAATACAAATACATTTAAATATATTTTCCTATGGAAGGAATAATCAAGATGGCTGGTTGACTATAACAGCACTGTGACCAAATATCCCTATACTAGCACCTTGTTAAACACTTTTTTTTTTACATTTATTTTTAATCATAATTATTCTTGTGAAATCTTTCCACCATGGGAGCCTTTTGACTAAATCAATTTATTCTCCCCTTCTCTGAATGGTGTTTCTTATGGCAATAACAACTATAGACGACAAAACCAAAGTAAAGAACTACATTTGATTTTTGGGACGGTTACATTCACTTTGGGACGGTTAAAATTGTATTTCGGGACGGTTCTGGGACGGTGGTGAAAAAAGTTAGTCTGGAGCCCTGGTTACAGCACTGGCAGACTGGGCCCAAGGATGGGTACAATGCATGGCGGACAATGTGTTAACAACAACTTAGTTTCAGTTTCACTTATAGAGAGGATTTAACCTCACTTAAAGCCGAGACTGAAGAATACTAGAGAACAGATGACATGTTACACAACAATGGCAGAGGATTATCAATATTTTGGATTTAAACACAGTAGCAGCAACTGAAGATGACTCAGATGAGCTGGTGGTATGTTGTGCTTTTATTTTTTCTCTGATCAGCTGTGAGAGTCTGCGGTCCGCCGGAAAAGATTGACGTGTGTGCGTGTGTGTGTGTCTTTTGGTTACCATTATTGGGCGAACAAGAAAACTAAAGAAAACTGCAAAATTGTAATGACCCTGCTGTGTTAAACATTTAATTAATTAATCATGGTTTTGTTTTAGGGACAAATAGGCTGTAGTAAACAGGAGAGGAGGGGAGAGCCGAGTGTCAGTGCACGTTAATTCTGTCTGCTTGTCATCGTGCCTAACGTATTCTTCATATGGCTGCGCTAGTGATGCACAATATATCGGCCGCCGATATAATATCGGCCGATATGGCAGTTTTTTTACACATCGGTATTGGTCCGATATCAAGAGAGGGCCGATATGGGCCGATATTAAAAGAAATCATCAAATTTTTAACTTTAACTTGTTTTGACCTTAAATAGTTTCAAAATATCCGTCATTTCTGAAAATAAGTTACAAAAGCACAAAAAAAATGTGTTTTGGAAAATAGCTCTTTATTTGATTATCATAAAAAAAAGTGTTTTCTATACAGAGATATCGACATCGGTAAATATCGGTAACGGCCAGAACAGCAATATTAATATCGGTTATCGGCCACAATTTTCACATCGGTGCATCACTAGGCTGCGTGTACCGCACTGTGACGGCCGTACCGTAAATTCGCGGGACGAATACACGTACCGCTACACCCCTAATGACTATACATTATACATACGTTTAAGCAGCAAAATCCTGTATTGGCTACTACTAGGGCTTAAGGCTGAGCCCGAACGTTTGAACGTTCGTTCGTTATGCTGACATTCGGACATTAATTAATGGGTTCGAACGTTCGGTGAAAAAAAAATAAAGGAGGCGCACGGGGTTGAAGCGATGTGAAGAGGCGGTGCTCAGCTCAACCAGTATGGTCTGCCGGGCTACTGGCGGCCTGTAGCTGGATACTATTGTCTCAACGAGAGCTCTCAACCAATGCAATAGAACAATTTTGATTGACAGGCGATTCTGCCAATTACGTCACACCGCTTGCACCCGCCTCTGCTGTTACCACCAATCGGCAAGCGTTTATTCGTTTTTTACTTCCGGCAATGCCGCCATTGATCTGCTTGCGAGGAGCACAACAGACTTACCGTAGCTAATACGTTAGCTCCCCGCCGAGAACGTAGATGAGGATGACCCAACGAGTCATAATGAGGTGGGAGCACCATGGTTGACCGATGCCCAGGACGGGCGCGCATCCGTGGGGTAAGACGGCCGGTGAGAGCGCGGCGCTTGCTACTTGCTGTTTGGGTAAATAATATGCTGATGTTATTGAACGTGTATATAACGCTAATGCCACAAAACGAATGCCTTTGTTTATCTAGCACCTTACGTGACTGCGGTGTGCAAGGGCTATTGTTTATCATAAGTAGTAACTTTGATGCAGTAGCTTGTTTATTTTCTTCTGAGTGCTTTGTTTAATTACATGTTTACATGAACAGCCACCACTGTAAACAACATGTTTTTCACCAATAGACTATGCAATGCCGCCCTCCGTAGGATCTATAATAATAAAAAAATAGGGATGCACCGAAATTTCGGCACCGAAAGTTTTCGGCCGAAAATGGCAAAAAATGGCCTTTCGGCTTTCGGCCGAAAGAGTTTTTTCACCGAAAATATGTCACCAGGGGAGGAAACTAACTTTTTGGCTTACCAGCCAACTGGCGAGTAGATGATTTTTTTTACCAGCCAAAATGATTTTTTTACCAGCCAAAAATAAATCGCTAATTGTGATAATTACTTCTTTGTATGTCTTCGTCTAAATTGATTTTCAATCATAGTAATAATAATCACACCGTGTCTCTACTCTTTAAAATATTTATTAGCATAAAACATTAATAAGTGTCTCTACTCTCCACAATATTAGCATACAACATGTATTAATCACACTGTCTCTACTCTTCAAAATATTAGGATATCACATATTAACATGAAAGAGGGAACTATTCTGGACTGGGTTGGGCTGAACTGGGCCGTGAAAGATGCTGGTCTGGACTGGGTTGGGCTGAACTAGGCAGTGAAAGATGCTGGGCTGGGCTGAACTGGGCCGTGAAAGATGCTGGGCTGGGTTGGGCTGAACTAGGCAGTGAAAGATGCTGGGCTGGGTTGGGCTGAACTAGGCAGTGAAAGATGTTGGACTGGGTTGGGCTGGTCTAGGTTGGGTTGGACTGGGTTGGGCTGGTCTAGGTTGGACTGGGTTGGGCTGGTCTAGGTTGGACTAGGTTGGGTTGGACTGGGTTGGGCTGGTCTAGGTTGGACTGGGTTGGGTTGGACTGGGTTGGGCTGGTCTAGGTTGGACTGGGCTGGGCAGTGAAAGAACCAAGCATTTCACTGTAATGTAATAGCTAAATAAAACAACTTGAACTTGACTTGTTACATTTGCACTCTGGTTGGATACCAAACGTATTCTGGTTGTACTGTACTTGTGCTGTATGATGACAATACATTGGAACCGAATCTCATGACAAGTTGACAACGCTAGGGGTTCAGCAGGTGTATTCTGAATGCCAAGTGTGTGACAACATCACCGCTGTGAAGGGCATATGGGCGAGTGGTGATATGGGGGGAAACCCGGTAATAATAAAATGTCACTCGGCTGCATTTAAGCAAAGCCGCTCAGTATAGTCCACTATGTTGAATGCGCGTTATGGTAGCTTGATGCTAGGTAGCTAGCCGGCTAATGCTGGTTAGCCTCACGTCCACTTGTCATTCTCATCCGACTCGAAGGAGAACGTCGTGTGCTGTTGTTCGTCCCCATGTCAGACCGCACTGATATCCGAAAGCGACGACTCTACATGCAATTATTTTCATCCACGATGTGTTTTTGTCTAAGTGTGTCTACGTTGTCAAGCCGGTGACAGGAGTTTGTAGGTCTGCGCGCAGTGGTCTGTCCACTTCCCCTAGATGCGCGACATCTTCTAGAAAACGAGTGTTCATTGGAGGAGCTTAGAGCGCATCTGTACAACGATGATGTTCATTGGTTATTGTACAACGATGATGTTCATTGGTTATGGTCGGATTATTATGAGGCACAAATGGGAAGAATCAAGGGGGGAGTCAGATTTCGGCTTGTGCCAGTGAGCGAATCAGCAGAATGATTTTTTTGTTTTGTTTTGTAATTACTAGTACTCGCCAGACTGGCGAGTGCTCTTCATGAATCACTCGCCAAACGTAAAAAATACTCGCATTTGGCGAGTAAAGTGGCCTAATTTCCTCCCCTGTATGTCACCGAAACAGAAACAACCTAACAACCTTGCGTGTTGTTGTGATGATGTCGCGCCGTTTCTATGTAAACTGTGCGCAATGCGTCCAATAAATGAGTCTTTAACATGCTTTATATCCTTATTTGCTATATGCCGCGGTTAATCACTGAGTGATCTAATATGCATATTATTCGCGTGTTGTTGTGATGATGCTGTCGGGAGTCGCGCTGTTTCTATGTAAACTGCGTGCAACACATCCAATAAATGAGTCTTTAACATGCTTTATATCCTTATTTACTATATGCCGCGGTTAATCACTGAGTGATCTAATATGCATATTATTCAGAGCGAGAGGGGGGGATTGTGTTTCTGCCTATGTTATGTAGTTACTCTCCCTCGTCCCCGCTGTCGTCCACACTCAGCTGTGAGAGAATTGTTGAATAGATACACAAATGTTCTAGAATGTTTGATTATGACATCATACTGAGCTGGACCTGTACTTTGTGATGTTATGTTATTTCGGGCATTCATAACGTTATTTCGCGCGACTGTACATTGTAACGTTAACACAGCCCAGCTGTCAACTGTACTTTGTAATGCTATGTTATTTCGGGCATTCATAACGTTATTTCGCGCGACTGTACATTGTAATGTTAACACAGCCCAGCTGTCTGTCTGTCGCGCGTCTACTGTGCAAGCGAGCACATTCAGCTGGGGACTAGAAAGGTGCGCTCAGTAGAGCACAGATGTCCGCTGCGCAGCCAGAGAAAAGATGGAATTAATGTACTGTATGCATTCAGAAGTGCTGAATAAATGTTTTATGGACCCATAATAGTGATTATTTATTATTTAAGTTAAGTTTTGCCATAATCATATATTTTTCCATAATCATAATGTTCCACAACATTGGTAAAAGAAAATTCTATTCTATGAATCATTTTCGGCCTTTCGGCTTTCGGCCAACTGTTTTCTATTTTCGGTATCGGTTTCGGCCAAGAATTTCCCATTCGGTGCATCCCTAATAATAAAAAAAATATATATATATATAAAAAAAACGAACGTTCGATAAACCCTGGCGAACGTTCGAACCTTAAAAACAGGGTTCGGGGACAGCCTTACTAGGGCTGCAACTAACGATTATTTTGGTAGTCGACTAATCTGTCGATTATTTTTTCCGATTAGTCGACTAATCTAACGATTATTTCTGTCACACCCTCCATCTCTGCTTCCTGTGGGCGCGGCTCCTTTTCTGGGCTCTTAGCAGACTTCTTAGCTTAACATAATAGACCGACAGCAAGTTTGGGGGAACTAATGGGATAACTGGGGTTGCAACAAAAGTGCAACTAGGGCTAAAAACACAATGAAATTAAATAATAATAAATAATATATCCTTCTTAGCAGACTTCTTAGCTTAACATCCCAGGGAACTAATGGGATAACTGGGGATGTTGTTTGCTCCTGACAAGAGTCTCAAAGTCTGGGGTGATGGTAGACAAAGCAACTCTGAGGTCATGCTCAATGTCCAATCTGTTCCTCTGCATAGTCTTCAGCTGGACCAGAGCTGAGAAGCCACTTTCACAAAGATAGGGAGTGCAAAAAAAAAAAAAAAAAATGTATGGCGCATCGACGCAAAAATTCTGCATCGACGAGTTTTTATGATCGACGTCGTCAATTATGTCGACTAATCGTTGCAGCCCTAGCTACTACACAGACCAACAGGATCAATGCAATTTTTAACAAAGTGCAGCAATTTTAGGAATTATATATAGCGCAAAGGACCTTTTGTAAACTCAAGCACTTTCGAGGTAAAAGTAAAACACAGTACTTTCAAGTACATTCCAGAACAGTTGACCATTAAAAAGAAAAAAAAAACTCTGGATCTCAATTTCTCTTATTTAAATTTTTTTATGAACAAACCAGACTAAGAAAAAAAGTTATTTGCGATTTATTATACTTTATACTTATAGCACATGCATGAGTCTGGTCTCCTTTGACCACGTCTGAGAGGGATCGCTCGCTCTCTCTCTCTCACACAGCTCCATCAGCAGGTAGTCAGTACCTAGTGGACCATCTCTCTCTCTCTCACACACACAGCTCCAACGGCAGGTAGTCGGTACGTAGTGGACCATTAACACATTCCCTGCCATGCTTATATCCATCAATGTTTGATCACTGCCACCAGTCTAAGCCTATGGAGATGTTTACCTTCTTTGCAGGGCTATAACTTTTTAAATTGTATTGCTAAAGTGACATTACTATGGCCCATTCAACATCGATTATCTATCGTTCAGGATGTAGGAACGTTTTACTTTTTCATTCATAGTCATACGAAAATACCGTCTAGAATATAAATATGTTTATCGTTTTCTGCAGTAATTCCTAGAACGTGAGATATAGGCATAAACGCATATATAGATTATCAAATGCCGTTTGTTGGCGATACACGCTATATTAAAAATTTCAACTGTACATGATCCTAAACGTTATGACTTATCATGCGCGGATGGGGGGTCGTTTATAATTCCGTGATAGTCAGTAAATGCTTTATGTAGTATGGGTGATATATTGATCAGAGCAGTTTGCATGGATAATAATAAACAAACGCGCTGAAAATGACATCAGCATCCTCTTACCGTTCGACGATGAGACTGGAGGAAAAATATCCCACTTATTTGACGGCGATCTCCTAAATCCATGTCCGGTTTGTATAATCATAATAAACACCCGAATCGTATAGATTATTGCGTTATGGCAGCGATCGCGACACACGGACGTGTGTCTACAGTAGGGGTGGACGGTATGGTCTAAAATTTATATCACGGTATAATTTGAAGGATAGACGGTAACGGTATATATCACGGTATCATCGTTTTTGATAAAAAAAAAAATTATTTTATATAATTTTTTTTTTTTTATAAAATATATATATTATATAATTAGACTTGTACTTGTATTATCTGCGAGACATCGCCACCACGCAACAAGCTCCACTGTCTGTGTGTACTCTAGTAGCCTCCAGCTACAGTCAGGATTCTCCGGAGCTGCACCTGGACCTATACTCGAGTAGCCTCGAGCAGAGCTACGGCCAGGATTCTCCGGCGCTGCACCTGGACCCTATTGGCATAACGTTACTTAACTGTGCTCAGCAAGCCCTCAGCTCGAATACGCATCGAATCAGTGTTATAAGACATTGATATCAGGAGCTATCTGTAGCTACTGCTAGCCGGATATATAACGTTAATACAACGCCTCAGTGAATTATTTAGTTCAATGGGACATTTCGTTTTGAACGGTGAACTAACTTGCGTTAACGTGAGCTAACAGGTAGCACACACGTCTCTACTAGACTTTGTGGAGCGTTTGTTGATGTCAGGAGCTATCGGTAGCTGGCCGACTAGATACCGTTCGGTTAGACAATGCCTCATCATGTATTAAACTAAAAGTGAATAGTTGACTGGGTCATTTTGTAACGGTAGCTAAGCTAACGTTAGCTCAGGGAGACGCCGTCACGCCGCCGTCCTCCCGTCACCGTGTCCCGTCCCACTAGACTACTAGACCCGTGTTTACATGCGTGCGGTAGGGGCTGGCACGGCCACTGCGCGAAGCCTCCTAAATAACTTTTTCCAGTTCGCACATATCTATTATCTATGACTAATTCTATCTATTTTTAGGGGCAAATGAGAGTGAAATAGTCGCGCTGTGGTTACATGACGTCATTGCTATTTTAGAGCTGCCCTACCGGTTACACGGTATAGTCAAAATCCATACCGTAGAGCAAATTCATACCGTTTATACCGTATACCGTTTATACCGTCCACCCCTAGTCTACAGTCCCGCAACAATATGCGAGTGCCGGACGCATTTGCCAGATGCACCGGAGATCTCCAGAGATCCACTTCCGGTTGCAACTCACCGATCATCCACCAGGCGGCAGTATTGAAGCGTTGCAGAGTTGTGCAGGCTCCCACTGCATCAGACCAGGCTCCGTGAGGGAATTATGAATAACATGGCGAAAAAATTAAATATAATCTCAATAACGTCGTACGCCGTGGAATGGCAGAATTCGCATGAACTTGAAACACGTCGTAAGCCGTTTCCGGCGGTGGATGTGTTAACAGTCAGCATCCGCTGTCTAATTAAAAATAGATCGACCCATCAATAAGTCAGCCAAGCCGTCTGGCCGCGAGGCGAGCACGCACTCGCAGAAACACTCAACACGCACTCGCAGAACAACACTTGCAGAAACACACACTCAACACACACACTTGCAGAAACACACACTTGCAGAAACACACTCAACACGTGGGAAAACACAAACAGAATAGCCCTGCGATCAACCCGCCAAACCCAGACCACACGCAACAAAGTCGCTCTCCTCCCTCTCATCCATCGCTCTCATCTCTCTCCCAGTCATCCGTCTCTAGCTCCATTCTCTCATATCTCACTCTCTACTACCCCCCCCCCCCCCCCCCCCAGACATAAACACACAAACTCCCCTCCACACACACACACACACACACGGTAGGTCCGACGTGTGACTCACTTGCACCTGAGCCCGCTGGCTAGCGTCACCACAGCGGTGTTGATAGAGAAGATCCAGTCGAGCAGCCACATGGCGCTGCTGGGCTAATGCCAGGTAAGACTAGCTGGAGGAGGGGTTAGAGGCCCAGTTGGGCTAAGCCCAGGACCGTTGCTCTACGCTGGGGTAAGGTCTACGCTCGGCTCCCCCCTCCTCCGCCTCCTCTAAGCCCAGGACCGCTGCTCTACTCTGGGGTAAGGTCTACGCTCGGCTCCCCCCTCCTCCTCCTCCTCCTCTAAGCCCAGGACCGCTGCTCTACTCTGGGGTAAGGTCTAAGCTCGGCTCCCCCCTCCTCCTCCTCCTCCTCCTCTAAGCCCAGGACCGCTGCTCTACTCTGGGGTAAGGTCTAAGCTCGGCTCCCCCCTCCTCCTCCTAAGCCCAGGACCGCTGCTCTACTCTGGGGTAAGGTCTACGCTCAGCTCCTGCCTCCTCCTCTAAGCCCAAGACCGCTGCTCTACTCTGGGGTAAGGTCTACGCTCGGCTCCCCCCTCCTCCTCCTGCTGCTCGTCAGAGCACCGCTGTCCCTGGAAAGATACTGAGGCGAGAGAGAGAGTGGGAGGGAAGGAATGCGACGAGAGAGAGAGAGAGAGAGAGAGGAGGGGGGGGGCATTCAGATTGGGACAGAATAAGGGAGGGAGTTAGGAGGAGAGGAGAGAGGGGAAGTGTCAGGGTTGGATGAGAGGAAAGGAAGAGGGATGGAGGAGAAAGGAGATAAAGGGAAGGGGGATGAGAGAAAAAAGGAGAGAAACAGGAGAGGAGATAAAGAGAAGGGGAAGGAGAGGAGAGAACGAGGAGATAGCGGGAATGAGAGGAGTAGGAAAAAATGGAGGAGAAAAGAGGAGAGCAGAATGTGGGAATGTGGGATGGAGGAGGAAAAAGAGAGCATTCCCATCTTGCTGGAGGCAGACAAGATAGACAGACACACACCATAGCCAGACTGCATAAAGTCACACACACACACACACACACTAGTGTTGTCAAAAATATCGAAGTATCGATACATATCGATACTGAATATTTAAAACGGCTTCGATACTCATTTCCCGAAGTACCGATACTTTCTGCAGTATCGGTACCAGCTGGCTTGCTCCCGCAAGTTGTTGACAGACAGACGCGCTGCCAGAGCCTTGCCCTTCCGCCTCCTCCTCGCTCAGAGCAACAGACACAAGCTGCTGCAGCCTCCTCCCCCTCACAGCCGGGCAGCGCAGCCCTGTCTTCAGTTTGTAAACAACGCTATTATTAGCTAACGTTAGCTGTCGTTCCTCCGTTAGCTTAATGCTAGCTAGCTGGCCACCTATTACTTCATGGAAACGGAGTAACGTCAAGCCGAGCCCACTACACCAGTACACGCATGAACTCGACACAACTACCCCGTTTCCAACGTTAGGTCGAGCGGAGCCGGAGCCCATCCTACACAAGTACACGCATGAACTCGACACAACTACCCCGTTTCCAACGTTAGGTCGAGCGGAGCCGGAGCCCGTCCTACACAAGTACACGCATGAACTCGACACAACGTTAACTCGACACAACGTTACCCCGCCTCCATGAAGTGTCCAATTAGCAGCAATGTTGTTGAAAATGTAACGTTAATAAATGCTCCGAGCATAGCTCCGGAGAAATCTCCCTCTCTCTCTCTCACTCAAGTACCCTTGTTTTCGAGTCATAACTAGAAAGGTGCGCTCAGTAGACCTAAAATCTCCAGCAGCCACTCTCTCTTTCTCGCTCTCTCTCTCTGATCTAAAGATAAACAAAGGGTTTTAAAAGTGTATTTATCTTCTCGTATAGTACCAGAGAGAAGCTGAGGAGAATCAACCAGCAACAAAAGCAAAATTTGTTAAAAAAATATATATATTATTATAATAAAAAAAATATATATTATAATTTTTTTTTTTTGGTATCAAAAGTATCGAAAGTATCGATACTTTTCAAGGTATCGTATCGAAGTCGAAATTCCAGTATCGTGACAACACTAACACACACACAAGGCTGCATCAGGTCTGTCACACACACACACACCACAGGCAGACTGCATCAGGTATGTCAGACACACACACAACAGCCAGACTGCATAAAGTCTGTCGGACACAGACACACACACACGACAGCCAGGCTTCAGAGGCAGCTTCTCCAGAACAAAGGGGCTGTTGGAATGTTTGTGTTGTTCCATCTCGACTACACGGCCTGCAGAGTGAAGATGTTTGTGTTGTTCCGTCTCGACTACACGGCCTGCAGAGTGAAGATGTTTGTGTTGTTCCTTCTCGACTACACGGCATGCAGAGTGAATGTTTGTGTTGTTCCGTCTCGACTACACGGCCTGCAGAGTGAAAACGAGCTGGAGGCAATATGCCAGATATACACAGACATCATGTTGTCCCGGCAACAAGGATACAAGTGTCAGAAGTGAAGCAGAGTTAAGAGCAGGGAACAAAATAAGTATAATGTGTTTGCTTTAATCACAGTAACGTTGGCGAGCTAGCTAAATTATACATACATTGGATTTCATATAAATCAATCAATTCACTAATTCTATGGAGACGCAGAAAAAACCTACCAAATACAATCAGAGAAAATCCTGTGGGAAACACTGTCCCTGTATTGTAAATAGTTCATATGTGTGTTGTCACTACTGTATGTCAAATTGTAAATAAGTTAATTTATGTGTTAATATTTATTTACCTAATTTATGTGCAATCGTTTCATTTCAGCTCAGTGTAGAGAAATGCACCGATACTAACAACCGCCTTACTGCGCGCGTCTATGACAACACTGTTGACACTAGTTGTTTTGGGGGGCCTACCACCCCCCCTGAAAAAAATCCTAGGGGAAACACTGCATTACGGTCCTGTCCAGTTCAGCACGAACACAGACATTACTGTCCAGTTCAGCACCACAGACAGAGACATTACTGTCCAGTTCAGCACCACACAGAAACATTACTGTCCAGTTCAGAACCACGTAATAGTAACGTAGTAACTTCACATTATTACTGCTTCACATTGTTATTGCTTCACATTGCCGCTGATGTCCAACAGCTCACTGTCGAGTCCCATCCCCATGTCGCCGTACTATATACGAACAACCAGAGGGTAGGGTTGCCACGGTGATGTGGAATTTCCCATGAACAATAAACTCATGACAACACCGGACATTTTACAAAATGCCACATGACTTTGATCTTCAACGTTATGAGGCTACATTGATCCGCTGTGTCTGTCCGTTTTTGGGCGCTATATTTAGACGGAGCCGAGTAAGACGCTTCATCCGAGCACTTCCAAACCCATATGGCACTCTCGATCCATAAATTGTGCCAAATTATGTCCAGGACCAGACGGACACCAATACTGGAAATCGCGATCAGACAATTGGAATATTATTTTTGGAATACCACCGACCACAGGTAAGGACTATCTGACATCAATTTCAGCTTGATCCAACAATGTTTTGATACCGATCCAGCTGATCAGCGTTTTTAGTGTTCAATACGAATGCCGTTAGTGGCAATCAAAGCATCAGAAACGACCCCCCCGCCCCCCTTTCATGCATTAATGATGAAACATAATACCTATTATATACATTTGATTTGGAAATAATAGCATGTCCAGGCAAGAAACGGCAATGCTTAGGATTCATGTTGCGCCCGGCCCTATTACTCACTTCCCAGGAATTATCCCGTATCACTATGAAATTATTCACCACGGGATAACACGTGAACGACATGCATGAAATTAGGGGTGGACGGTATAAACGGTATACGGTATAAATTTGCTCTACGGTATGGATTTTGAGTATACCGTGTAACCGGTAGTGCAGCTCTAAAATAGCAATGACGTCATGTAACCACAGCGCGACTATTTCAGTCGCATTTGCCCCTAAAAACAGATAGAATTAGTCATAGATAATAGATAGGTGCGAACTGGAAAAAGTTATTTAGGAGGCTTCGCGCAGTGGGCGTGCCAGCCCCTACCGCACGCATGTAAACACGGGTCTAGTAGTCTAGTGGGACGGGACACGGGAGCTGTCGGCGTCTCCCTGAGCTAACGTTAGCTTAGCTACCGTTACAAAATGACCCAGTCAACTATTCACTTTTAGTTTAATACATGATGGGGCATTGTCTAACCGAACGGTATCTAGTCGGCCAGCTACCGATAGCTCCTGACATCAACAAACGCTCCACAAAGTCTAGTAGAGACCAGGGTTAGAAATTAAAAAAAAAAATTCAAGGGCTTTTTTTGCCCCCCTTAATTGCTTTTCGGGGGCTTTTTTTGTATTTCCGGGGCACAATATTTTTATAATGAAAATTAACATAAAGATTATAAAACATTGTTGACACTTTTTTTTTACAGTCTTCATCCCTATGTTTGATAACGTAATGTTAATGTCTCCATATATAGGGCTCTACGCTAACCTTTTTCCCAAGGAGCACATGTGCTCCTAAATAAAATGTTAATAAATAAAATCTAAATACAAATTTAGGAGCACACAGAAATTTAGGAGCACAGTGACAATTGTTCAAGTAACACACACACACGATGTGTGACATCATGGCTTGGTTTCATGTTTTGAGGTACGTACCTTCAATTATCTGTAAATAATACATACATACTCTATCTAAATAGATTAAATATTATTGTCCCTGAGGGCAAGTTGTGTTGTTTTCTTGATACATCTACAAATAGCAGACGAATAACCGGTTGCCTCTGGATCAATGAATGTCTAATATTGAATAATATTATTAGATATTTTATTTTTAACATCCCTAATTCCAACAGTCAAGAGGCTTGTTTCAAATTGATGAAAAACCCCACACACGCAACGTTTCTGAGTATAGGCTCTGGCCAGATCGATCAATGAAATACGTTGCGCGCTCAGCGCTGTGGAATGAAGGAAATGCGCATCGGGATCGGATTTGGATGTTATTCTTTGTAGTTGTGTTACAAATGGAACGGTCTTTCCCCGCCGAACACAAGTTACTTAACGTTACACGGGTCGCGCTATGCAGATGCTTAGCTTGCTAACGTTAAGATAGCAGTGTAATGCTTGATGAGAGCAGAGCGCTCTCTCTGTGTTCGCACCTCTCAAGTGCCTGGAAGCATCTCCCTGTAACACGCAGCGGGCCCCGCCTCCCTCCTCCTTGGAACAAACATTCCACCCAAAAACTGAATTTCAGTCCAGTTTCAATCTGAACTATTAACAGCGGAGCTGTTTTGTAATCTTCACAATCACTCGTCTGTCTCGCACTGCAAGTAAATGATTTTTCCGGTGTGCACACACACATATTATTAGGGGCAAATACGCACTGTAGAGCATATATATAATTATATATATAATTAGTAAACTGTCGGGGGCTTTTTTTGCCCCGCTTAACTGATTATCAAGGGCATTTGGTCAATTTTCGAGGGCATTTTGCCCCAAGCCCCCGTTAATTTCGAACCCTGGTAGAGACGTGTATGCTACCTGTTAGCTCACGTTAACGCAAGTTAGTTCACCGTTCAAAACGAAATGTCCCATTGAACTAAATAATTCACTGAGGCGTTGTATTAACGTTATATATGCAGTAGCTACAGATAGCTCATGATATCAATGTCTTATAACACTGATTCGATGCGTATTCGAGCTGAGGGCTTGCTAACGTTATAATACCAATACAATAGGGTCCAGGTGCAGCGCCGGAGAATCCTGGCCGTAGCTCTGCTCGAGGCTACTCGAGTATAGGTCCAGGTGCAGCTCCGGAGAATCCTGGCCGTAGCTGGAGGCTACTAGAGTACACACAGACAGTGGAGCTTGTTGCGTGGTGGCGATGTCTCGCAGATAATACCAGTACAAGTCTAATTATATAATATATATATTTTATAAAAAAAAAAATTATATAAAATAAAAAATAAAAATTTATCAAAAACGATGATACCGTGATATATACCGTTACCGTCTATGCTTCAAATTATACCGTGATATAAATTTTAGACCATACCGTCCACCCCTACATGAAAATTATCTCTTTTTTGCATCTTGGACGGAAGAAAGTCAGTGTCAATGACCATAGTATTGTCCCCATAGCTATAATAAAAAATATAGATATAGCTCTACAAACAAGGTGACGCACTCCTATCTTTAAAGCATGGCATTGCTACAACGGGACCCGGCTATTGGCTGGCGCTGAATGAGTTAAACATCATGTATGATGATGATCACAGCGTTAAACACCATGTAGTCTGATCGCAGCATTAAACATCATGTAGTCTGATCCCAGCGTTAAACATCATGCCAGCAGGGAAGACCACATCACTGTGTGTGTCTGTGCGTGTGTGTACAACACGCAATATGAGCTTTGATATGGACGTTTTTTGCCCCAACATTATAGTGTATGAGAACAGAGTTGTTTCAACAGGGTTTGCCAGGCCCTGTGTGTGTGTGTGTGTGTGTGTGTGTGTGTGTGTGTGTGTGTGTGTGTGTGTGTGTGTGTGTGTGTGTGTGTGCGTGTGTGTGTGCACAAAGAGAACAGAAGGCTAATTGAGACAACAAGCTCATCAATAATTAGCAAGGCTTTTGCAAGAGAGCCATCTCCCTGAATCTCAGAGATGATGTGTGTGTGTATGTATATATATATATATATATATATATATATATATATATATATATAGCTGCACAGTTCAGTGAGGCTCCAGACAGATTTGCCTCTAATGAATTGGCTCCTTGCTCCACCTAGAACACAGTGTGCTAATATTACACTCCCAGCGTAATCCTTGGCAGGACATAATAGGCTGCATCGTACTCAAAGAGTCAGCCTACAACAACAATAAGATTAACTTAGATTTTAAGACACCAACCTTAGCGGAACAAAATATAACATATATAAGGATGCTGACCCCAAGATGCCACATTGAGAGGATCCCAAGGTCTCCCTCATCGTTCCTCACTAAACTTCTGATCTTTATTTGTATACGTCATACAAGCTCTTGAATTGCAATGCAAATGAGACAATGATGATTACTTTATCGGCATACCTCTTTTCACGTATCGCTCCTACTGTAGTTGCACATGTGATCCCCCCCCCCCAAACTGCTCCAGGGGTGCTGTGCTGCACTGCAGGACGACCCTACGCTCTGACTTCTGTGAAGGAATGCATGTCTGTGGGGGGGGATCACATGTGCAACTACAGTAGGAGCGATACGTGAAAAGAGGTATGCCGATAAAGTAATCATCATAATTTCTCTCCGTCATATGCACACATACACACTGTTCATTTCTAGCGTCCGGGTGACAGTTCCACGCTAGACTCATCCAATTACATCAGGTTGTTCAGCCACCGCTGGCAAGGCCTGCCATCCCACTGCAACTCACCGAGCAAAAGCATCTGCAGACATTACGTCTGACGACAGGAATGACATGGAAATAAAACGGTTACAAATTTGCTCATAGCACTTACTTTTTGCCAGGTTTTTTCGGCCTTGTCCTCTTCTTTCTCGCCTGCATAGCAAGTACTAATACATGAAAGAGAAAGAAAAAAATATATAGCCTATATTATATATATATCACGACACAAAAAAATATATCTGAACTAGTCTAGTAGTCCGTTTAGCACACAACTTTGCACCACTATGCTTGCATAAAACTATTATGTAAAAAAAAAAAACATTTCACCAACGTGACCTATACGAGCTTAACGTTAACATGGCAGGTGGAGCAGCTCAGATGAAGCTAACATAACGTTAGCTTATATTATATGCACTTGTTTGACACCACCTAAGCTAACGTGCTTCTTCTGCATCACAAACTCAAGCCACGCAGCGGTTCTAGTGTCCATGTGTCTTAGTTAATGATACGTGGGTTTGATGACAACCATAATAACAACAACTGAAAGTCCAGTTGCATGGGACTCGACAACACGGTTAGCATCCTGGTGCTACTAGCAACAACGTGGTTCACTGTCCCCTTTTGTTCAGATGCTGCTTCCATCACAGGCCTGGATATAACTTCACCCTCTTCATAAATCACATATAATAACACAAGTCGACCGGTGTGTATTTGGAGCCTGCGACACGATACGGGGTTTCTCTCGATACGTTACCTTTTCGTTCCATGATGATAAGGAGCTGAGTGTGTAACTGACTGTTAGCTCACTAGCTGCTGCTGCTGCTGCGGCTCAAGGAGACTATGACAGAAGGAAGGGTCATCGCGTCACGGTGTAGCGTGTGGGCGCACGTTGGTGCCAAGTGTGGAAACGCGATGGTATTCTGACGCCGTGACCATTCCTCCCTTTATAGTCTCCTTGCTACTATAACAACGTGAGGAGGGCTTTGAGCGCCGTGTTCCAGTTCCTGTCTGTGCTGCAGACAACTTCCAGCAACACAACTTTCTAAGAACCCGCCTACTTCAGTTTCACTTGTGGTGACCAGATCCATAATGCTCCAAATGCAGGACAGCGTGTCGATTTTGCGGGACAGTAATGAATATATATATACAATAATCATGTTTACATAATGTATTCATTTTGATCAAAATATAAGCATTTATTGTATTAAAAACACAATAATGTTGTGTATTAATTGCTTATTATACTCATAATCACTGTATAGAAGAATACCACAATCCAACATGCTGTTAAATTACCTACTGACTCCTAGCGGTTATATGGCTATTAAAGTTAAGATACATGAACCCTGTGATCCAGTGGAGGCTGCTGACCAAATTTTTAGGTGAAGCACAAATTATTATATTATATTATATATTAAATAATATAAAACATCCCCCACTGTGTGTCAGTGGTCAGTGGACACAGATGAAAACATATTAACATTAGGTGACAGCGGACCTGACCAGATGAAAACATATTAGGTGACAGCGCACCTGACCAGATGAAATCATATTAGGTGACAGCGCACCTGACCAGATCAAAACATATTAGGTGACAGCGCACCTGATCAGATCAAAACATTTTAGGTGACAGCGCACCTGACCAGATCAAAACATATTAGGTGAAGGTGACAAGGAAGCCACAGACTCATACCCCCCCGACACTCAACTAACCGCCTCGGACAGTTCTTCATACCAGTGGCCATCAGGCTCCACAACAGTGGGCAGCAACTGCTGCCAGACATCGACCTAGAACTAATAGGAACCCAAGTAGGACAATAACACTACCTTATGCATACTGCACCTTATGTGGATACTGTGATACTGTGAATAATGAATAATGTATATTTCAGTTAGTTAGATAGTAAATTATATCGACCTATTTGTTTACACTGCTTGTGTTGTTTTCACTACCTGTACCCCCACCCCCCTTCCCCCATGCTGCTATGATGCCTGAATTTCCCCAAGGGGATCAATAAAGGAATATCTTATCTTATCTGCAATTCAACACTGGCCCCTGTAAATATCCTAACCCAACCCCCTCCAATGTACAGTCATTTACCTAGTATGGTTTTGTCAATAGTCCAATGTACAATTTTGTTTGTTTGTACAGTGTCTCCCCCCCCCCCCCCTCAATGTACAGTTTTGCTTGTTTATACAGTGTGCCCCCCCCCCAACCACCTCCAATGTAAATTACCCAGTATGGTTGTCAATATCCCAACGTACCCAACCCCCCCCCACCCAACCTCCTCCAATGTACAGTTTCTACGTCAAATGTATATACTCCCTTTTCTTGACTCCTTCTGTATCACAAACAGTACTGTATTTGCAAATCTGGTATGTCATAAATGTATAGATGTAGCAGTACTGACTATCTGTATGTCATGTATGTCATATATGTCCTGATGAATTGAAAATGGGGGACCCTGATGTAAACAAGACGAAAGTCTTTCTCTGGTCTGCATCCCCTTAACAATTGTGTGTATTGAGCTGTACTGTATTGTACCCATTCTGCAATCTGTTAATAAAGTTTTCAATCAATCAATTAAATCAATCAATCAATCTTAAAAGGAAAGATGAAATTACCTACCTGGGTTCCATCCTATAGAGGCAAATCTTTCCTGTGACAAAATGGGATCCAATGTAATAAAACTAAGTCAACCAACGAACTAGATTCCTGTACCGGATCTCCTCTCTGGTAAACAAGAATACCTTGAAGACTCTAACAGGAGCACTCATTCAAGGGTACTACGACTATGCTTGCACCTCATGGTACCAAAGCACCTCAAAGGCACTAAAAACAAGATTACAAACATCACAAAACAAACTGGTCAGACTACTGCTTGACCTTACTCCTAAAACCCACCTCACCCCTGTCCACTTTGACAACCTAGGATGGCTTAGAGTAGACGACAGAGTACAGCAACTTGCAATGGGCCTGGTCTACAAGATACACTACACCACTAAGATACCCATGTGCATGTCGAAATACTTCCCAAAGGTCAGTGAATACCACGACCACAACACCAGAGGGAGTTCCACAAATCATGTTCAACCCAGATCAAATAATTTAAAAAGTAAAAAAAAAAAAAAAAAAACAAAATTAAGGGGAGACACTACAGGTGAATAGGGTAAAAAAATAACTAATAGATATCACAATGAAACTTCCCCAGTTGATTACTTATATTAAGACAAGACTTTTTTGTATTACAAGTTTTCTGAAATTTTATGTTTAAATATGCAAATGAGGCACAATCTACTTAAATATGTACTAATTTGCATATAATTCCAGGACAGAAATCTGAACATTGGATAAAGCCATTTTCAAAATGTTAGTTTCATTTTGTTGACATATTAGAGCCAAAGGTTATTACAGAGGGGATTTTGGATATCTCTTTTTATCACTCCATAAATCAGAAAATACTCCATTCAGTCCATTTTTATGGTAAAATTCCATATTTCGCCATGTTTTTAGGAATAAAATGTGATATAAATCAGGGTATGAATGCGATATCAACAAACCCTTCTGTAAATACCTTCAGAACATAGATATGAATAGAACTGGAAGGTTTGGTGTATGTGAGTGCTACTGAAGTGGAGATTTCTGGCTCAGAGTATGAGGAAAAACTCTTAAAACTCATTTTTGGGAAAACACCTTCAAAGTTCGGTAAGATAAAATGCCATACTTTTTTTTTAAACAGATATTTACAAACACAATACCTAATCAAACCATTAGTAATATACAACCTAAACACATGCCTGATAACTGAATAATAATAATAATGATGTTATTGAACTGAACAGAACTACACACAGGCTACAAACAGTGTAGTACAGTGTAGTACCCCCTAATAGGCAAAAAATATTTGAATAGATATCACTATGAAACTTTCCCAGTTTGTTATGTACATATAAACTAAGAAAAAATATATTGCAAGTTTTCTGAAATGTATGTTTATATATGCAAATGAGGCACTTCCCCATTTAATATGTGCGCATTTATGGATACAATAAGGCAAAATGAAGTAAAATAAACAACTAAATGTGTGTTATTGACGGTTTATTGTCACTAGTTTCATAGAAGACATGTTTAGGAAGCAAAATATAACAAAATCTCAAAATCAACAAAAAAAGTATATTTGACACCTGCAGTGTCTCGCCTTAAATAAAAGAAAATAGTCATAACTTAGAAATGAGATTACATAGGTCTATGAATCGATATCGCGATTCTGTTTCTTTATTAGTTGTCATACAGAAGTACAGAATACTTTTATACAAAATGCTTCTTTATGTTACATTTTGTATAAAAGTATTCTGTACTTCTGTATGACAACTAATAAAGAAACTTGAGAAACTTGAGATTGGCCCGAGCTAAACCTATCCTCCGGACATGCAGCTGGACCCGTTTTGACTTTGCAATGCAGCAATCTCTGATTGGATTTGCAAGGCTGCCAATCATATTCAACCTCCGTGTATTGGATGTCAAGGGCTGTCAATCAATCAAACCTCCATTCAATGGCAAGAGTTTAACTGCACAGACCGTGCTTAGATGAAGTTAATAGCCTATTTTGATTCGCTGTTATTTATTATTTATTTAACAATGGGTCACACCTGTGAAGTTTTCTTCACGAATAATTACTGCAGGCAATACTGCAGTGCAGGCCAGCTCAGAGCTGTCAATTTTGGCCATTTTTGAAGAAAAAAAAATTCACTGGCATTTTTCTTACAGAATAAAAAAATAATAATAATAATTAAATTTTTTTTTTTAGTTTTTTTAGTTTTTATATATATATATATATATATATATATATATATATATATATATATATATATATATATATATATATATATATATAGGTATATGTAAATTAATAATGTGATACTGAAGTGCATACATGTATTACATTGTCTAGACTGGTAGTGGCTTCCTTGATTCTAAACCTGTGCAGAACACTACCAACTTTTCATTTTGCATTCAATGATAATCTGACAAAATGGTACATTGGAGGTGGTTGGGTGGGTGGGGTTTGGGGGGGGGGGGGTTGGGTAGGAGGGGTGGGTGGGTGGGTGGGGGACACTGTACAACTGTACAAGCAAAACTGAATTTAAATCGGCATTTCTTGTCATACATTATATGTTTTTTAATTACAGAGTCTGACAGCTTACCACTCATTGGCAACATTTGATTTCTAATTGTGTTTACCTTGGAAACAAAGTAGTTGTTGAAATTGGTTGCAATGTCAAATGGTTTAGTGATGAATATACCATCTGACTCAATAACAACACATTGACAGTGTTGTGAAGAAGGCACGGCAACGCCTCTACTTCCTCAGGTGCCTAAGGAAGTTCCAAGTCAGTCGGAAGATCCTTAAGAACTTCTACTCATGCACAATAGAGAGCATCCTGACTGGCAATATCACCTCCTGGTTTGGGAATAGCACCGCACAAGACCGTAGCAGACTACAGAGAGTGGCCCGTTCAGCCGAACGCACAATTGGATGGGGGCTTCCCACTCTCCAGGACATTTACAAAAAGCGGTGCATGGGTAAGGCTAAGAGAATTATCAAAGACTCCAGCCACCCAAACAACTGCCTCTTTGAACTGCTGCGGTCAGGCAAGCGATACCGGCGTCTCATGGCAAGCACAGAGAGACTCAGAAGAAGCTTCTATCCTCAGGCCATCAGAATGCTAAATGACAATAACACTATGTAACAACCACCAAATGCACTCACAGCACACACACCCACACACTCACTTTAAACAAACAACTCACTGCAGCACCCACTTTAGAACACCTAAACACACTTTATATTTATTGGTAGAGAATTTGCACTATAACCCATACCTTACTGTAAATTGTACCTAAATTGTACCTCATCCCATTTCTGCTCTGTACTGTATAGTATATTGTATTGTAACGCAGGTACTTCTACTCTGCATTGTACATTGTATATATGTATATACTGAACACTTTTGTCTACATACTTGACTTCTATTTTATACTTGCTATACTTATTTTGTACTTAACTATTTTGTCTAGCACAGTCTCTGGAGCGTAACAGAAAGAAGCATTTTGTATAAAAGTATTCTGTACTTCTGTATGACAACTAATAAAGAAACTTGAAATGTTATAATGAAGCCACAGTATATAAAAACACCCTCTGCTGCCCAGTTCAGATCAATAGCACAAGGCTTTCGCGATAAATGGAGATTTCCCAAAGTAGCTGCATGGTGCTATTGATGGAACCCATATTAACATCAGAGCTCCACCTGACACTCCGGCGGATTACTTCAATAGAAAAGGCCATTATTCCATTATTTTACAGGGTGTGGTGGACAACAAGCTCAAGTTTTGGGACATAAATGTTGGGCGGCCAGGTAGGATACACGATGCCCGTGTTTTCGCCCTGTCGAGACTGTATGAGCGTGGTGACAGAGGCACACTGGTAACAAGAGTGACTGAAGCATTTGATGGAGTTGATGTGCCACTTGTCATTTTAGGTGATTCGGCCTACCTCAGGGCAGCTCTGGCTGCAATTGTAGCTTACTACCACCGGTATGACTGGGTGTCTGGGTGTCATGAAGAGCGCTATATAAATCCAAGCCATTATTATTACCCTCTGCTGTCTTGGGTTATGAAACCTTACCGTGAGGGTAGAGGAGTAACACCAGAACAGACAGGTTTCAACCATCGCCTTAGTCAAGCACGCATGACTGTAGAACGTGCCTTTTGGCATCTCAAAGGCCGCTGGAGATGTCTCTTAAAGTGTAATGATGCCCACATTACCCTGGTCAGCCAAATCATCGCAGCATGTTGTGTACTACACAACTTCTGTGAAGTTAACAATGAACAGTTCCTTGATGGAGACAATGTAGTGAGAGAGGAGGATGAGGACGAAGAAGATGCGAGACAAGGCCATCAGCAGGACAACGGAAGGGCAAATTAAATTAGAAATGCACTTTGCAGATATGACTAACCACCAAAACCTGCACTGACTACCATGTATGACGTATATCAGGCCAGTTAGGTTACCTTGTGTATACTGCACCTTGTGTATACCGTTTACTTTTACTCATAGTATAATAGTATATATTCAGATTCAAATTTTGCATTGCCTATATTTATTGAGTGTAACATAATAGAACCGATAAGGCATACAGACCCTCACCTGCACTGTTGTATTTACAGTTTCTCATATTTTTATATTCAGTATCACATTTTATTGCCTATAATTATGTTTTCTATTACCCTGCCCATACCTGTACCCCCCCCCCCCTCCCCCATGCTGCTATGATGCCTGCATTTCCCCAAGGGGATCAATAAAGGAATATCTTATCTTATCTTCATTTGCACAGTCCACACAGATCTGCCTTGCAGTGTCAAGATAAAATCGATCATTTATTTGATCGATTGATTAAAATAAATAATACATGCACATCCTGAATGAATGAATGAATGAAAACTTTATTTAACAGATTGCAGAATGGGTACAATACAGTACGGCTCAATACATACAATTGTTAAGGGGATGCAGACCTGAGAAAGACGTTTGTCTTGTTTCCATCAGGGTCCCCCACCAGGAGGCATCATATATTTGTACAATTTGTCAAAAGAATAAAACACAATGAAGCCCAAGAGCTTATTTCCATTGTAGTTCTTGACTTTAAAGGTGTTTTGGGAGGTACGTGCACAGTAAGAGCTATGAAGACATCATTTCTCAGCCTATATGGTGTTTATTTGATCTTCTTCACCGTTTCGTCTATTTGACCTACTTAGCCTACTGTTCTTAAAAAAAAAGAAAGTTTGAATCTGAATGTTTTTAGATCAAATGCTTCATACATCATGTAAATAAAAAAAAATATTGAATCTGAATGTTTTTAGATCAAATGCTCCATACATCATGTAAACCTTACATTATTGTATTCAGTATTACTTTATTGTGCCGAACACCCACTCTTAAAACCACAGCTTCTAGTGGCTTACTGCTTACATCTGTATTATCCTGCCACCTAGTGGTAAGATTATGAACAGTTTCCCCGTCCAAGGACATGATAGATACAGTGACCTAGAGTCTCCTATGAACATAGGGCTGACCCCTATTAGTCGACTAATCGGTCGAAAGGAGCAGTAGTCGACTGCCAACCTTAGTCGAATACAAAAAAATAATAATTTATATATATATATTTTTTATCATTCTTTCCAAAAGAAAAGAGGCCTAGAAGCGTGGCTAACGCTAATGGCACGCATACCAGAGGCTAACTGCCTAATAAAACAGGAACAGAGGCACTGAAAGAGGATTTCACCCATCTAATGAACACACTAGACTAGACAAATATCAAGATGTATCCATCAGTGGACCAATTGCATGCTTTTGCAGAGGACAAGCAGCCTTCAGTCGACTCCTTCAGACATTAAGCACCCCCCACAGCCCAAATGGAATGATACAAAAAAATATATATATTCCTGTCTAATTTTTTTTTTTTTTTTTACTAATAGTCGACTAATGGCACATTTTGGCCAATCATAGTCGACTATCCAAATCCTTAGTCGGGGACAGCCCTAGAACAGACTATGACCCCCCTAACATAATGCCAACATTGGAGTGTATTATATATTCTTTATTTAATCATTGATTGAGTGTCTTATATGTTGACCTATATGTTTTTATTTAATGATTGATTGGATGTATTATATGTTGACATGTTTATATTTAATCATTGATTGAGTGTCATATGTCGATTTATGTTTTTATTTAATCATTGAATGAGTGTCTTATATGTTGACCTATGTTTGTATTTAATCATTGATTGAGTGTCTTATGTCAACTTGTTTTTATTTAATCATTGAGTGTCTTGTATGTTGACCTATATGTTTTCATTTAATGAGATGGTCTTATATGTTGACCTATATGTTTATTGAATCAGATTGTCTTATATGTTGACCGATGTTTTTATTTAATCATTGATTGAGTGGCATATGTTGACCTATGTTTTTATTTAATCATTGATTGAGTGTCTTATATGTTTTTATTGAATAATTGCTTGAGTGTCTTACATGTTATAATATCTTTATTTGTATAGCAACTTTCATACAGGGGATGGCAGATGATGTACTTAGTAAGAAATAATAATAATAATAAAATCTGTGTAAAACAAGCAGCAAGAGCAAAACATAAAGTGGGATAAAATAATGCAGATATATTAATCAAATCATATCAGAACCTCATGTTCCAAAACATGGATAGGTTCCAAAACATGATAAAGGTCATAGTATGCGGATAGTGGGGCGTAGAAATAAAAGTAAAAATAAGTAAAATAATAGCAAGCAAGGGTAGAATGAGCAGACATGTAAAATCACAGTTTTTCACATTATGATCTATTCTAACATCCCAACAGGCCACTTTGTTTATGGTTTGATTCAGTTTTAGTAGAATAGAAAAGACATTAATGATGAAATTAGCACATAAAGTGCAGACATACTATAAAATCAGTTTTTACAGTGCAATAAAATAGTTCTGGATTACTGTTTAACAGTTCAAAGTCGTCTTTACCTCTTGTTTGATACCCACTTTGACCCTTCAAACCTCCCACTCAGGGCAAACCTCCCTCTCAGGGTGCAGTTCCCTCTCTCAGGGGTCAGGGCGCAGTTCTAGGCCTGGGTCTTACACAGTTTTAAAGCCTGACAGTCTTTCTTGCTTGAGAACCACACAGTTTAATACCTGACAGTTTCAAACCTGTAATAAAAAGCAACAGACAGAGTAAAATAGTGCAGTGCAATAAAATAGTAGAATAGAATAGTAAAATTATGAATAATAAAATAAAGTAATAAGAGAATATAACAGGGAATACAAATAATAATAAATAATAAAAGACACCAAGACTTGGTCTGTAAAGCCTTTCACATTTCCTGCTCACGGTCCCAAAACGTCCCACCTACAGTATCTGTGGGAAAACAGTAATTGACTTGTACGGATGTCCAGCCTCGGATATATAAAATAAGAGAGAATAAAAACATAAAAGGGAATAGAAACATGGGGAATAAAACATAGACAAATAGTGCAATGTCAATCACAGAGAAATAATGCAGTATAATAGTGTAAAGTCAGTCAAATGCGTTGGTAAAGAGAGGTTTTAAGCTGCCTTTTAAAAATGTCTAACGTATTGACTTCCCTAATATTGTTGGGTAACGTGTTCCACAGTTTTGGGGCGTAGTTTACAAAGGCTGCATCACCGATCTTCTTATGACTTTTACTGGTGACCTCTAATAGATCTGCATCTGATGATCGCAGTGTTCTGGCGGGTGTGTAGTTTATTAGAGTCAGCAATGTAGCTGGGTCCATGTCCATTTAGAGCTTTGTATGTGAGGAGAAGCACCTTAAAATAAATTCTAAAAGTTACAGGAAGCCAGTGTAGAGTAGCTAAGACAGGACTAATGTGTTCCCTCCTTTTGGTATTAGTTAGTAGTCTAGCTGCAGAGTTTTGAATGAGCTGGAGTCTTTCAGTCGTTTTCTTGGGGAGACCAGTGAATAGTGCATTGCAGTAGTCTAGTCGGCTAGATATAAAAGCATTAGCTTCTCTGCATCATTTTGATTTATGAATGGTCGTACCTTCGCTATGTTTCTGAGATTTAAATGGGTGTTGAAGTTCAAATCTGAGTCCAGGATGACACAGAGACTTGTCACCTCCGTTTTAATCCAAGTGGTTAAACTTTCTACAGTAGATTATGTGTTAGCATCTCTCTTTTTGATTTGGAGTAGGACTTTTTGTTTTGTCCTCATTCAATTTGAGAAAGTTATCGTTCATCCATTTGTTTATTGGTGACAGGCAGTTGGTAAATGTTGCATCATTTGGTTCAGCGGATATGTACAATTGTGTATCATCATCCGCATAGCTGTGGAAATCTATACCATACTCTCTGATGATGTTGCCGAGCTGTAGCATATGGAGAGAAAAGAGTAATGGACCTAAACAGCTCCCTTGCAACCCCGTTGCGGCATTCATGTTTCTCTGATGTATGGCCTCCTAGACAAATATAAAACATCATTCCTCTGATGTTTTGATCCAGTTCAACACACAGCCAGAGAAACCAATACGCTTTTCAAGTCGATTTATTAGGATGTTGCGATCAATAGTATCAAAAGTTGCACTGAGATCTAATAGGATATTATGTTTTTCAATGTGTATATAATGTATTTGTGGGTGACAGCATCTACTCAGACGGATCTATAGATCTTAAAAGTAGCCGGCAGCAGTGAATGCCAAGGTCGTCAGCAGGTTTGTAACCAAAACATTGCACTGAGAGCAGGCAGGTTTGGTTAGAGAGAACTAGGGGCATAATATCAACATCACCGTTGCTATAGTGATTTGGGTCAAAGAGCCATTGTCAAAGACTGCGTGTCACACAGTAACGAGAAGAGGGGGCGGGCCCGTTGCTAGGGAGAAGACGTTATGATGTGAATTTCTTCCGGGATAAGTTAGACTGAGATACGACGCCCAGACGCGTTGATCAGAGACTTTGAAACGGGGAGGAAGGGAATATGCCATGTCATCGCTAGCTTCGGCTAACAGGGAATGGTGGTTGGCCACGACGAGGCCCAGAACCATTGGACTGTCGTGACAGAAGAGACGGTGGAGAAGAATGAATTAAGACTGTTCAAGGACAATATAGAATGGGTTACATCGGGTACGGAGCTATGTTTATGAAAATAAACATGAGGATCTAAGGAAAGAGATCACGTTGCAGTGTCGTTTCTTATGACTAACGGATGTACTAACAGGGGTTGATACAGTGGGTGACAGCCATGTGAAGTATCGAAACAAACACAACGCAAAAACAGGGAGTCACGAAGGAGGTGGCTAGATGAGATTGGCTGATTACCGAAGAATCCAACAATATGGATGGAGATTTTATTTGCATCAGAATTGAGTCTGAGGTCACTAAGTAATTACCTTTGTGAGTGCCGTTTCCGTACTGTGGTATCTTCTGAAACCTGACTGAAAGACTTGTTTGTTTTGTTTAAGATAGGAATTGATTTGGACTGAGACTATTATTTCCAATAAAGATGGCAGTTTTAAGGTATGTGTTTATAATGTCCAGGACCGGACTGGAGACGCTATCAAACACTCGCTTACATAATTTTGTGGGGATAGGATCAATATATGAGGTTGTGGAGTTTGCTTCTGAGAAGGTTTTACACAGTTTGCTTAGTGTGTGATGCATGTAAAGTTACTAATGGTTAGATTGCATACTCTACTGAGATCGGTTTCATTTCCACCTCCACTAGTAATGATACTAGCTCTGATTGAAGTTATTTTGTTCTCAAAAAACAGAGCAAATTCCTCACATTTAGCTGTTGATGAGGGTGGGGGGGGGGGGGGGGGGGCAGAGACAGTGTTTAGTAGCTGATTGATTGTGGAGAAAAGGACTCTGGAATTCCCAGCATTTTCTGTGATAATATTGGAAAAAATAGTCTTTCCTTGCTAGTTGGATGGTTCTGTTATAGGCAGTTAAAGCATCTTTGTAGATATCACAGCAGATAGTGGTTTTTGTTTTCCTCCCATTTTCGACATGAACTCGCCTTAGTTATGCGATTCTAAACAAACATGTTTAGGAGAAAATGGCTGCAACCCCTCCTCCTCTTCGGTTCTTTCTGGGCAGTTGATGAAAGCTATAGTCATGTTGACCTATATATTTGTATTTAATCATTGCTTGAGTGTCTTATATGTTGACCTATACGTTTTTTCATACATGGACTTGTAGATGTTTTAGATTGAATATTTGATATGCATATACATTTAAAGTGTTGTGTTTTATGTAGGGAAGTACACAAGAAACGAGTGAAATGAGTGAAAAGCAACACAGTCACATCTTACAGGTTTGGAAAATAGTAGCTTTATTTCTACCGGTGGTATGGACAGGTAACGCTTCTGCTGTACTGGTACAGAATGTGACGAAGATGAAACACAGTAAAAAGAGAATCCATTCCGACGATGAAAGCATATCAACCCCAAAACAAAAAAAGCACGACAAATAAACAAAAACAACACAAAGTAGTGACACTGGGAAATGCCTAACCGAAAGGAATATAAATATAATTGACCTAACCTAACCGATAATTATATTACAAAGTATGAGGCTTCTGGCATCCAGTGAGTAGACGGTCAGACGTGTGCCGGTGAAGTAGAGATGCACCGATGTGATGTCACAGACGCAGGACCGAGTGCTAGCACACTGCTACGTGATGTCACAGACGCAGGACTCCATTTAATCATGATGAAGGGATAACCCTTTCACTATCACACTAGATGGTTAACCCTTCACTACCACTACAGAATGATAACCCTGTCACTACCACTAGAAGGTTAACCCTTTCACTAACACACTACATATGGTTTACCCTTTCACTACCACACTACAGCAGGTTAACCATTTCCCTACCACACTAGATGGTTAACCATTTCACTACCACTACAGAATGATAACCCTTTCACTACCAATAGACGGTTAACACTTTCACTAACACACTACATATGGTTTACCCTTTCACTACCACACTACATAAGGTTAACCATTTCACTACCACACTACATAAGGTTAACCCTTCCACTACCAGTACAGAAGGTTAACCTTTCACTACCACACTACAGGTTACCACAGGCCGTCTGTAGTGTGTTAGTGAAAGGTTAACCTTCCGTAGTGCGGTAGTGAAAGGGTTCATCTCTCAGTTAAAATAGAAAAGACCATTTGCATTTGGTTGGATTAAAAACTTAACTGCATAGATATTTTCAAACTTCACAACAACATGTTCTAAACAGGCTCAAGTTTATTTCCTGTCGTAGAGTTTGCTGATGCAATAACTGACAGGAAATTACCTGGGGGCCCGAGCCGTTCCCTTAGCAACGTTATTCCACTGGAAAAAGGTCTATAAATATTGTTTCTACTAAATAAAATCATCTAAAACTTCTTTCCTCTCGATATCGACTAACATTGGTACTTGGCGAGTGATCAGTGTGAAGCACTCGGTCAGCAGAGTATCGATGCACCTCTAAATGTAAGATAGATCCCTCTGCTCCTCCATTCAAATTGGCAAATTAACAATATGTTGACATTTACTAAAACCAGTAATACAATGAGATCAGTTCTCGATCAAACACACGAAAGTAACAAAATCATACATTAGAAAAAAAAAAAAAAAAGCAGTAACCAGATAAAATCTTTAAGATATTGACATGGTCGAGTTGACGACGTGAGATTATTGATATCGTTTTTTTTTTCTTGTTGTTTTCTTTTTAATACAGGTTTGAGTGTCTCCATAAATAATGAAAAGAAATTATTGAAAGTTCTGACACAAATAACAATATTCTCTTATACATATCCTATCAATATACAAATGACAAACAAAATATCATAAATACTGGGGGAGGCTGGCACCCCCACATTCAATAAACATTTATAGAAATGTGTTTTTAAAATGTAATACATGATTGAAGATACATTGTCGGCCATAACCCAATTGTGCACTGTAAAAAAATTGAGAGTTGTCTCAACTTTAGATTTTTTTATAATTTATTTGGGAATGCCACCCATTTTAAGAATTCACATCATTAGTCCTGTGCCCCAGGACAGTTGAATCAATATTTGTGAACACACTCTCTCCAAAATCAGAAATCAGAGAGAGAACCCTCAACATCCGGGGTTGCTCCAACGAGGCTCTGATTTGATGAGACCATAAAGAGCTGTTAGACCCAAACTACGCTTCAACTCTGGCTCAGACCTTCTGGCGATGCTAGACTACAAACAGATTGCACTCACACAGCGCTTTTCATCCAAAGCTCTTCACGACATATGCGTCACACATTCACCCGTTCACTCGACACATTCACATACCGACGGCGGAGGCGACCGTGAAAGGTGCCGGCCTGCTCATCGGGGGGGGGGGGGGCAGTTAGGGGTTAAGTGTCTTCAACGCGCCGCCGGGAAGAAGAGCCAGGATTTGAACCGGGACACCTTTTCCGATTACCAGACGACTGTCGCCCCCGGGAGTATAAATCCCGTTTGGGTGTAAAGAGTTGACTGAATAGGATTGATATAAACGTTCTCAATTCCAGAATCACTCTCTCCTATTTAGTTGATATAAAAAAAAAAAAAAATGTAAGTTGAGACAACTTGTGCTTTTTAAAATATTTTTTTTTAGACAGTGTGGTTCCGTCACGCTGAGGACAGGGACTCTTCTCTAAAACATTCATCTGGGACGTCGGAGCAGCGCGCACTCCAAGCATTAACAACATGGAGTGAAAACAGGCTCTCATCACGTTACATCTGTTCACCCAGGACGTGTCCGTCAAGCACCACTCTCTCCTGAAGCGGGTGGTCAGAGAGAGACAACCTTTGACGTCACCTGGAACAAAGTCAGGCCCTTCGGTCAAGCGGTAGATGTTTGGTTTCCCCCACGCTGAGGGGGGGTGTTCCAGCCAGGTCGCATGAATACTTTACCCAAGGCAGTTGTCCTTCCGCATTCGGTTTGCGCGCCCTGATTGGCCTCTCAGCGCCCAATCGCGTTAGCCCTACTATCGCTCAATATACTAACGTCACGGTGACCAATCGCAGCCACTCTTCTTGTCTGGGACCAAATATGGCCACGCCCCACTCCCAATAAAAAGTGGGAATCTCTAGAATGGGTTCGGGGCGACGCTGAATACGAAAGTGGCTCTCAAGGTGACGATTAGACAACACTTGCTGTTGTCAGTAGATGGCAGCATTGGTTTAAAATTAAAAGGTGAAAATGTTGAAAACTACAATAATGCATTTCCCAAGAGCGTTAGCACAGGTCGCAGGCCACTGGGATGCGTCTATATTCTTCGACGTGATCTGAACAGCGGTAAACTATTACTGCAACCTCGGTATAGCGACCGCGAATGGTAAACTAATTAAGTGCGCTGGTATATGTTCTCTAAAGGGGGACATATGGTACAATTTAAGATTTGAAAGATAATCAGCATATAAAGGACAACACAAAGCATCGTTAATTTGTAAGAAACCTCAATGAAAACGGCACAGGGTGTGGCCGCATTTGGTCTACGTTCCGTTATCACCGTGCATCAACTTTCAGTTCCACAGCCCAAGTCCTCGCCCATTTCCTCGTATTGTTTTCATCTCCGCCGTGCATCATATACTAAAACTAACTATCACTCAACTCACTATCAGTCAACTCGCTACCGCCGTGCATCATATACTAAAACTAAAACTAACTATAGCCTAACTCGCTACCGCCGAAGAGTCTCACAATATACTAACCCAGGGTTAGGGTTACTCAATAGCTACCACGTACCTGTCAATCTGTTCTGTTATTCCTTGATATAGACTTTATTCTGTCAACCTTGACAATGTGCTATTGATGTAGACTAATCAAAGTATTTTTAAATGCTTTATGGCTAATAAACTAGACTAAATATAGCCTATAGAACAGATTTTTACAGCCTAACGTTAATATAGAGAGATGAAAACAATATGTTATTTATATTGATGTGATGCCGATTGATATGAATAGCGCGTTACGTTAATATAGAGATGAAAACAATACGTTATTTATATTGATGTGATGTCGATTGATATGAATAGCGCGTTACGTTAATATAGAGATGAAAACAATACGTTATTTATATTGATGTGATGTCGATTGATATGAATAGCGCGTTACGTTAATATAGAGAGATGAAAACAATACAAGGAAATGGGCTACGTTAATATAGAGAGATGAAAACAATACGAGGACTTGGGCTGTGGAACTGAAAGCTGATGCACGGCGGTAGCGAGTTGAGTGATAATAGTATATTGAGCGAGTAGTTAGGCGATAGTAGGGCTAACGCGATTGGGCGCTGAGATGCCAATCAGGGCGCGCAAACCGAACGCGGAAGGACAACTGCCTTGGGTAAAGTATTCACGCAGCCAGGTCACCCAAACATCTCGGGGGACAGGATTAACAGACCTGTGGATTCTTAAAATGGGTGGAATTACCCTTGAACCCTTTCACTACCACATTACAGACGATTAACCCTTCCACTGTCACACTGCATACGGTTAACCCGTTCACTACCACACTACGGATGGTTAACCCGTCCACTACCACACTACCGAAGGTTAACCCTTTCACTACCACACTACAGACAGTTAACCCGTTTCACTACCACACTACCGAAGGTTAACCCTTTCACTACCACACTACAGACGGTTCTGAGTAGTGAAAGGGTTAAGGGGAGGGAGGACTCGTC